>NC_139663.1:21425661-21450661 GCF_951799395.1 Argentina silus
TGATGAGTGGTTAAACCGGGTCATGTTGTTGCGGTCAGACTGACTGACAGACGGTCAGTCTCTGGACTGCGGTCGCGGCAGGGCAGGCGCAGTGACGTAGTGGTGGATCCATGAACACGTCATAATTCACCATGTTTATTATAATGAGCAGAAAGGTTTTCAATCAGTTGCTGTTTGGTCATCGACAGAAGTACATGTGCTCCGTATTTCAGGAGATGTAACCTTTCGATGAAACATGGATAGAAGACAGTTTGAGGTATGTGAATATTCAGAATATTCAGATTCAATAAGCAGTCAGTTAGTTCTTCCAGTTTAAAATGAATACAAATGTATTGCTCGGCTAAATATAGTATAAATGGACTCCCAAGGTAAACTGGAGTAATATGACCTAGATATGAGAGTAATGGACATATTTCACACTTGAAGTCAAATAAAATCTAACTTTATTTGTCAAATACACAGAGTACAGCCATAGACGGTGTAATGAAATGCTTTGGGCAAGCTAGCTCCTCAACAGTGGGTTAGGGTTGAGTCTCTACAATGAAGTCATATTAAAACCAATAACAGAGGTAGCAATAGTATGGTGAAGGTGACAGGTGAAATGACAGAGGACTTTCTGCTGTCTCCCAGGTGTCGGGGGCCAGCAGTGATGACCTCATCATCACTGACCTGGACACAGAGGAGTTGCCTGTGGGTGTGGCTGATGATGTCACACAGCAACTCAGATAGGCGCTGTCAGATACACATTTACACATGGCAAATGCTAAGTGGGATGCTCAGGACGGCCCGACTCTGATGTCACCCCGTTGAAGGTCATCGTGGCCGTCATAGGCAGCATCCTATGAGCTAATTATTTTATTAAAAAAAGAAAAAAAGAAAAAGGTGCAGCACGTATTTTGTGTTCTTCGCTGGCATGAGCGGTCAAGCCGCAGTGACCCTGAGCATCAGAGGCAACAACAGGCAGCGGAGCTATCGTTATCGCTAGGCAATGTTTATCTTTGTGTTGTTTGTTGAATGAAAGCGCCCAAGTAAGTCGCTTAAATGCTGTCAATCTTATCTCACAATAATATATGTAAGAGACCCATTCATTTATAACCTGTTGATGCTGTCGCCATTCATTTTAGATACGTATTGTTTTTATTACGTTGTACGGACGTTGTCTAGTTTAGTAGCTCGCCCTCTATGTGAGCTAACTATTTTACCTCAGGCTGCTGGTCAGTGAAAGTGTTGTGGGTCGGCCCACATTACAGAAAGATAACAAATAATTTAGTAACCCAAGTAAGTCACCTAAATGCTGTCAATCTCATCTCACAACAATATATGTGAGAGGCCCATTCATTTATAACCAATGAATGCTGTTGCCATCAATGACCGTGTACAGAATGCGCGCTAGCAAACAGAAAGATAAACATTACCTACTGGCAATAACGACATCTAGCTAACCAGCCAGTAGAGTCTGAGGTTAAATAGTTAGATCACGCAGAGGGCTAGCTAGACAGCATCTGTACAACGTAATATCAACAATAATGTGTATAAACAATGAATGCCAATATTACCAATAGGCAGGGGTTACATTGGGATTCAGGAGGTGGGGGAGCCCTAAAAGAAATTCTGCCACAGACGATTTTTTCCTCAAATCTACAGAATAAGCAACAACCATGCCTTTACACCCAAACTGCCTAAACTATATAAGAGGCATATTCATTTGCATCCTTTTGATGTTATTCCCATTCATTTTTACACACATTGTTGTTTATATTACGTTGTACAGATGCTGTCTAACTAGCCCTCTATGTGAGCTAACTATTTTACTTCAGACTCTACTGGCCAGCTAGCGACCTCCTCCTCTGCCTCCAGGTTTACAGGCTAGCGACCTCCTCCTCTGCCTCCAGGTTTACAGGCTAGCTACCTCCTCCTCTGCCTCCAGGTTTACAGGCTAGCGACCTCCTCCTCTGCCTCCAGGTTTACAGGCTAGCGACCTCCTCCTCTGCCTCCAGGTTTACAGGCTAGCGACCTCCTCCTCTGCCTCCAGGTTTACAGGCTAGCGACCTCCTCCTCTGCCTCCAGGTTTACAGGCTAGCGACCTCCTCCTCTGCCTCCAGGTTTACAGGCTAGCGACCTCCTCCTCTGCCTCCAGGTTTACAGGCTAGCGACCTCCTCCTCTGCCTCCAGGTTTACAGGCTAGCGACCTCCTCCTCTGCCTCCAGGTTTACAGGCTAGCTACCTCCTCCTCTGCCTCCAGGTTTACAGGCTAGCGACCTCCTCCTCTGGCTCCAGGTTTACAGGCTAGTTACCTCCTCCTCTGCCTCCAGGTTTACAGGCTAGCTACCTCCTCCTCTGCCTCCAGGTCTCCATCTTTAGCGATGACTATGGAATTTAAATATCAACCCTTATTAAACAGATAAACATTCAATCTTGTTCAAAATCGCAATTTCAGATAGCTACTTTTCTTTGACCACACACACTCAGTGTACAGTGCAAAAGCAAGTAAGTTAGTGTGACATGCTAGATATATTTTGACTTAGCCAGCTAACTTGAGTTCAGAACACCTGATCTCTTGAAATGGCTCAGATGAGTTAGCAACTCCATGACTTGGCAACATACTTTGCGCAAAACATAAAGATTTGCATGATTTAACTAAAAGTCTTGATTTAAACCTTGCTAGATAGCTACGTCTGATGTTACTCACATCTCACAGACGTTGCTTCTCAACCTCATACCACGATCTGGAGCAGTGGTGGATTGACAAGGGTTAGGCTGACCATCTAAATTAATCGTTAAAAGTTGGCGAATGTTTAATTTGTTTTCACATTAGCCATAATTCCTTTGTCATAGTCAAGGAAAAGGACTTTAGATTAGATTAGATTCAACTCTATTGTCATTGTGCAGAGTACAAATTCTGAGACAACGACTTGTTGGCATCAAAAGCTACAACTATTGAAATTAATCTGGTGACGTCAGACTTCAACATGTCCATTCATTTACAGTCATTGGGTCTACCCTCCACACATGGATGCATGGGCTGCTGCAGCCACTGTGTGAAAGTTGAGGGTGTGCAGAAACAAGAAACTGACAGACTGGGACACCTTCCCCTGGTCTCTCACCTCCCTCTCATTCATATCATCTCAATAAGGAGAGACACACGGAGGAGGAGGATGGCTCCTTCCCAGACTCTGTAGTCATTGCTAGCTCAATGTTAACTTCGCTAGCACACATTAGCACCATGTTGTTCCCAGAGGTCAGGTCCTCTGTCCTTCAGGCTGAACAGGTTCTTCACCAGCAGGGCTGAAAGAGTACTAGAGAGCGGGGCTGGGGACCAGGCCATGGAACCACATCTCACAACATTACCAAGAGTTTTCACTACACTGTAGTGTCCACATACACAGGCAAGGGAGCATTAAAGGTACAACATATTCTTGTCTATTGAACGTCCCAAAGATGACTCCAGCACATCAAGATGACTCCAGCAGTCGACTCTGTTCAGAGAGCCATTCAACAGTCATGGAACAGAAAAATGAAGACCACATTTCTCAATTTGAAGATTTAAGATTTATTTAATATTGATGATTAGATTTTTTACAACACAGGTTCATTTTCTATACTAGACCTGTTCTGCTTGCTATAGTATGTATTGTAAACAAAGTTTAATTTGATTTGATTTGAGGGTTGGGGTGCTTTTAAAAATTTTAAGGAAAAACATTTAATATAAAACATCTCTTTTACAGTTTATTGAGAAAACATTGAAAATAAATGTCCGATTTGCAAACATTGAATCATTCAAATGAATATGAGCCAAACCCTGGAATATGTAATAGAGGTCCAATATGACCAGACATAAGCATCCTCTGATTGTTGACAACATCACAGGATTGGGCTTCAATAATTTAGGTTATGATAAAGCGTCACTCACTGATGGGGAGCTCTAAGATTACACAGCTCAACACTGTCGCCATAAGCCCAAATAGGCCCAAACCCAGGATAGAGGGGCTGAGAGAATGTGGTCTGGACTCTGTGGAGGAGGGTCATTGTGTCAGAGGAGACGCTGTAGAAGGACAGAGCACCTGCCTTGTGATCCAGGTACACTCCTACTCTGGAGGAATGAGGGCCTGATACTTTAGTCTCAACATTATTGTGATGGAAACTATAACCATTACTAAAGCAGTATAACTTCCAGGACTTGTCATTCAATCCAAATCTATTGTCATCACCTCTCCCTGTTCTGCTGATGTCTTTATATGAGACTGCTGTACAACCATACTGACCCCTCCTCTCAACCTCCCAGTAACAGCGTTCAGACAGACCTTCTCTACAAAGCACTTGTGCATAGGAAATGAATCTCTCTGGATGATCAGGATATGGCTGGGCTGTTTTCATTAATGTCACCTTTCTGTTCCCCTCAGACAGAGAGAGGTATCTGAATGCTGTGTTTGGGTCCAGTGTGAGTTGACGGAAATCTGGGAGAAGAGCAGAGCAGAGACCAAATCAGAGAAATAAGAGGAGTCAGATATCTAGCCTGTCTTTGATGAGTCTCTCCCTCTCCCAAAGCTCTCTCAGGGTTTGTGGAGAGTATCAGTGGAGAGAGACTGTTAGCAACATGAGGATAAAGAGACTCACATTGTAAAAACTGGGCTCTGGTCTTGGGCTCTGGTGGCAGTAAAACATCCACTGCATTCACTACAGACACACAAACACATTCACAAAGAGAGAAACATTCACATTATAAAACATTACACACACACGTACTGTATACAAAGTGATGATTAGGACCTTGGTCTAAAGTTGACTATATAAAGGGACTAGAGGTAGAGATTTAGCTCACCTGTAGTTGAGATCTTGGGCCACTCCCCCTTAAAGATGTCCTCTAGTTTCTCTCTCAGCTTAGACACAGCCTGACTTACATCTCCAAAGTACTGAAGAGGACCCACAATGATGCTGGGTAAGTCTGAACATACACTGGGACTGGAGAGAGACTGGTAACTCTGGAGAGAGAGAGAGAGTTGCGTGTGGTCAAACTGGTAGTTGTGAGGAAGGGTTAAATCAATAACTGAACAGGAAGCTCCTTTCAGTATTCTAGATGGAGGGTCAGCGTAGTTACCTGGAGGAAATGGATGTGATCCTCAGTGTGTGAAAGCTGCCCCAGCTCAGTGTCTCTCCTCCTCAGCTCAGCTATCTCCTGCTTCAGTCTCTCCAGGAGTCCTTCAGCCTGACTCACTGCTGCCTTCTGCTGGGCTCTGATCAGCTCTGTTACCTCAGAGCGCATTCTCTCAATGGAGCGGATCAGCTCAGTAAAGATCCTCTCACTGTCCTCCACTGCTGCCTGTGCAGAGCGCTGTTAGGACACACATGCACACACACACACACACACACACACACACACACACACACACACACACACACACACACACACACACACACACACACACACACAAACACACACACAGTGGGATTGGAGAGTGGCTGACTGGAGGAGAGCAGTGAAATGGTGCGTCTCTTCTGTTCAATACTCACTGTGAGAGACTCCACAGCCTGTTGCATCTCCTTCAGCTCCTTCTCTCTCTCCTGGACTCTCTGTTGGACTTTCTGCTGACTCATCCCCAGCTGCTTCTGTGGACAAACAGTGCTTTTGTGATGAAAATGCCAGATTTGATAATTGGTAATGAAACTGTCTATTTCTGAATTAATCATGAGGGAAGTATGAGAACTCTACACTTACAATATATATTGATATCAAATCAGGAAAATGTAACTGATATTGGCAGAGTCTCCATATTGGTGCACATTAACAGTAATATGAATACCAACATTGCAGATGTAGTTTGAGATGAGAAATCATTAAAAAAAAAAGATATGAATATTCATTTGATAATAACATGCAATATATGTATATTGAGGACAAAGACAAATAATTTGCAGGTTTTATGAATTCATGATGACTGTTTTAACCTGCCAAACTAGTTTACACCTTGGACCCTATAACTCTTACAGCGAATATCTCCTTTCATAAAATCATGGTCAGATGTTTATTTCAATCATTAACTCACTTCAGTGTAAGAGACAAGGACATGGACTTTCATCTTCACACCAGACCAATTCATTTCACCAACACATGAACATTCATTAATCTAACATCAAATAAGATGAACAATAAATAGTCCAACTTTTCTACTGCCATGAAGTGCTTCCAAAAACTGCCAGCTGCCTTGTCACCAATGAGTAGCTCTGGTTTTTACCTGTTTCTCAGTCCTTTCTGCTGCAGCTGAGACTGTATCATGGCCTTTATGTTCATCCACGGAACACAGATAACAGATACACTGCTGGTCAGTACGACAGAACATCTTCATCACTTCATCATGACGAGAGCAGATCTTCTCCTGCAGTTGTGTGGAGGCTTTGACCAGCTTGTGCTTCTTTAATGGAGCTACATCATAGTGAGGCTGGAGGTGAGTCTCACAGTAAGAGGCCAGACACATCAGACAGGACTTGAGGGCTTTCTGCTTTCTCCCAGTGCAGAAATCACACGCCACATCTCCAGGTCCAGCATAACAGTGAGCAGGAGGAGCAGCTTGGAGTCCTCTATTCTTTCGTTTCTCTTCCACTAATTCAGCCAACAGAGTGTTTTTCCTCAGAACAGGCCTTGGGATGAAGCTTTCCTTGCATATCGGGCAGCTGTAGATCCCTTTCTGATCATCCCGATCCCAGCAGCCCTTAATACAGCCCATACAGTAGCTGTGTCCACAGGGAATAGCCACCGGATCCTTCAGTATATCCAGACAGATCGGACAACTGAAGGAGTCAATGCTCTCTGCCATTTTGCTGCACACACGACCAGACGGAGCAGCAGAGATAAGTTTCGTTTCTCTCTAAATGTTTGTACTTGTGGGCGGGAACACTTCCTGGTTCTGTGTCTCTGTAACTGTAGTGGGAGTGGTGTGTGTGTGTGTGTGTGTGTGTGTGTGTGTGTGTGTGTGTGTGTGTGTGTGTGTGTGTGTGTGTGTGTGGAGCTGTAGGGGGAGTGATGTTGGACAGAGGCCAGGAACAGAGTGGATGTTCTTGTTAAAGTACTAAAATACTTTCCATTTGATTGGTGGCCGTCTTCTTCTCTGTGATTGGTGCAATTGTTCAGCACATTCAACGTCCCTCTGCAGCCACCAGCCCTTGTGAACTCATTCCATTTCCACAACTGAATACAACCGTATTTTGACTTGCTCAAAGATTTTGGTAATGTGAGATTGAGTTCATTTACCAGTTGGAGCCACTAGGTGGCACAGTTATACATCTTCCTCCTATGTTGCTGACTACAGAGTAGAGCAAGAGCAGTTGGCCAATTGCAGCTGAGAGATGCCAGTCTGAACAACCATGCAGAGTTACTATATGAAGTTGATCAACTAATATGCTGCACCAGCACTTCCTCCAGTTCCTGATTCATGACTCCTGGGTTATCACAAAGATATTTGTTCTACCTGGATTATGTCAATAACATGTCATGAAAACGTGAATAGGACATAGGGAATCATAATGACGCTGGATTGATGTTCTGGATTGATCCTCATGACGGGCGTTGACCACCTGCCACCACCTTCCTCTAGTCTCTTACCTCCTTTCCAGCACATTTCTGCTTTTGTTTTGACTTCATAGAGCGCTCCTTACAAACAGATTTAGAGCTCTGATCTGATCAGTGTGTGGAGACTCAGTTCACAGAGTCATTCAACAATCATTGTCAGAATATAAAAAGGAAGATCAGATTTCTCAGTTTGAATTCAGTATTGATGATTCGATTTTGGACAACACATGTTCATTTTTTATACCAGATAACCAGTAAGTGTTCTGCTTAGCAGTTCTTAGTTCTTCCATTTCTAACATAAAGTTTCTCTCTTTCTTTCTTCTGTCCTCCCTTTCATTCATTCTCAGTTGCCAGTCAGGAGACCCAGTCAGTTCTACCTTCATCAGAGAGTCACCAATGAGTAGCTCTGGTTCTTACCTGTTTCTCAATCCTTTCTGCAGAAAAAGGAAGACCACATTTCTCAATTTGAAGATTTAAGATTTATTCAACATTGATGATTTGATTTTGTACAACACAGGTTCATTTTTTATACCAGAACTCCAGTAAGTGTTCTGCTTGGCTTCAGATTTGTCAGAGAGACGTCTTGGATCTACATAGTTGTGTCCCTCTGAGCGGACACCTTGGTCATCCTATCACATGGAGCAAAGACCCAGAGTGTGGTTCATACCAGCACAGAAACACATTCATAACCTGTGATCAGTACAGAAGGAACATTTACATGTGGACTGACAGGGAGAAATCTACCATGGGAACCCTATCATAGTATGGAGATTTGATATGAAATATGAACAATCAAAATTGACTCTCTACAGCATAAAATATTCAAAACACTGAAGTATCAAAATAGGCTTCTGCCATGATAAACATCCAGCAGAATAGTTTGATTTAACACAATATATGCCATTTAGCTGATGCTTTTATCCAAAGCGACTTACATTGCAGTGAGTGCCCACATTTCAGTATACATGGTCCCAGCGGGAGTCAAACCCACAACCTAAGCGTTGTTAGCGCCATGCTCTACCAACTCAGCCACAGACAACTCAGCCACAGCCCTGTTCATCAGTCTTCCTACACCCCTGTTGTGGAGAGTGGCTTGGCCTGTTTGGTCGGTGAAGTGCCGGCCCCAGCCCGGCCCGTTTAGCATAGTGCAGGTGGTTGCCTCTGCGTCTGAACAGGTCCATCTGGGTGCGGAACGTGCCCCCATATTCGTCCAGCTCATCTGTTTCCGCGTCCTTGAGGTTGTAAGAGAGTGGTGGAGTAGTCACTAATTATTATTATAATTAATAATGATTAATAATATTAACAACTAATTAATATTACTAACACTAATATTGGAACCAAGGCACCAGTCTAAGCATCCAGTATTTCTGGTAATGAGCACATTATAAAAGCATGTTCGACTGTATTGAATATGTCAGGGTTATTAAAACACATTGTATTGCATCTATGTATGAAATGTGCTACAGTATGTATTGTAAACAAAGTTTAATTTGATTTGATTTGAGGGGTGATTTATATTTAATAGGAAAAACATTTAATATAAAAAACTTCTCTTTTACACTTTATTGAGAAAACATTGAAAATAAATCTTCTATTTGCAATCATTGAATCATTCAAATTAATGTGACCCAAACCCTGGAATATGTAATAGAGTTCCAATCTGACCAGACATAAGCATCCTCTGACTGTTGACAACATCACAGGATTTGGCTTCAATACTCTCAGATTATAGATTTCTAGACTCTCTCTCAGAGAGACCTCAATCTGAGAGTCAACCCTCTGAGATTCATTGAAGTGGTAAATAATTACATATAAACTCTTAAGACCAAATCGCAGAGAAGATATTTCTACAGAACAGTAGGTTATGATAAAGCATCACTCACTTATGGGGAGCTCTAAGATTACACAGCTCAAAACTGTCACCAAGAGCCCAATAAGGCCCAAACCCAGGATAGAGGGGCTGAGAGAATGTGGTCTGGACTCTGTGGAGGAGGGTCATTCTGTCAGAGGAGACACTGTAGAAGGACAGAGTACCTGTCATGTGATCCAGGTACACTCCTACTCTGGAGGACAGAGGGACTGATACTTTAGTCTCAACATTATTGTGAAGGAAACTATAACCATCACTAAAGCAGCCTAACACCCAGGACTTGTCATTGAATCCAAATTTATTGTCATAACCAACCCCTGTTCTGCTGATGTCTTTGTATGAGACTGCTGTACAACCATACTGACCCCTCCTCTCAACCTCCCAGTAACAGCGTCCAGACAGACCTTCTCTACAAAGCACTTGTACATAGGAAATTAATCTCTCTGGATGATTAGGATATGGCTGGACTTGGTTCATATATGTCACCTTTCTGTTCCCCTGAGACAGAAAGAGGTTTCTCTGTGCTGTGTTTGGGTCCAGTGTGAGTTGACGGAAACCTGGGAGAAGAGCAGAGCAGAGACCAAATCAGAGAAATAAGAGGAGTCAGATATCTAGGCTGTTTTTGATGAGTCTCTCCCTCTCCCAAAGCTCTCTCAGGGTTTGTGGAGAGTATCAGTGGAGAGAGACTGTTAGCAACATGAGGATAAAGAGACTCACGTTGTAAAAACTGGGCTCTGGTGGCAGTAAAACATCCACTGCATTCACTACAGACACACAAACACATTCACAAAGAGAGAAACATTCACATTATAACATATTACACATATGTACTGTATACAAAGTGATGATTAGGACCTTGGTCTAAAGTTGACTATATAAAGGGACTAGAGGTAGAGATTTAGCTCACCTGTAGTTGAGATCTTGGGCCACTCCCCCTTAAAGATGTCCTCTAGTTTGTCTCTCAGCTCAGACACAGCCTGAGTTACATCTCCAAAGTACTGAAGAGGACCCACAAAGATGCTGGGTAAGTCTGAACATACACTGGGACTGGAGAGAGACTGGTAACTCTGGAGAGAGAGAGAGAGAGAGAGAGAGAAAGAGAGTTGCGTGTGGTCAAACTGGCAGTTGTGAGGAAGGGTTAAATCAATAACTGAACAGGAAGCTCCTTTCAGTATTCCAGATGGAGGGTCAGTGTAGTTACCTGGAGGAAATGGATGTGATCCTCTGTGTGTGAAAGCTGCTCCAGCTCAGTGTCTCTCCTCCTCAGCTCAGCTATCTCCTGCTTCAGTCTCTCCAGGAGTCCTTCAGCCTGACTCACTGCTGCCTTCTGCTGGGCTCTGATCAGCTCTGTTACCTCAGAGCGCCTTCTCTCAATGGAGCGGATCAGCTCCGTAAAGATCCTCTCACTGTCCTCCACTGCTGCCTGTGCAGAGCGCTGTAAGGACACACACGCACACACACACACACACACACACACATACACATACACATACACATACACATACACATACACATACACATACACACACACACAGTGGGATTGGAGAGTGGCTGACTGGAGGAGAGCAGTGAAATGGTGCGTCTCCTCTGTTCAATACTCACTGTGAGAGACTCCACAGCCTGTTGCATCTCCTTCAGCTCCTTCTCTCTCTCCTGGACTCTCTGCTGGACTTTCTGCTGACTCATCCCCAGCTGCCTCTGTGGACAAACAATGTTTTTCTGATGGAAATGCCAGATTGATAATTGGTAATGAAACTGTCTGTTTTTGGGAAATATGAGAACTCTACACTTACAATATATGTTGATATCAAATCAGGTAAATGTAACTGATATTGACAGAGTCTCCATATTGGTGCACATTAACAGTAATATGAATACCAACATTGCAGATGTAGTTTGAGATGAGAAATCATTAAAAAAAAAAAAAGATCTGAATATTAATTTGATAATAACATGCAATATATGTATATTGAGGAAAAAAACAAATCATTTGCAGGATTATTTCCTCCCAATGGTACTAAAACACTCCAAATGTTGACCCTCTACATGGTGGCATGACCCTGTGGCACTGTGGCACCCTAGGAGACACTCTGTGCACTGTGGCACCCTAGGAGACACTCTGTGCACTGTGGCACCCTAGGAGACACTCTGTGCAAGCCTCCAAATCCATAAAGTAACCTTCAGGATATTGGAAACATATGTGCTTAAGCCTCCTATGACATTTGTTATATAGTAGACTGTATTTCTGTCACCTTTATCTCCCTGGTACCAGGCGAGAAGGCATAGCCTAACTAGCAGGTGTAACACAAAGCATCTTTAACGAGACATTGTATTTACGACCTATAATGGAGTGGTCAACAACTCAAGGTCCAACTGTCTAAAACTTGGGATGGTAACATTTGAGAAAACACATCTGTTTTCTCAAAGTCCAGAGTGTTCCTGACAGATACTTCTAACTACAGGGCCATTGTTCTCCAGAGCCCAGAGCTGCCCACAGACTGTTATCAGGGACTGCTGTAGATAATGCCATCTGTTTTCAAGGTTGTACATTGATATATGCTCATGTGAAAACCCCGCCTTAAGATCCGGCCATCAGAAGGGTATAAAGTATGTACTTTAACTTGTATCTGTGCTCTCTGTTCGTACGGTGCAGAGTGCTATGCTTGCAACCATTATTAAACCTACTAAACAGATGTTGTGTTTGTGCATTTTTTCAAAGTCTCTCCGAAATCGTTCTATGTGGTAAATCCCCTAGACAAAGATTTCCACCACAATCTCTTACCATAAAATCATAAAATCATGGTCAAATGTTTATTTCAATCATTAACTCACTTCAGTGTAAGAGACAAGGACATTTACACCAGCCCAATTCTTTTCACCAACACATGAACATTCATTAATCTAACATCAAATAAGATGAACAATAAATAGTCCAACTTTTCTACTGCCATGAAGTGCTTCCAAAAACTGCCAGCTGCCTTGTCACCAATGAGTAGCTCTGGTTTTTACCTGTTTCTCAGTCCTTTCTGCTGCAGCTGAGACTGTATCATGGCCTTTATGTTCATCCACGGAACACAGATAACAGATACACTGCTGGTCAGTACGACAGAACATCTTCATCACTTCATCATGACGAGAGCAGATCTTCTCCTGCAGTTGTGTGGAGGCTTTGACCAGCTTGTGCTTCTTTAATGGAGCTACATCATAGTGAGGCTGGAGGTGAGTCTCACAGTAAGAGGCCAGACACATCAGACAGGACTTGAGGGCTTTCTGCTTTCTCCCAGTGCAGAAATCACACGCCACATCTCCAGGTCCAGCATAACAGTGAGCAGGAGGAGCAGCTTGGAGTCCTCTATTCTTTCGTTTCTCTTCCACTAATTCAGCCAACAGAGTGTTTTTCCTCAGAACAGGCCTTGGGATGAAGCTTTCCTTGCATATCGGACAGCTGTAGATCCCCTTCTGATCATCCTGATCCCAGCAGCCCTTAATACAGCCCATACAATAGCTGTGTCCACAGGGAATAGTCACCGGATCCTTCAGTATATCCAGACAGATCGGACAACTAATGGAGTCAATGCTCTCTGCCATTTTGCTGCACACACGACCAGACGGAGCATCAGAGATAAGTTTCGTTTCTCTCTAAATGTTTGTACTTGTGGGCGGGAACACTTCCTGGTTCTGTGTCTCTGTAACTGTAGTGGGAGTGGTGTTGGTGCTGCTGTGTGTGTGTGTGTGTGTGTGTGTGTGTGTGTGTGTGTGTGTGTGTGTGTGTGTGGAGCTGTAGGGGGAGTGATGTTGGACAGAGGCCAGGAACAGAGGGGATGTTCTTGTTGACGTACTAAAATACTTTCCATTTGATTGGTGGCCGTCTTCTTCTCTGTGATTGGTGCAATCGTTCAGCACATTCAACGTCCCTCTGCAGCCACCAGGGTTCCCCTTGTGAACTCATTCCATTTCCACAACTGAATACAACCCTATTTTGACTTGCTCAAAGATTTTGGTAATGTGAGATTGAGTTCATTTACCAGTTGGAGCCACTAGGTGGCACAGTTATACATCTTCCTCCTATGTTGCTGACTACAGAGTAGAGCAAGAGCAGTTGGCCAATTGCAGCTGAGAGATGCCTGTCTGAACAACCATGCAGAGTTACTATATGAAGTTGATCAACTAATATGCTGCACCAGCACTTCCTCCAGTTCCTGATTCATGACTCCTGGGTTATCACAAAGATATTTGTTCTACCTGGATTATGTCAATAACATGTCGTGAAAATGTGAATAGGACATCGGGAATCATAATGACGCTGGATTGATGTTCTGGATTGATCCTCATGACGGGCGTTGACCACCTGCCACCACCTTCCTCTAGTCTCTTACCTCCTTTCCAGCACATTTCTGCTTTTGTTTTGACTTCATAGAGCGCTCCTTACAAACAGATTCAGAGCTCTGATCTGATGAGTGTGTGGAGACTCAGTTCACAGAGTCATTCAACAATCATTGTCAGAATATAAAAAGGAAGATCAGATTTCTCAGTTTGAATTCAGTATTGATGATTCGATTTTGGACAACACATGTTCATTTTTTATACCAGATAACCAGTAAGTGTTCTGCTTAGCAGTTCTTAGTTCTTCCATTTCTAACATAAAGTTTCTCTCTTTCTTTCTTCTGTCCTCCCTTTCATTCATTCTCAGTTGCCAGTGAGGAGACCCAGTCAGTTCTACCTTCATCAGAGTCACCAATGAGAAGCTCTGGTTCTTACCTGTTTCTCAGTCCTTTCTGCAGAAAAAGGAAGACCACATTTCTCAATTTGAAGATTTAAGATTTATTCAGTATTGATGATTTGATTTTGTACAACACAGGTTGATTTCCTATACCAGAACTCCAGTAAGTGTTCTGCTTGGCTTCAGATTTGTCAGAGAGATGTCTTGGATCTACATAGTTGTGTCCCTCTGAGCAGACACCTTGGTCATCCTATCACATGGAGCAAAGACCCAGAGTGTGGTTCATACCAGCACAGAAACACATTCATAACCTGTGATCAGTACAGAAGGAACATTTACATGTGGACTGACAGGGAGAAATCTACCATGGGAACCCTATCATAGTATGGAGATTTGATATGAAATATCAACAATCAAATTTGACTCTCTACAGCAGAAAATATCGAAAACATTAAAGTATCAAAATAAGCTAACGCTGCCATGATAAACGTCCAGCAGAATAGTTAGATTTAACACTAATATTGGAACCAAGGCACCAGTCTAAGCATCCAGTATTTCTGGTAATGAGCACATTATAAAAGCATGTTGTATTGTATTGAATATGTCAGGGTTATTAAAACACATTGTATTGCATCTATGTATGAAATGTGCTACAGTATGTATTGTAAACAAAGTTTAATTTGATTTGATTTGAGGGGTGATTTATATTTAATAGGAAAAACATTTAAGATAAAAAACTTCTCTTTTACACTTTATTGAGAAAACATTGAAAATAAATGTTCTATTTGCAAACATTGAATCATTCAAATTAATATGACCCAAACCCTGGAATATGTAATAGTGGTCCAATCTGACCAGACATAAGCATCCTCTGACTGTTGACAACATCACAGGATTTGGCTTCAATCATTTCAGATTCTAGATTTCTAGACTCAATCTGAGAGTCAACCCTCTGAGATTCATTGAAGTGGGAAATAATTACATATAAACTCTTAAGACCAAATCGCAGAGAAGATATTTCTACAGAACAGTAGGTTATGATAAAGCATCACTCACTTATGGGGAGATTACACAGCTCAAAACTGTCACCATAAGCCCAATAAGGCCCAAACCCAGGATAGAGGGGCTGAGAGAATGTGGTCTGGACTCTGTGGAGGAGGGTCATTGTGTCAGAGGAGACGCTGTAGAAGGACAGAGTACCTGTCCTGTGATCCAGGTACACTCCTACTCTGGAGGACTGAGGGCCTGATACTTTAGTCACAACATTATTGTGATGGAAACTATAACCATTACTAAAGCAGTATAACCTCCAGGACTTGTCATTCAATCCAAATATATTGTCATTACCTCTCCCTGTTCTGCTGATGTCTTTATATGAGACTGCTATAGAAGCATACTGACCCCTCCTCTCAACCTCCCAGTAACAGCGTCCAGACAGACCTTCTCTACAAAGCACTTGTGCAGAGGAAATGAATCTCTCTGGATGATTAGGATATGGCTGGTCTTGTTTCACACCTGTCACCTTTCTCTTCCCCTCAGACAGAGAGAGGTTTCTGTGTGCTGTGTTTGCGTCCAGTGTGAGCTGACAGGAATCTGGGAGAAGAGCAGAGCAGAGACCAAATCAGTGAAATAAGAGGAGTCAGATATCTAGCCTGTCTTTGATGAGTCTCTCCCTCTCCTAGAGCTCTCTAGTTCTATCTCAGGGTTTGTGGAGAGTATCAGTGGAGTGAGATTATCTACTTTAGGATAAAGAGACTCACATTGTAAAAACTGGGCTCTGGTCTTTGGCTCTGGTGGCAGTAAAACATCCACTGCATTCACTACAGACACACAAACACATTCACAAAGAGAGAAATATTCACATCATAACATATTACACACACATGTACTGTATACAAAGTGATGATTAGGACCTTGGTCTGAAGTTAATTATATAAAGGGACTAGAGGTAGAGTTTTAGCTCACCTGTAGTTGAGATCTTGGGCCACTCCCGCTTAAAGACGTCTTCTAGTTTCTCTCTCAGCTCAGACACAGCCTGACTTACATCTCCAAAGTACTGAAGACGACAGACAATGATGCTGGGTAAGTCTGAAGATACACTGGGACTGGAGAGAGACTGGTAACTCTGGAGAGAGAGAGAGAGAGAGAGAGAGAGAGAGAGAGAGAGAGAGTTGCGTGTGGTCAAACTGGTAGTTGTGAGGAAGGGTTAAATCAATAACTGAACAGGAAGCTCCTTTCAGTATTCCAGATGGAGGGTCAGTGTAGTTACCTGGAGGAAATGGATGTGATCCTCTGTGTGTGAAAGCTGCTCCAGCTCAGCATCTCTCCTCCTCAGCTCAGCAATCTCCTGCTTCAGTCTCTCCAGGAGTCCTTCAGCCTGACTCACTGCTGCCACCTGCTGGGCTCTGATCAGCTCTGTTACCTCAGAGCGCATTCTCTCAATGGAGCGGATCAGCTCAGTAAAGATCCTCTCACTGTCCTCCACTGCTGCCTGTGCAGAGCGCTGTTAGGACACACACACACACACACACAGTGGGATTGGAGAGTGGCTGACTGGAGGAGAGCAGTGAAATGGTGCGTCTCCTCTGTTCAATACTCACTGTGAGAGACTCCACAGCCTGTTGCATCTCCTTCAGCTCCTTCTCTCTCTCCTGGACTCTCTGCTGGACTTTCTGCTGACTCATCCCCAGCTGCTTCTGTGGACAAACAGTGCTTTTGTGATGAAAATGCCAGATTTGATAATTGGTAACGAAACTGTCTATTTCTGAATTAATCATGAGGGAAATATGAGAACTCTACACTTACAATATATATTGATATCAAATCAGGAAAATGTAACTGATATTGGCAGAGTCTCCATATTGGTGCACATTAACAGTAATATGAATACCAACATTGCAGATGTAGTTTGAGATGAGAAATCGTTAAAAAAAAAAAAAAGATATGAATATTCATCAGATAATAACATGCAATATATGTATATTGAGGAAAAAGACAAATCATTTGCAGGTTTTATGAATTCATGATGACTGTTTTAACCTGCCAAACTAGTTTACACCTTGGACCCTATAACTCTTACAGCGAATATCTCCTTTCATAAAATCATGGTCAGATGTTTATTTCAATCATTAACTCACTTCAGTGTAAGAGACAAGGACATTTACACCAGACCAATTCTTTTAACCAACAAATGAACATTCATTCATCTAACATCAAATAAGATGAACAATAAATAGTCTAACTTTTCTACTGCCATGAAGTGCTTCCAAAAACTGCCAGCTGCTAGTGAGTCACCAATGAGTAGCTCTGGTTCTTACCTGTTTCTCAGTCCTTTCTGCTGCAGCTGAGACTGTATCATGGCCTTTATGTTCATCCACGGAACACAGATAACAGATACACTGCTGGTCAGTACGACAGAACATCTTCATCACTTCATCATGACGAGAGCAGATCTTCTCCTGCAGTTGTGTGGAGGCTTTGACCAGCTTGTGCTTCTTTAATGGAGCTACATCATAGTGAGGCTGCAGGTGAGTCTCACAGTAAGAGGCCAGACACACCAGACAGGACTTGAGGGCTTTCTGCTTTCTCCCAGTGCAGAAATCACATGCCACATCTCCAGGTCCAGCATAACAGTGAGCAGGAGGAGCAGCTTGGAGTCCTCTATTCTTTTGTTTCTCTTCCACTAATTCAGCCAACAGAGTGTTTTTCCTCAGAACAGGCCTTGGGACAAAGCTTTCCTTGCATATCGGACAGCTGTAGATCCCTTTTTGATCATCCTGATCCCAGCAGCCCTTAATACAGCTCGTACAATAGCTGTGTCCACAGGGAATAGTCGCCGGATCCTTCAGTATATCCAGACAGATCGGACAACTAATGGAGTCAATACTCTCTGCCATTTTGCTGCACACACGACCAGACGGAGCAGCAGAGTATAAGAGATAAGTTTCGTTTCTCTCGAAGTGTTTGTGCTTGTGGGCGGGAACACTTCCTGGTTCTGTGTCTCTGTAACTGTAGAGTAGGGGAACTGTTTTTTTGTGTGTGTGTGTGTGTGTGTGTGTGTGTGTGTGTGTGTGTGTGTGTGTGTGTGTGGAGCTGTAGGAGGAGTGATGTTGGACAGAGGCCAGGAGCAGAGTGGATGTTCTTGGTGACGTATTAAAATACTTTCCTTTTGATTGGTGGCCGTCTTCTTCTCTGTGATTGGTGCAACCTTTCAGCCTATTCAACGTCCCTCTGCAGCCACCAGGGTTCCTCTTGTGAATTCATTTGATTTTCACCACCGGATACAACTATATATTGACTTGCTCAATTATTGTGGTAACGTGAGATTGAGTTACTATATAAAGATGACCAATTTATATGCTACACCAGCACTTCCTCCAGTTCCTGATTCCTGAAGATATTTTTTCGACCTGGATTATGTCAATGACATGTCATGAAAATGTGAATCCAACATGAAGTTGATAATGATGAAGCTGGTTGACCTGTCCTACACCCCTCATGACAGACATCTTTAGAGGTCTGATCTGATCACCGTATGTAGACTCTGTTCACAGAGTCATTCAACGGTCATGGAAAAGAAAAAGGAAGACAATATTTCTCAATTTGAAGATTTAAGACTTATTCAATACACTTCACACACGCGTGCGCTCACATGTACTCACACACTTCACACTTCACATACATACACTTCCATCACACACACACACACACACACACACCACTAGCATCCCTAACCCCATCCCTTTAGACCACCCCAAATATACACACACCGTTTGCTGGTGCTTCAGACCCACAGCAAAGACATTATTTTGTTGTCAAATAAAGAATGTTCCTTTATTATCTGCTGTGGTTTGTGAAGACAGTTTGGTGTTAATATGTTTTATGATTCAGTACAATCCTCATTAAAAGCACCTTTCCTACAAATATTTCTTTAGTTAGAATTTAGTTAGAACCCAGATGTGTTTGGTTCAGCGCAGTTTGCCGCTGGGGGGCGCTCTAGCGCAAGAAGCGAATTCAGAGGTCATCGAACCGGAAACACATGACATTTGCGCAAGGAGCTTTGCGGCGATGCTGCGCACGGCGACTGATCCACAAATGCAATGCGTCGCTGGAAAGGCTGGTTGTGAATGAGCTGTCCGGCGCTGATGTTCTGTAATCTGTGAATCATCGCCTCGGCGCACACCACGTTGACGTTGCTCACCACTGCTGAGGCTCTCCATGTGGGGAAAACATTGGTCGCATGAGGCTGAGAAACACCGAAGGATCTGCGTATGTGTCGGTTTCTTTCGAGAATATTTACACACGGGAACTAAGCTAACACTCATGTTCTAACAACCTACACGGCGATCTATATGCGTAGACATGGAGACGATAGACACGCGGTCTAGAAACGATCTAGGAAACGATAGGGGAAAGATGAAGCGGCTCCCCGAAGATGAGCCAGACTTGAAGAAAGAAGAGGCCAAGAGACAGAAGCACGCCAAGACAGTGACTGCGTTGGGCGAAGAGGACGAGTCGGTCAAACTACTGGGGGATCTGGTGTTCGGTGCTGAAGATGAGCTCGTTGACAGGCTGGTGGAGGTAAAGGGTCGATATGTAGCTAGCTAAGCTAGCACAGATCTATACAGTGCCAGGGCAGTTGTTTTGTTGCTTACTTGGCTAGCTGTCTATCTAAACAAGTTTGATGTCTGTGTTCGTGCATTGTGCTGTATCTTATTAGGTGTAGCCTACTATCCATTGCATAGGATGCAATTGTGTATAGCATTGCATATGACCCTGTACACCCCAGGCCCACCTTAAATAGCTGAACGAAGAGTTAGCCTCAATCTCTCGTGTCATTGGTTGTATAGTATCTGGGCCCTGTCAGAATACTCCTAGCATAAACCATCCTTTCCTCCCTTCCTGCCCTGGGATATCTACTGATGTGTCACGACTCGATTGGTGACAGCAAGGCCATGCAAAGCTTGCTCTGACCAATCCAATCATATTAGATCAGTGTTTATGGAAGGAAGGAAGGATGGATGGATTTTCAATGTGTAGGAAGGATGGATGGATGGATTTTCAATGTGTAGGAAGGGTGGATGGATGGCTGGATGCATTTTCAAAGTGTAGGAAGAATGGATGGATGGACGGGCAGACAGGACTGTCATCTCCCTCTCCCATCCCAATGTTCCCTTCTTCAGGAGTCGGACAACGAGGGGGCCACACTGCTGGACGAGGACTCCAGCGAATCAGACGTGGAGAATGAGGCACGGCTGCGGGTTCAGCCAATCAGGAAGGCCGTGTGGGAGGATGAGGATGACGAGCTGGAGGAAGAGTGAGTGTCTTTGGGACTGTCTGCTCCCCTGCATCTCAGTTCTCCATCCTTCTCCCTGAACTTTACACTTGTCCACGCCACATACATAGATTTAAAGCGTAGGATTGCGGTAAACATCGACTGTTACACTGGCCCTGTACTTTGAAGTCTGTATAGGGGAGGGGACACGTGTACTAGCAGGGGAAAGGATGGAGAATTGGACCGTGTGTGTCTCATTATTGGTGTTTCTTGACCAATGTGTCTCACCTCCCTACTCACATTCATACAACCAGTAACAGACTAATACTAGCCGTGTGTGTGTACGCACCTGTGTGTGTGTGTGTGTGTACACGTGCATGTGTGTGTGTGGTATCTATCCCTCTGATGTTTCCCCTCCCGTCTCCTAGAGTGGACATGAGCCATCGGTTCCGGAAGGATCTGACCAAAGGAGACGCAGAGGCCAAGATGACCAAACACAAGCTGCAGCAGAGGATGAAGGAACAGTGAGTGGATGGATGGATGGATGGATGGATGGACGGACATATCAATAGATATACTAGAGAAATGGCTATTTTCACCTCAGCCTTTCAGGAGATTTCTGCTCTAGTCAAGCTTCTTTCTCTCCTTCTCCCCCACCCTCTCTCCTTCTCCCCCACCCTCTCTCCTTCTCCCCCTCCCCTCTCTCTCTCTCCCTCTCCCCTCTCTCTCCCTCTCCCCTCTCTCTCGCTCCCCCTCCCCTCTCTCTCTCGCTCCCCCTCCCCTCTCTCCCCCTCCCCCTCCCCTCTCTCCCCCTCCCCCTCCCCTCTCTCTCTCGCTCCCCCTCCCCTCTCTCTCTCTCCCCCTCCCCTCTCTCTCGCTCCCCCTCTCTCTCTCTCAGGTTCCAGAAAGCTATGGGTGGAGCACCATCCTGGGCGGAGACAAAAGTCAAGAAGAAGAGTAAGAAGAAAGGTAATTCTAGAATTGATGGTTTTGAACAACCCCTTTAAGGTAAACCACGTTATGCTAGAAACAAGGCCTACTTATCAAGCAGACTTGCGTATCTATACAAGTAAAACAATTTAATCATCCATCCATTTTCATTAGCTGACGACGATGATGATGATGATGATGATGATGATGATGATGAAGAGGATGGAGACGACCTGTTGAGGAAGACGGCCAACTTCGTTCGGTCCTCAGAGAGCCTGGCTAAAGGCACCATACAGGTCAGTTCTGATGTACACACACATACACACACACACCAGCTGCTAATGAAGCTGTGGTTTTGGGTGATTGACATCACGTCATAAGCATTTTGCATATCGGTGGATTAACTTTTCATAGACAAAGCAGTGCTTGATATAACAGCACAGTAGCGATTGTCGGATTATTATAGTTATAATTCTGAATTCTAATCTGATCTGCCTCCTCTAGATTAAGAAGTGTCTCGATGCCAACAGCGCCCGGCCCTCTGAGGATAGGCTGACCACCGTGCAGTTCCACCCCTCGGCTCAGGTCGTCATGACAGCAGGCCTCGATCAATCCATCTCTCTCTTCCAGGTATGACTCATCATCACTCACCAATCAAAGCTGGGAAGTGTTTTGGGTAGTCTGCATCTCCTCCACTCTTCATTTATTTATTTCCTACACTCCCCCTTCCCTCCCTTCTTTTTCCCTTCCTCCCTCCCTCCCTTCTTTAACCCCCGCCCCCCACACTCTCTTCCACTTCTAATTTGTTCCTGTCTTCCTTCCTCCTCCCTTCCTTCCTTCCCTCCCTCCCCCTTCCCCCCCTCAGGTGGATGGGAAGACCAACCCTAAGATCCAGAGTATCCATCTGGAGCGGTTCCCGGTCAACAAGGCCCAGTTCAGCGTGGGCGGGGAGCAGGTGGTCGCCACCAGCCTGAGGAACAGGATGTTCTACATCTACGACATGATGGAGGGCAAGGTCATCCCGGTACACACTGTCAGAGGTCAGTCCCACCTCCTAGACCCTACCTCCAAAACCCTACCTCCTAGCCCTTACCTCCTAGCCCATAGCCCTGTCTAAGTGTGAGAGTCTGCTAATCCCAGCTGTTGTCTCCTACCTCCTAGCCCCTAGACTCTACCTCCTAGCCCCTAGACTCTACTTCCTAACTCCTAGCCCCTAACTCCTAGCCCTGTCTGAGTGACTGCTGTACCTGTGAGAGCCTGTTAACCCCAGCTGTTGTCTCCCAGGTCTGAAGGAGCAGAGGATTAAAGAGTTTGAAGTTTCTCCTGAAGGAGATTCTCTCCTCCTCACCGGAACCTCCGGATATCTTCACGTCTTAACCCTGAAGGTAGGTGTTACTATGGAGACGAGACACCTGTAGTCTTAGCTCTGAAGGTAGGTGTTACTATGGAGACACCTGTAGTCACGCACCTCCTGAAGGTAGGTGTTACTATGGAGACACCTGTGGTCTTAACCCTGAAGGTAGGTGTTACCATGGAGACACCTGTAGTCTTAACCCTAAAGGTAGGTGTTACCATGGAGACACCTGTAGTCACTCACCTCCTGAAGAATATTGGGAGAGGCCATTTAGTCTCAGGTGTGTGTCGTGTCTCTAACGTGGCTCCTCCCCTCCAGACGAAGGAGGTGGTCCGCAGCATGAAGGTCAACGGCAGCGTCAGCGGCACGGCGTTCTCTCACGATGGCAGCAAGATCTACACACACACAGGTGGGCCACAGCCAGGTCTACACACACACACACACACATTCAGGTAGGCCACAGCACATACACACACACTCACTCACTCACACAAACACTCAGGTGGGCCACAGCCAGGTCTACACACACACACACACACACTCTCTCAGATAGACCACAGCAAGGTCTACACACACACACACTCAGGTGGAAGCTTAAAGGAAGCTGAGGTGTACGTGTGATGTAGATTAATAGACAGATGGATAGAAAACTGTGTGTTTCCCTACAGAAGAGGGTGAGATGTAGATAAAAAAAATGGATGGATAACTGTGTTTCCTTATAGAGGAGGGCAAGGTATAGATGGATGGATGGAAGGATGGATGGATAACACTGTTTCCTTATAGAGGAGGGAAAGGTATGGATGGATGGAAGGATGGATGGATAACACTTTCCTTATAGAGGAGGGAAAGGTATAGATGGATGGATGGAAGGATGGATGGATAACACTGTTTCCTTATAGAGGAGGGAAAGGTATAGATGGATGGATACATAGATGGATGGATAGATACATAGATGGATGGATACATAGATGGATGGATACGTGGATGGATGGATATGTAGATGGATGGATAACTCTGTGTGTTTCCCGACAGAGGAGGGCGAGGTGTACGTGTGGGACGTGAGGAGCAACAAGTGTCTCAACAGGTTCACAGACGACGGCTGTGTGAGGGGGATGTCCATCGCTGCCTCCGCCAATGGACAGTACCTCGCCTGCGGGTGAGGCAGCCATCTTTAATCTGCCATCTGTTGGATGATGAGAGAGACGCGATGATGACCATTATTATTATCATCATCAGTGTCCTGTATCATTATTCATTATGTCTCTCTCTCTCTCTCTCTCTCCCTCCCCTTCCCTCTCTCCCTCCCCCTCCTTCCCTCCCTCTCTCCCTCCCTTCCTCCCTCCCCCTCCCTCCAGTTCCCAGGCGGGCGTGGTGAACCTCTACTCCCAAGAGGCGTGTCTTAGGGAGACCAATCCCAAGCCTCTGAAGGCCATCATGAACGTGTTGACCCCGGCGACCTCGCTCCGCTTTAACCCCGCCTCCGAGGTCCTCGCCATCGCCTCCCGGGCTGACAACGAGGCCGTCCGATTGGTCAGTCCCACTCCTCGGCCCTTCCCCCCCCTCCTCTGTGGTGGTCAAACAGAGCCAATAGGATGAGCACAACAGAACTGTTCTCAGAACAGTGAGGCTGACTCAGTTGACCTGGATAAGTCAAGTCTGAATTAAATGAATGAAAATTAGATAAAAAGGATCTTCTAAAAAAGGAATATCTAGTCTGTCTTGTGACTATGGTATCATTAGTGTCTCTGTGTTTGACTGTGTCTCTCCTGTCCTCTCCCTCTCTCCCCTCCTCCTCTCCCTCTCTCCCCTCCTCCTCTCCCTCTCTCCCCTCCTCTCCTCCCTTCCCTCTCCTCCTCCACCTCCTCTCCTCCCTCCAGGTTCACCTCCCCAGCTACACGGTGTTCTCTAACTTCCCCATGTTGCAGAGGAAGCCCTTCTACAGGGCCCACAGCCTGGACTTCTCCCCCCACAGCGGCTTCTTCTCCCTGGCCAACAACAAGGGAAAAGCCCCCCTCTTCAGGTACCTCCAGGACACAACCCAGGAGCTTCAGAGACAAATTTAGGCCTACACCCAGGACTCAGTTTAACATGATGAGAGATCATGACTTATTATGATCATTATAACTGGGAGAGAAAAAACATTCAGTGTTAACAAAGTCAATTATTTTATTTATTTTTTTTAATTTTTTTTCTAACGCTGATCTTGTTTCTCTCTCATCTTCACCAGGTTGTTGCATTACAAAGACTTCTGAAGAAGAGCTGCACTACGACACGCCGTCAAACTCCTCCAC
>NC_139663.1:21455661-21485661 GCF_951799395.1 Argentina silus
AACCTGAGCTGTTACATCATAACCTGAGCTGTCCCATCATAACCTGAGCTGTCCCATCATAACCTGAGCTGTTACATCATAACCTGAGCTGTCACATCATAACCTGAGTTGTTACATCATAACCTGAGCTGTTACATCATAACCTGAGCTGTCCCATCATAACCTGAGCTGTTACATCATAACCTGAGCTGTTACATCATAACCTGAGCTGTCCCATCATAACCTGAGCTGTCCCATCATAACCTGAGCTGTTACATCATAACCTGAGCTGTCCCATCATAACCTGAGCTGTCCCATCATAACCTGAGCTGTCACCCTTGATGCACAATTTTTTTTGCACCTGGAATGGTCCTTCCCACTGTGGTCGGTTCCAGGGTTTTCTCTTGCGGTCTTTAATCACTGCCCAGTCCCCAGGTCTGATTGTCCCATTTTCTCTCTCTACTGCCCCCCCGTGGGTGGTAGACATAGTGTGTCCTTAAGTCCACTCCTAGGTATTCAGACATTCTCTGTATTGCTTTGTTTACTAAATGTGACCAATTATCACTTGACAGTTTCCTAGGGACCTCCCATCGTGGCACGATCTCAGTTAACAATGCTTTTGCCACTGCTGAGGAGTGTGTTTTGCTAGATGGGAAAACTTCAACCCATTTTGAAAACATGTCTACAAATACCAAACAATATATTTTTTTATATTTAAGTCAATGAAATCCAACATAACATGATCAAATGGGCCATCAGGGGGAGGATGGCTTGATTGGGGGACCGCCTGTCCCCGCCCCACCTTATGCCGAAAGCACACAAGGCATTTTGAACAAAAAATGTGTGAGTATATTGATAAGCCTTGTGTGAGTATATTGATAAGCCTTGTGTGAGTATATTGATAAGCCTTGTGTGAGTATATTGAGAAGCCTTGTGTGAGTATATTGATAAGCCTTGTGTGAGTATATTGAGAAGCCTTGTGTGAGTATATTGAGAAGCCTTGTGTGAGTATATTGATAAGCCTTGTGTGTACCAGTATCTATTCACAATATCCGTCATCCCCCCTTTTGACACATGATCCTTCCCATGTGACAACACAGCACAAAAATAAAACAGACATTTTGGTAAACACGGGTTGCCGTTCGGACCAACCCAAACCTTACTTCCATAGGTTGCCCCAGCACTCCGCCACGGTGCTCTCTCTCTCTGTGAGGCTTCGGCCCGTGCCTCCGTCGGCGCAGTGAGCGAGACGGTCGGGGCTAGTGATGTCATCTGCAGCGTGTGTGTGCTGCAGATTGAGCGGCTGTTTTAGCAGCTGCATCCGCTCTGTGATTGCCCAATGAAACAGTATCTTTTCCATTTGTGTGTGCATTTACATTTACATTTACATTCATGGCATTTAGCAGACGCCTTTATCCAAAGCGACTTCCAACAATACATTTGTTTTAGTAAGTGAATCACCTATCCAACAGTCATCATAAGACAAAGTAATCAATGCTCACACCAGGGGCCATAGGCAGTCATAATGCCAGTAGGCTATTTTTTTATTTATTTTTTTATTTATCTTATTAGCAGGAGAGAACTTGTACAGGGGGGGTAGCGGGGATGAAGAGGTCTCTAGGGTTGGGGTTAGGGTTAGTACGGGGAGGGTAGCGGGGATGAAAAGGTCTCTAGGGTTGGTGTTAGGGTTAGTCCCCTCCCCTAATATGCAAGCCTGTGTTAATGCAAAGAGTTCAGCTGGGTGGAGAGATGGTGAGGCAGTCTATGCCCCTCCACCGTGTCATGTTCAGTCACAATGGCATAACCCACATTATTCAGAGAGGATGTTAAGCATTTTGATGCAGACCCATCTACATGACAAACCACATCGCTGTTTTCTAATGGTTCACCTGATAAATCTAGCCTAGGTGTACATTGTTGGTTTATTTCAGCTAAACAGTCATGGGGCTCCCCGTCCTCCTCTGTGGGGGGAAATGTAGCTGGATTGAGGGCTGTGTATCTTACAACAGGGAGAGATTTGGGAGAAATAGCAGAACATTGTGGTGGTGGAGGAACCATGCCCCTGACAGATGGCTTGTGTTGTGATGGCTGATACCACACAAGTCCCTGAGCTACAGCGTCAAGTTTGGAGGAGAAGTAATAATAATATATGCATTTAGCTGACGTTTTTATCCAAAGCGACTTACATTGCAGTGAGTGCATACATTTGTCAGTGTATATGGTCCCAGCGGGTATGGTCCTATGCTATAGGGCGTAATCTATCACCATGTTTTTGCATCAGTACAGAGGACTTAAAACCGTCTCTCACACACAGCCTGGGCGAATTTCTACGTTGGGTCAGGCAATCCTAAGGTTGGGGCCCCTGTTTACATTGTTTCTATAAACTGGTTTTCTGACATACATCTTCCTTTGTCACTGTTAACTAACACCACACACAAGCTCTACTGTCCCATAAGGTGAGTTATAGTGACAGTCTATTGCTATGTGCAAAGGCATTACGAAATCACGCAAGGAATTATTTTGAGAAATCACACACCCACACCCACACACACACACACACACACACACACACACACACACACACACACACACACACACACACACACACACACACACACACACACGATGAGATGTTGAAAACGCCATGGAATGTGGCAGGGCCAGGTGTGTGTTTGGACGAGACTAGCTGCATTCTGGAGAAGCAGGACAGACAAACAGACAGGCATCAACCCTGGCAGACTAACACAGCCATACCTGTTGGTCTGAAACACACCTGTTGGTCTGAAACACAGCCATACCTGTTGGTCTGAAACACAGCCATACATGCTGGTCTGAAACACAACCATACCTGTTGGTCTGAAACACACCTGTTGGTCTGAAACACAGCCATACCTGTTGGTCTGAAACACAGCCATACCTGTTGGTCTGAAACACAACCGTACCTGTTGGTCTGAAACACACCTGTTGGTCTAAAACACAGCCATACCTGTTGGTCTGAAACACAGCCATACATGCTGGTCTGAAACACAACCATACCTGTTGGTCTGAAACACACCTGTTGGTCTGAAACACAGCCATACCTGTTGGTCTGAAGCACAGCCATACCTGTTGGTCTGAAACACACCTGTTGGTCTGAAACACAACCGTACCTGTTGGTCTGAAACACAACCATACCTGTTGGTCTGAAACACAGCCATACATGCTGGTCTGAAACACAACCATACCTGTTGGTCTGAAACACAGCCAGACCTGTTGGTCTGAATCAGCCCTGATTGTAAACAGGTGGTCAGCCACGCCCATGTGTGTGGAGGTGGACCACAATGCACCTGTGCATACCAGAGAGGGTTTGTCTTGTCCAGCAAGAGAGGCAGGTCTTATCTGTACTCTTCTCCCAGGCAGAAACACAACAGCTAACAGGGTAAAAATACCAGGTGCCCACTGCTCTCACACACACAGATCAGATCAGAGTGAGTACGCACTACAGATAGAGAACAAGGAGCTGGATTAAAATGCCTGTTTGTCTGTGAAGTGATGGACGGTTTGTTTAACGCACCTTGCTGTAACTACACCATGTTTAGGCTTGAGCTGTGATCTGTCTTTGTGTCTTTTGACTTGAGACTGAAATGTGACTTGTGTTCTTTTTTTTTTCTTTTTTTTTTTAATATGTTTTTAGGGCATTTCTGCTTTATTGGGATAGAGACAGTAGAGATTGACAGGAAGGATGGGAGAGAGAGGAGGGATGGCATGCAAGGTGTGTCGAGGGTCGGAATCGAAACCAGGAACCTTGAGATTACGTGGTATGGGTATTAGTGTGCTACGCCACTAAGCGCCCCCGATTTGTGTTCTGTCAGAGTGAAATGTGTGACTTTTGTCCTGCCCGTCGGTGTTGTGATTGAACATGTCAGAGTGAAATGTGTGACTTTTGTCCTGCCCGTCGGTGTTGTGATTGAACATGTCAGAGTGAAATGTGTGACTTTTGTCCTGCCCGTCGGTGTTGTGATTGAACATGTCAGAGTGAAATGTGTGACTTTTGTCCTGCCCGTCGGTGTTGTGATTGAACATGTCAGAGTGACATGTTTGTTTAGGTGGACAGGGACACACGAGTGAGTGTTGACAGTCTATCCTTGGTGGAGGTTGTAGCATCAGTGGAAGTCCTGTACCAGTTGACTAGGCCTAGCCTATAGTCCTGTACCAGTTGACTAGGCCTAGCCTATAGTCCTGTACCAGTTGACTAGGCCTAGCCTATAGTCCTGTACCAGTTGACTAGGCCTAGTCTATAGTCCTGTACCAGTTGACTAGGCCTAGCCTATAGTCCTGTACCAGTTGACTAGGCCTAGTCTATAGTCCTGTACCAGTTGACTAGGCCTAGTCTATAGTCCTGTACCAGTTGACTAGGCCTAGCCTATAGTCCTGTACCAGTTGACTAGGCCTAGCCTATAGTCCTGTACCAGTTGACTAGGCCTAGCCTATAGTCCTGTACCAGTTGACTAGGCCTAGTCTATAGTCCTGTACCAGTTGACTAGGCCTAGTCTATAGTCCTGTACCAGTTGACTAGGCCTAGTCTATAGTCCTGTACCAGTTGACTAGGCCTAGTCTATAGTCCTGTACCAGTTGACTAGGCCTAGCCTATAGTCCGGCATCACTACTGACCAGCCTCTTCCGTAGGCGCAGTGGGAGGGCACGAGACCATAGCAGGGGAGGCTGGCGGAGGTAGAAATCGGAGGAGGGGCTCATTGTAATGCGTGGAATGAGGAATACCCCTCCTCATTCCCCTCCATGCATCACAATGAGCCCGTCGTCCGATGCAGCAATGGACGTCCTCTGAGGCTGCAATGGACGTCCTCTGAGGCTGCAGTGGACGTCCTCTGAGGCTGCAGTGGACGTCCTCTGAGGCTGCAGTGGACGTCCTCTGAGGCTGCAGTGGACGTCCTCTGAGGCTGCAGTGGACGTCCTCTGAGGCTGCAGTGGACGTCCTCTGAGGCTGCAGTGGACGTCCCCTGAGGCTGCAGTGGACGTCCTCTGAGGCTGCAGTGGACGTCCTCTGAGGCTGCAGTGGACGTCCCCTGAGGCTGCAGTGGACGTCCCCTGAGGCTGCAGTGGACGTCCTCTGAGGCTGCAGTGGACGTCCTCTGAGGCTGCAGTGGGAGGGCATGAGACTGTAGTCTGTAGGGCCACTGGTGGAGGTGGAGGAGACAGCAGTGTAGGCAGTCGTATAGGAGGGGTAGTGGAATCAGTGGTCACACCTCTGAATGATGTCATGCCTCCATGTGATTGCTAACAGTTGGGTATCATGTGACTATTTGAATGTTATTGTGACCTCTGTTGTTATATCCTCTCTCCCTCCCTCCATCTTACTGTCTCTCTCTCCTCTCTACCTCCCTCCTCCCTCCTCCTCCTCCCTTCTCTGTCTCTTCTCTCTACCTCCCCCTCCCTCCTCCATCCTCCCTTCTCTGTCCCACCCTCTCCTCTTCTCCACTCCCCCCCTCCTCCACTCCCCCCCTCTCCTCCTATCCACCCCCCCTCCTCCTCTCCACTCCCTCCCCCCCTCTCTCCTCCTCTCCACTACCCCTCCCTCCCCCCCTCCCCCCCCTCCCCCCACCCAGGGTCCAACGCCACGGAGACGATGATGGCAGAGTCGGCGCCAGTCCAAGAGATGTTCTCGGAGCAGGAGCTGACGTGTTCCATCTGTCTGGACCTGTTCAACGACCCGGTCTCCACGCCCTGCGGCCACAACTTCTGCCAGGCGTGCATCGGCGGCTACTGGGCCTCCAGCGCCACCTGCACCTGCCCGCTCTGCAAGCGCCAGTTCCCCGAGCGGCCGCAGCTGAGCATCAACAGAGTCTTCGCCCTCATCGCTGACAAGTACAAGGAGTCTCGCTACGGTTACGGCGCCGACGGGGCAGGGAAACCGTTGCTGGACAAGACCGCGGCGGCGGGAGACGGTCACGCTGATGGCGACGGTGGCGGGGGCGGTAACCCGTTCCTGACGGAGGTGACCATGTGTGACGTGTGCACGGGGAAGAAGCAGGCGGCGGTGAGCTCGTGTCTGACGTGCACGGCGTCCTACTGCGAGGAGCACGTGAGGCCTCACCACAGCACGCCGTTTTACGCCAAACACCGTCTGCTGGACCCCCTGGAGGCGCTGAAGGGCCGGACCTGCCCGCTGCACGGACGGCTCCTGGAGGTGTTCTGTCGGACCTGCCAGGCGTGCATCTGTGCCATCTGCGTTCTGGAGGATCACCGGACCCACCGCACCGTCTCAGTCCAAACAGAGAGGCTCAGCAAACAGGTAAGGGAGGCCAGACACCGGTCATATACAGGACCAGTCAAAAGTTTGTTCAAACCTTCTTCTCATTCAATGGTTTTTCTTTATTTTTGTTATTTTCTACATTGTAGATTAATATTGAAGACATCAAAACTATGAACGAACACATATGGAATTATGTAGTAAACAAAAAGGTGTTAAACAAACCAGAATATGTTTTATATTTTAGATTCTTGATGACAGCTTTGCACACTCTTGGCAAGGTATGTCCAAACTTTTGACTGGTACTGTATGAATCATACTGAATCAATCAATCAATCTACATGTTTATTGTCAAGAACAATACACATAGCAACACCAAGGGGAGGCTGGTGGAGGTAGAAATCGGAGGACGGGCTCATTGTAATGCATGGGGTTTGATACCATTCCTCATTCCATTCCCCACCCAAGTGGGTGAAGGGCTGAATCATGGAATGTTGTGTGTATTGCACTTGCATCACACCTGAGACAAACTAGCATTGTTATCTTTCTGAGACCACCTGAGAGAGGGAGACTGATTGGTTGCCTTGTCTGACACAGACAGACTTGCCCTCCATAACAGTTTTAGCTCTGCTTACTTCAATCTTAATGTAACCTTTAACCTTTAAAAGACACACAGTACAGTATTTATATCCCTACATATAACAATTAGCCCTCACAGGCCCACATGTCCCAAAGAGGATAGAAATACCCAGGAATGTTGTTTGTTTATTACGGTCATAGGGGACTCTCAGCGACTCGTAATCCCTTAAACAGCAGGTGACACGGTTAGATTACCAGTTGTAAACAGTTGGTTTACACGTTGTTACAATGGATAGATGATCTCTCTGTAAACAGTTGGTTTACACGTTGTTACAATGGATAGATGATCTCTCTGTGAACACAGTTGGTTTACACGTTGTTACAATGGATGGATGATCTCTCTGTGAACACAGTTGGTTCACATTCCGTTTTAAATCTCAACTTCAATGGCTAACGCGCTGTCGTGGCTAACACGCTAACATGGTATGCTGTTCACCATCAACATGACGCATGGTTCTGCTATAAAAATAAACATGTTCTTAGAAAACTAAACTGATAAAGGTTTGCTTTGGTGTGAGTCTGTGATCTGACTCTGTCTCTCTCTGTCTCTCTGTCTCTCTGTCTCTCTGTCTCTCTGTCTCTCTCTCTCTCTCTCTCTCTCTCTCTCTCTCTCTCTCTCTCTCTCAGAAACGTATAGGAAAGACGGAGCTGGAGATCCAGAACAGGATGGAGGAGAAGAACCTCCGTTTGGCTGAGCTCCAGGGCCGCTTGCAGACCGTCAGGGTAGGTGGTCTAACAGTGGATGCTTGGGTCTGAGGAGGGGCTCATTGGGGCTGGAGGCTGGAGGGGCTGGAGGCTGGTGGAGGTTGAAATCTGAGGAGGGGCTCATTGTAATGCATGTCCTCCCATTTCTACCTCCACCAGCCTCCTCTGTTAACCATAGTATAACCATAACCATCCTATGACTCCGCCCCTCCAGAACTATGCGAACGGCCAGCTGTCTGAGGTGGAGCAGCTGCTGGGCGATCTGACGCGCTCCATTGACCGGATCCGCGGGGAGCTGGTGGGCGGGATGGAGGAGAAGCAGGCGCTGGTGGAGACCCGGGGGGAGGAGCTAGTCACCCACCTGGAGGCGGAGCTAGGCCATCTGAAGGAGAGGCAGGGCCAACTGGAGTCTCAGGCCACTTCTGATGACCACATCGGCTTCCTGCAGGTACTGATGACGTCACAGACACCCAATCACCAATAGGAGAACTCTATGGATTTTCCACCATTTTGAAATTTTGTGAGTCGGGGGGGGGGGGGGGAACAAAAACACCCCACCTAAAATGCTCAGGCATTTTTACAGTTATTGACCAACACTATCTGCACCAAACTTGTGGTGTGTAGCATCCATGGACTGAGGTACTCACAGGGTCCCATTTTGTTGATTTTTTTATTATATTTTATTTTTGTGGCGCTCCTGTCCTGCAGAGTTTTGAGGAGGCGAGCGCTCCGCTGCAGGCAGCCTCGGAGGGCCAGGACGCGGACGAGGAGGTGTCCCTGCACTTCTCCCTGGGGGAGGTGAAGGTCGCCTTGGGGGAGCTGAAGGACAGGATGGACGACATCCGCATGGGAGAGGTCCGCTCGCGAGGGTCCAGAGGCTCCAGTGAGTAGCTACCACAGTTTTTTTTTTTTCTCATCACCTGACCAAACACTTCTCACCTTCACTACCATCATCATCACCATCATCGTCATCACCATCATCATCATCATCATCATCACCATCATCATCATCATAATTGTCATCACTCGACACACAATCATCATTGTTAGGAAATCTCATCATCATCATGCCCCCCCCCCCCCATGTTCCACAGTTTCCTGTTCTGTAGTTGATGATGTGTTGATGATGTGTTGATGTCATCTGATCAAAATATACCAGCATAACATGACGTAACGCTGATACAGTCAAAACACCCATAGAGAAGTGTGTGTGTCTGTGTGTGTGTGTGGTGTTTTGTATGGAAAAGTGCTATATAAATTGTTGTTGTTATTATGTACATTGTTGTGTATAAACATGTGGTCGTGGTCGTGTTCCATCCACGTTGATGTGACTCATGTCACTGTTGTTGCGTTGCAGTTACCTCCCTGCCAGAGAGTGAAAGTATGATGAGTGTTCGGTCACTACGGAGGAGTCAGTGGTCTCTACGAGGTGGGTGACACGGCTGAACACACACACACACACACACGGCTGAACACACACATACACACTGCTGTACATGAACTAACACACACTGATAACACACACTGCTGTACATGAACTAACACACACGGCTGAACACGCACACACACACGGCTGAACACACACACACACACACCAAAGACCGCTAGTGCAAGTGACAACGTTTGTGTGACATAATTTTCTGTCTACTTACAGTAAATAGTAAAACACAACTGCGGTTATGAGACATAGAAATGTATCTACTGTGTGTTCATCATGGTTCCTCCTCTTTCTCTCTCAGATCTCAAGAAGATCAAACATGGATCAGGTAGTGTGTGTCTGTCTGTCTGTCCCAGTTCTTTACACCTGAGATGGATTTCTCCACATATTCATTTGAACTAATCCATGAACAAGAGAAGTGGTACTGCTCTGAAACTCTGTATTTCTCTCACAGGCCTGAAGAAGGTCCAGTCCTATCTAGGTGAGTATTCTACTCGTTGATCAGTTATTAAACCATAGTGTCTACATATCTGTATTGCAGATATACATATTGTAATGCAAATGAATAAATTACACATCTGAGCCTAACTGTCACTTCCTGTCCACAGAGGATGTGTCGTTGAACCCGGTGACGTCGTACCCCTTCCTCATCCTGTCCGACGACAGGAAGCAGGTGAAGCGCGGTGAGAAACTGCAGTTCTACAGGAACAGCGCCCAGCGCTTCGATGTCTGGTCCTGCGTGCTTGCCAAGGACGGCTTCAACTCCGGACGGCACTACTGGGAGGTGAGGGGTCAGGGGGTCAAGGGTCATGAGGTGATTCAGTTGGAACCGGAAGGTCTGAGGTGGATCGGCTCAAACTCACGCCTCGCTCTCTCTTCCCTCCCTCTCTCCGTCAGGTGAACGTGGGCGAGAACAAGGACTGGAAGGTGGGCGTGGTCCGGGAGTCTGCTCAGAGGAAGGGCCTGTTCGACATGAGCCCCGGCAACGGTTACTATGCCCTGTGGTGGGGCGGCACCCAGCTCCGCGCCCTCACGGCCCCGCCCCTCACCAAGGTGAAGACGACGACGCGCCTGCGGAGGGTGGGCGTGTACCTGGACTGCGAGGAGGGTCAGGTGACCTTCTACAATGCTAAGACTGGCTCTGAGGTGTACAGCTTCGGCGGGGCGGTGTTGTCCGAGAGAGTGTTCCCCCTGCTGGGGACCGGAGACCGGGAGGTGCCCCTGGTCCTGATGACCACGCAGTGTGGCAGTGTGCCTGAGTAGAGGAGAGGGGGGGGGAGGGCGGGGGAGAAAGGGGAAGGGAGACGCAGGTCCCCCTGGTACTAATGACCGCACATTATGGCTGTGTGTCGGAATGGCGGAGGGGAGGGGGAGAAAATGGGATGAAGACTGAGGTGCCTCTGGTCCTGATGACCACACAGTGTGGCAGTGTGCCTGAGGAGAGGAGAGGGGGAGGAGAGGAGAGGGAGAAAAGGGAAGGGGAGGGAGGGAGGCAGAAGGGGAACAAGAGAGGTGTTAAAGAGATGGATTGTTCGAGTGAATCTCCATCTCTCATTGGCTATCTCCAAGCTTCTGCCTTGTGTCCTCCTGACTGGACTGTTGAAGGAGGGGGGGGGGGGTGTTGGTAGAGGGGGGGGGGGGGGCGAGCCTTTTCAACACCCCAGCCACTGCATTGCGATGGCAATGGACGCACTGTAGCCTAGACACAGGTCACACACACCGCCACACAGGTCCACAGACACACAACACACTGCAGAACATGAACATCACTGACACCCTCCTAAGTGTTACCATAGCAGTCTGAACTGATGGTGAGGTGAGAGAGCACCTGTGTGTGAGGTTGGGTTCGGATAGTCTGGCTATAAGTACACTTTGTACACATATGGCTATAAGTACACTTTGAATATTCTCTTCACTGTTGTTGTTTTCTAATGTGTTCATCCATGTGTGAGGTTGTTGTTGTTTTTTTGGTAGTTCCTGGTGTGGTCTCTAGGATCAGCTTAGCCCCCCAACTCCTTAATGTCCCCATCAGACTGATCTCGGAACAGCTTAGCCCACCAACTCCTTACGGTCACCATCAGACTGATGGTGACAGTACGGTGATCGTGGTCTTAGCTGAAGACCATAGAAAGGCCTCAAGCTACAAGCAGATGTATAACAATAGATCAAGTATGTTCTCACCCAGACGTTCTGTGTTCTAGATCTAGAATGTTCTCCCCCAGACATTCTGTGTTCTAGATCTAGAATGTTCTCCCCCAGACATTCTGTGTTCCCATGTACAACCCTAGACACACAGGAGTCTTTAAATACTTTATTTACTGTGTCAGTTTGATCTTCCTTATGTACTCTGTGCATGTGTTTATGTATATATACAATGCCCTCCGTAAGTAATGAGACAATGAAGCATTATTTTTTTTTTTTAATGTTTGGCTCTACTCCAAAAGTTTGAATTTGAAATAATTTACTATTAGGTTGAAGAATAGATCCTCAGCTTTTATTTTATCGTATTTGTGTATATATTGGTTTCACCATTTAGAAATGAAAACACTTTGTATTCATTGTCACCCTCTTTTCAGGGCACAAAAAGTAATACAGATTAATATAACGTCCAAATGAAGCACTCATGTTTCGTATTTGGTTGACAATCCTTCCTTGCATGCAATAACTGCCTGAAGTCTGTGACCCAGACACTGGGTATCTTCTCTGGTGATGCTCTGCCAGGCCTGAACTGCACCCATCTTCAGTTGTCTATTTTGAGGTCTTTTTGCCTGAAGTGTTATCATCAGCAAATTAAATGCATGTTCAATTGGATTTAAATCTGAAGATTGACTTGGCCAGTCAAGAACTTTCCACAAAGTATGTGAAGGAACACACCTGACTAAGCAGAAACACCTGTCAAGCCAATTGTCCCATTAGCTTTGGTGCCCTGAAATGTGTGTGTGGGGGGGGAGAATATGTATACAATGTGTTGTCATTTTGAAATGGTGAAACCAATATGTACACAGATACCATAAATTAAAAGCTGAGAATCTATCTATACTTTAACCTCATAGTAATTGTTGGATTCAAATTTGGATTTCCACAGGGCCCTGTATGCAGCCCTCCCTGCATGTTTTAAAAATCGAAATCAATTGTTTTATATTTCAACAATAAACATTTATTGGAAATGTGTGTGTGTGTTGCGACTGATATAATTCATAACCAGATGTGTCAGCATATTTCTCATCTCTCCATCTAGCTGGTGTGTTATACCAGAATCAAAGTGTGTAATTTATTGTTATGACCATTGAACAGCTGAAGATGTATGCTTCTGACCTGGGGAGGCTGGTGGAGGTAGAAATCAGAGGGTTAGGGTTAGTCTATCATAATCAGGAGGGGTCAGCCTGGGTCAGCCTGGGTCAGCCTGGGTCAACCTGGGTCAGTCTGGGTCAGTCTGGCTCCAATCTCACAGATGCAGTCTCACAGCTGTGTCAGCCTCAACCTCCAGCTTTTTAATTTCCAGCTGTAACTGTGCTTGTCTATTTTGTGCTTTTTCCTGGGCTTCCATTTGGAGACGGGCAAGACGGACTTTTAGCCGAGCCTCGTCTCTGGACCCAGTGCTGGCAATAGGTGTGTGATCGTAGCGAGGCAGCGTAAACGGAGTTTTCACCCGTTCATCTGTCTCACCCTCCACTCCCGCTCTTGCCTGAGCACCGTGAGGATCACCCTCATGCTTGCGGCCACCTGCCACTTCACCCAGGGCACTACCCTCAAGCACAGCGGACTCTGACTGCGACAACACGATGATCTCCCTTTTCACATATTCACTAAGAATTAGAGCCATAACCTCTCCCTTCTTAATTATCCGTTTAGGATATGTGAGACCGATTTGCTATCTGCGCCAAATCATCCTTACGGCAACTATCAATTTGCCCAAGAGTAGGATTGGTAAAAAAATAATCAAGATTAAACAGTGCCATGTCCAATTTGTAGCCTGCAGCCGCACACAAGGCCCCCTTTAATTTTCTATTAAAAAAAACAATCCAACCTCCCAGTTATCAATAACTTTTGGGTCCGGTGAATCTTTTAAGAGATATATCCCGGACGCGTCCCCATGTATGTTACAACCCAGCTCGTTAGGGGAACGGGAAGTAACATAGAACCAGATGGACTAGGTAAAATAAAGCTGTTGTTTTATCTTAGATAGTTTTCTTTACCAGGTAAAAAGGTAAGAACACGAGGCGAACTACAAAGGAGAAAGGGCCTGTGGGTGCTGTTCAAATCAAACAGACAAATATAACCAAACTGCTCCGAGTGTGTCGAAACAAAAGGTACTTCTCAGAGTGTGTATATCTGTAAACAACAATATCTATACCTAAATGACGATAGTAATTCTATTCTAATTCTGTTCAAATCCAATCCAATCAAATTGTATTTGTCATGTACATCGCATACAGCCATAACTGACATAGTGAAATGCTTTGGGATCTTGCTCCTCGCTCAACAACAACAGTCAGCAACAATCAACAAGTCAAGTCAGAGTAATAAAAATATAATTATTATAATAATTATTATATATAATAATTATTATTATTATATATAATAATAATGCAATAATGGAAGATGTGCAATAATAATGTGCAATAATAATGTCAATGTCAGGGGTAGTAGAGCTCGAGTTCGGGGGGGGGGTTGAGGTTGTGATGGTTGAGCAGGGGGGGGGACACAGAGGAAGTAACAAGTGCTGGAAAGTGGAACAGGCGGTCATCAGAAACATTCTCACAGCCACACTGTTTCCACACTGACTTGGCTGGAGAGGATATCCGTCGTTCTTCCTGAGATGGAGACCACAGTGTTGAGGCGTCTCCTCCTTTTGACCATGGGTGAGTTTAATTTACAACAATATCCGTTACATGTTCATGTTGCTGACATTTTATTTCATTAAAGTATGAAAGGTTTAAAGAATGCGCACCCAAGGGGAGGTGCTTATTTCATTAAAATGTCAGAGGTTGTTTGACCTCTGAATTGAGTGATGAATACATACTGTAGATTAAAAGGCTGAAACAATAACTAACAATAAACAATATTGTACAATATACAGGGATTAGGAGTTAGAGTTTTTGTCAAGTAGGGGATAGCAGATCTTCTGTGACATGCAGATCTCATTCCGACAGGCCTAGGCATGTCCAAGCCTTTTTTATTTTTGTCAATACTTTGGTAATTTGGTCAGCAATTTACCACTGTCATGAAATGAAGACAGAACTTGGTTCAGAAACTCTACTTCAAACCCTGACTTGTTTCCCAGATGGTACATTTTCATTTTCACCAAAGAAAAATATCCTTTGTTCGAAAATGATCTATTTTTCTACTGTATTTAATGAAAGAAGAAAATCAAACAGTTAAAAAGTTTATTGGAAATGTGCGTCTCTCCGGCTAGCTGGTGTGTTATACCAGAATCAAAGTGTATCATTTATTGTTATGACCATTGAACAGCTGAAGATGTATGCTTAGATAACCTATAAATAGATATAAAATAAGACTCTTCTGACCAGGGGAGGCTGGTGGAGGTAGAAGTCGGAGGACGGGCTCATTGTAATGCATGGAATGGAATGAGGAATGGTATCAAACATGCAGGTTTGATACCATTTCTCATTCCAGTCCATGTATCACAATGAGCCCGTCCTCCGATTTCTACCTCCACCAGCCTCCCTTGCTTCTGACGCACTTCTAAAATGTAGTGTGCATCCTGCCTGTGATACAAGAATAAGGAAGTCAACCAAAGGAAGGTTTCTTGGGTTAGGGTCTATTATGGACAAATCTGTTTACACTCAGGCTACTCCATCATACTCATGTAGGCTACTCTATCATGCATGAGATACTCCTAAATCCTTTGTTTGAAAATGATCTATTTTTCTACTTTTTCGTTTCTGAAAGAAGAAAGAAGAATATCAAACAGTTAGAAACTCATAGATTGATCAACAGAAAGTTGTTTGTGTGGCCATGATAAAGTTTGATAACAGGGTTGTTTTTGCGAGACATTGATTGCTGCCTAATTGGAGTCATTCCATTTAAATAAAAAAGAAGCTTTAGCTGGAGGGAAGTATGAGGGTCACACCTCTGAAGCAGGGTCCTCCTTGTTCCCACTTTATAAGATGGTCAGTACATGTTTTTTGTTCTGGAGGGTTTCTAAAGTACTGTAGATTTACGTGGGTCCAGATGTTATCTGCTCTAATTCGCCCCCAGGGCATGGGTCAGAATGAACAGTCAGAACATGGGAATGCAGGAATGGCTGGTTGGTATTGAGAAATCAATAAATAAGAGTCTGGCACAAGTCTTGGGGTCCTCCAAATGCTGGTACAGAAAGTTGAATAGTGTAACAGCAGCATCCTCCACACCTCCACCAGGCCTGTACGCAAATTGTAACGGATCCAGCCGTTCCTCGACCTGCATTAAAAACCTCATTCTTGATAAGTTTCTCAAGTGACTTCATAACTAAAGAAGTCAAAGCTACTGGCCTAAAATCATTTAACTCTTTAGGGGTTTTACTCTTACTGGCCACTGGACAATAATGGAATGAAAATATACTGAACGATGCTACAGAGCTGTTTTCAGTACCTGGCCACAGATGTTGTCAGGACCTGAGCTCCTAGTCTTAGTATGCCTGAAGAGGTTTGCCACTCTCTTCACATCGATATCAAATGCTGGAGAAGCATGTGTGGTGTGGAGGTAGTGGTGTCTAGGTATTATAGAAACAGATACAATAGATCACTCAGTGGTTTCTAGATATTATAGAAACAGATACAGTAGATCACTTCATGATTTTGAAACCCTTCCACTTACGACAACTCTGTGTTTTTCTCCATCAGTTTTTCTTCTGAATGTGCTTTTACCCATAGGTGAGTACATTCCTCTAGCTACAGTCATGGCCTGATGTACTCATACACATATAGTGAAAAATCAAGTCTATTGTTTGCAAAGTTATTGGGTAGCTTAAACCACTGGAACGCACTAGCAAAGTTACAAGCAATGTGTTCGATTTTTTCATTTTACATGTACACATTGTGTTGTCTTTTTTTCTTTCAATAACCACTCGTATCTTAACAACCTGACAGACTGCACCCGGATCAGACTGGCTAATGGGAATGGTGTCTGCTCTGGCAGGGTGGAGGTCTACCACAACAGCCAGTGGGGAACAGTGTGTGATGATGACTGGGACCTGAAGGATGCTGAGGTGGTGTGTAGGGAGCTGGGCTGTGGGAGGGCGCAGAGCGCCCCAGGAGAGGCCTGGTTTGGTCAAGGTGGTGGAGAGATCTGGCTGGATGATGTTGGGTGTTCTGGTAGTGAGAGCTCTCTCACACAATGCTCACACAGGGGATTTGGAATTGAAAACTGTGGTCATGCTGAAGATGCTGGCGTTGTCTGTTCAGGTAAGAACACATGTTCATTCGATTGTTAATGTTGATCATAAAGGTACCTTCCAAACACATTTACATCTACTCACAACTATAACTACTATAACTACTGTAACTTGGTTAGATATTGGGTGCACCAGATCATAATGCAATAATGTATATAATCATGTTTTATGATTTTTGGCTTCATCAATCATTTGTCAATATCTCTCTGCTTTGATTTCCACCTATCAGGTGACCGTATCAGACTGGTTAATGGGAGTGGTGTCTGCTCTGGCAGGGTGGAGGTCTACCACAACAGCCAGTGGGGAACAGTGTGTGATGATGACTGGGACCTGAAGGATGCTGAGGTGGTGTGTAGGGAGCTGGGCTGTGGGAGGGCGCAGAGCGCCCCAGGAGAGGCCTGGTTTGGTCAAGGTGGTGGAGAGATCTGGCTGGATGATGTTGGGTGCTCTGGTAGTGAGAGCTCTCTCACACAATGCTCACATGCAGGATTTGGAATTGAAAACTGTCATCACAGTGAAGATGCTGGCGTTGTCTGTTCAGGTAAAAGAAAGATCTGCTGAAGTCATAGTCAAAGTATTTCTACCATGAAACAAATCATCTATGAAACAAACAGTTATTTTTGTCGGCTTCAGTTCCTCTGAAGTTCTGTGAAATGTTATGGTTCCATATGATTTTAGAATTTTTCATGCTGTGATGGTGATGACGAGTGTGTGGTTATTTCTCCCTACAGCCTCTATGGTTGCCGTGGTGATGACGAGTGTGTGGTTATTTCTCCCTACAGCCTCTATGGTTGCCGTGGTGATGACGAGTGTATGGTTATTTCTCCCTACAGCCTCTATGGTTGCCGTGGTGATGACGAATGTATGGTTGTTCTTCCCGACAGCCTCCGTGGTTGCTATGGTGATGACGAGTGTAGTGTATGGTTGTTCTTCCCGACAGCCTCCGTGGTTGCCATGGTGATGAGTGTATGGTTGTTCATCCCTACAGCCTCCGTCAATAACGTGTCAATGTCTCTCTGCTTTGATTTCCACCTGTCAGGTGACCGTATCAGACTGGTTCATGGGAGTGGTGACTGTGATCACGGTGAAGATGCTGGTGTCTGTTCAGGTAGGAAAGTCATTTTATCCTGACATTATCTTCATGTCTGTGTTGATTTAACTACCACCAAAACTGGGAAGACTGAAACAGATGTCCTGATATTAACTTTATAATTATTGATCGAATTATTAAAATGTTTTTACCACAGCTAAAGTAAGTGACTTTTGAAGGTCTTTCTGAATGGGAAATCTGGCTAGCAAGCAAGATAATGTCATTATCTCACTGTTGTGATCTTTTGTTTTGTTTGTTTACAGGAGTCAGGAAACAGTAAGTACACACCCTCCCAACAGATAATAACTCTAATTCACTCAGTGTACAGCGCTAACCCTCCATAATTATTGGGACAGTGAAATATTTGTTCTTCTTTTGGCTCTATACTAATAGGAGGACTAATGGACTTATGGTAAAAACTGAAATGTTAATTAAATGTGCAATAACCCTGTCAACTTAATGACAAATAACACAAGATAATAATAAATTGCTACACATCAGAGTATTTGACGACGGGGAAGTACACCGCTAATACAGCTGGCTATGGTGGCGCTGTCTCTGTTCAGAAATAGGAAGCGGTATATTCCTGTCATTCCGTGTCCTCTGCTCCCTCTGTATGTTGCTTTGAAATGAGCACAATTGAACATGTGTTTCTTCTGCAGATGGGAAACGATACTGTTCTACCTCGTGAAATGTGTCAACGCAGTGCTCTTTTTAACATGCACCGTGGTCGCTGTGGTGAAGTTCAGGGGAAACCGACGTTGAAGTGAAAATAAAGTACTGTCCTGTCAATGCAAGATGGATGTGTGTTGTGTGAAGCTCTCTCCAGCACTGTGCCTCTTACTAACACATATGTCTTATGGAAACTCGTACTTGCGATTATTGTGATGTATGTATAATTATAATTATGTATAATTGTTTTACTTACTTTAGGCAAATATACTCCCCTCTTTCAAAGGATCTCTCAAAAACCCATGTTTTTAAACTTGCTATTTTTATTGTTGTTTTTACTGACTGCTTTTTTTTCGATTTATTGATCTATGTATTTTTGGAACGTAGTGTCTTTGAGTACTGAGAAAAGTAAACTAAATAAATGCATTATTATTATTATTATTATTATTATTATTACTGTTATTATTATCATCATCATCATTATAAACGGTCATGTAAAACCAAATGTTTGGTTGTGCAGCTTTCTGAATTCAACTCACCCACCATATCAAATATCCATTAATCCCTACTAGAGATGATTAACTGTTTAATTCTAATGACACCATTATAACACCTTTATAACACCATTATAACAACATAATAACACTATATAACACCTTTCTACCACCATTATATAACACCATTATAACATCAACGTCTCCAAGCAGCTGGGCTGGCCCTGGTCTGTAACCCCCCAGCAGCCCCACACTGGGGTGACAGACAGGCTGAACCTCAGAAGCTCCATTCTTCCGGTCCTCTCTCCTCTCCTCCTCCTCAAAACACATGGGAACAGAGGAGAAGAGAGGATGAGTGTCATCGAGGAAACACTTTTGAGAAGCAGCCAGGAGTCAGAGACAATGACAGCAGCAGCCACAGGAGGGCGCTACAGTATGAAACCAGTTCCTCTCCACCAGGGAGATAGACCTCCTTCCTGGTCCTGGCTGATCACCAACCCTGTCCTCTTGAATGTAACCAACAGTTTCTGTACGTCATGTAACCTACAGTACATTCTTGTTATCTCGTGGCCCGTTTAACAAGGCGTGATGTGCAATACACATACATGTAATCTGTTAACATCCAGTTAACAACTTGTGGTGTGTCTTTTCAAGCTTGCTTTTAATCTTTAACTATTTTTTATTGTTGCATTTTACTGACTGTGCTTTTGTTTTGCTTTTTATTCATCTATCTATTCTTGTTCTCTCCATGATATGTTGTGATGTTGGGTACTGAGAAAAGTGTGATACAAAATAAATGCATTATTATTATTGTTATTATTATTACTATTGTTGTTATTATTGTTATTATTATTATTATTGTAGTATACAAACATGTAATCTCCATACCAGTTTAACAACAGTTTTATCTTCTGTATATACCAGTTTAACAAGGATAGTGTGTTGTGAAGATGACTGTCAGGGAGCCAGATGAACCATCCTCTAGAGTAAGGTGCTGTGTAGTAGACATAGTTTGACTTGACTCCTGTGTTTGTGTTCATCCTGACTATGCGCAGCTGCTTATCAATCTACATATTGGGATGGCAGATGCTAAGTGGGATCCTTGGGACGACCCTACCCTCGACCCCACCCTTAACCCTTACCCTTAACCACAACCCTGATCCTGCTCACACCCCCCTACCCTTAAGTGTTTTAAATTCTAAACTTCAATGTGGACGTCAGTCAGGCCTTCCCAAGCATCCCAATTAGCGCGGTTGTCTGAAGAGAGCGGTTCACTCGCTGTGAGTAGTTAAGATCATCTTCACAGCCAGGATGGCTATGGAGACATGATGACATCACCAGCTCCGAACCAGAAACTCCAGTGGTGAGATGACAGACACAGATGAGAATGCGTCTGATGTCCATTGGCTGTCTAGATGTGGGAAAACCGCCCAACAAACACACAACCATTTTAATCATTCAAGTTCATATTTTATTTAACATAATTCATATTGCAGTCATTGTGAACAGCTGGGATTTCAATATACACAATAGAATTGTAACATTTGAAGCCCCCCCCACCTCCCCTACCCTCCCTCCATGAATATCCAACCCGCCCCCCCACCCACCCCGCCCCACCCAGGAAACCATAACAAAACAAAATAGATCTCCCAATCCCTAAACAGCCCTGCCTGCAATTACTGATCCTGTCAATCTACATCTGTATCTGTGTCTGTGTCCGTCTTTCCGTCAGTCTGTCCGTCTGTCAGTCTGTCAGTCCTCCGCCAGTGTATGTCTATGGCCTGTGGATGCGTCTGGGTAGGTGTGTGTACCTAAAACACACGTGTGCATGTGGTAGCCTATGCCTTGCGTGTGTCAGTATGTTCTGTCTGCCTTTACTGCGTGCGTGCGTGTGTGTGTGTATGTGTGTGTGTGTGTGTGTGTGTGTGTGTGTGTGGTGAGAGAGAGAGAGAGAGAGAGAGATCAGGCAGGTTTGGAGCTCTCATACTCAGAGGTGCTCGCTGAATGTCTCAAACGTACAACGTCAGCGATTCTTAAGTCAAGAGAAGAGAGAGAAAGAGAGAGGAAGAGAGAGAGAATTGTCTGTGTGTGTGTGTGTGTGTGTGTGTCCCTGGTCCCACAGTGTGAGGATCAGTAGCGCATCTCATCTCTGTGGGCCTCTGCGTCACGTAGTGGCGTTTACAGAGACTCCATCTCTGAGCAACATTCAACTGACCTCTCCAGACCTGTCCTATCTGTCTAGCTCGCTCGCTGGCTCGCTTGCTTCCTCCCTCCCTCCTCGCAGCCGCCCTCCCTCCTCCCATCCCTCCGCCCCCCCCCCCCCCCCCCCCCCTCCCTCCCTTCCCTCCCCTCTCACCTCTCCCCCGACCCAGGTGAACCCCCCCCCCCCTCCCCCCGGCCCCCCCCTGTCCGCTCAAGTCTGTGTGTCAGTCAGTGTCTCAACGCGTGTAAACGGTAATGCGTCTTGGTGGGGGGGGGGGGGGGGGGGGGGGGGAGGGGTAAAGAAAAGCGTGGTCAGGCGTTGGGAGGACCTATTTGAGACACCGCTCGAAGTAGGTGGCGCCCACGTACCCGCCCCGGAGCGACCGCTGCACGTTCTGCTCAAACAGCCGTCGGTTCGTCTGCAACACCTCTGCCGCCTCTTTGTTCAACGGGTCCTCCGGATTGGGCTCCTAAGACAAGAGCTGGGGGGGGGGGGGGGGGGCGGGGTGAGAAGTGGAGAGAAAACTTAGTTTAAAAACCGTAGGTTTTTCACTAGAAATACATCCATGATGGAGTTTATACTTACTAGAAATAGATACTGTAGTCCATATATGATGGAGTTTACTGTCAACACAGGCTTCCAGTCCTCTCTGGCAGGAAGAAATGAGGACGTCAATAAAGTGATGCTGATTGTGTTACGATGAATATAGAACCCTGCCATCATATGTATGTGATTACGTGTGAGAGAGAGATTGTTCTTGTGTGTGTGTGTGTGTGTGTGTGTGTACCTTAAGATATTTAGGCAGACGTTTCCCTCCAGGTCGATGTTAGGGTGGTACACCATGGTCTCACATTTCACCTTGGGTGGATCGTGGGGGTAACCCTGTCCTACCTGCACAACACAGCAACACACGAGGAGCAGAATGAGTTATTACCACGTTACTACCATGTTATTAACGGACTGTCACTCATTCCATGAATTGTTACTACCATGTTACTACCATGTTGTTACTACCATGTTAGTACCATGTTATTAATGGACCGTCATTCAATCCATGTATCTGTTCTCCAGCCTTCTCCACAAGGTGGGCACCTGCTCACTATCCTCATGGATGTAACCACTGATCTCGATCTATATCTAGACAGACCAGTGGATGTAACAGCATTGGATTGCTGTAATCATTGTCTGTGTCTCTGTGAAATGTCTTAAAAAAAAAAACTTAAAATCACTACATAATTCATCCAATGCTTTTAAAGAGGAGGAGGGTGAACAGGTGCACAACGTCAAGGACAATGGTAGAGAGTTGGATCGCAGCCCTGTGGTCCTGGGCCCTGTACATATACATTATGGTTTGCTTCTTTCCTTCCTTCCTTCTTTCCTTCTTTCCTTCAACTAATCACTGATGTAACACGATTGGATTGGTCCAAGCAAACTTGCTTTCACCAATGAAATCGTGTCTGAAGATTTCTTCGAGGAAGGAAGGAAGGAAGGAAGGAAGGAAGGAAGAGTGGGCCCTATTCTGTCCACCTTCTCTGGTCTTACCTTAAAGCTGAAGACAAATTTGCCGCCTTTGTAAAAGCCCTGAAACAGAGAGAAGAGGACATATTCACACATGACATGGTGTCTCTGAATGTTCACAACAACACACCTCTACTGGAGGTCAAGCATGACATCATCATTATGTCTGTCTGAACAACAGAGCTCCACTACAGCAGGGATTCTCCATTCCAAAGGACAGCCCATTTATATTCCAGAACAGCACACACACACACACACACACACAAAGAGTTTGGGGATTAGTTCACTAGTTGAATCTGGTGAGTTAATGCTGGGCTGGAACACAAACAGAACATGCAGTCTTTGGGTTCCTCAGGGCTGGGCTAGGGCCTTGGGGCTAGGCTAGGAGTTAGGGCTAGGGGGCTAGGAGGCTAGGCTAGGTAGTTTGATTGTGGACACGGCCCGGCTCCTGACCTCGTCTGGCGAGATGATGAGTCTGAAGTTGAGCAGGTCATCACTCTCAGGGAAGTTAATCTCACACGTCTTTGGGAGGTTCAGCTCATTGATGTCTGGAAGACAATAGGAGAACACACAGAGGGGGAGAGAGACATCTTATCAATCACTAACACACATTCAGCTCCGTCTGCTCTACATACAACACAGAGAAGAGGGGAGATGTCAAAACACTTAATAACAGGCAGAAGGGGAGTGTTGGTTGTATTGTGGATCTGAGAGGGATGGACAAGCGAAGATTCCACCTGGGCTTGGAAAAACATTCTGACACCTCACAGTTTGACTTTACCAATAGAAGGTCTTTTAACGCATATGCACACATCCTGACATTGCAGTTTTAGTAAATTCGGGACAGTTTGCCATTTTGGAGCCGGAGTCGAGAAAGAGTCCACTTCATCAACTCTGAAAGCAGGAATCGGAGTCGGGGTCGACACCCAAAATCCTGAAGTCGCTCACCACTAGGGTTAGGGGTACGGGGTTGTGATATGGGATTCATAGACAGACTGCAGCACTGCAAAGGTCTGACATTACGAGCCTGGAAGCTTTACCAAACAGTGATGTCACCATGGAGGGGATACTGAACCAGCCAACCATATCACCTTTCACCTCTCCCCTTCTACACACAGGGTTTCAGGAAAACGTCCTTGTTTTTTTAACTTATAATGACTGTTTATTCTCTCTGGGTTAACTCTTGAAACATTATTTTTAGTCCAGGACTAAGCATAATCTAGCTGGGTGTAGGAAAATAGCCCTGAATGTATGCCTTTGCAGAAAGATGTCCAGGCCCATAGCTAACTGTCTACAATGTCCATTTTAAGGCATGAATAGGCCTAAATGAGAACTTTATCATGGCTACACCTCCCCAACTGTGGATAAGCAGGGCACTTCCTCAAATTGGGCTACTAAATGCTCCTTTCACTGTTCTGGACATGGTTCAGATAGCTAGCAACTTCACGTCTGACAACCACTGCATTAACTGCAATGCTGACTAATGATAATCAAAGGTTACTTTTCAGTCATTCCGTAATAACAATATGAATCTTTCCTATTATGCAGTGACATAGGACATATTTTGGATATCCAAATGATTAACAATTAGCTAACCTAAGCTACCAAAGCTGAGTTAGCACCTAGACTAGGTGGCTAACATTTGACAGCTTGCTGGTCAGTGGGCGCAGGAGGACTAAGTTGGCTAGATAGTGTTTTTAACTAAAAAGCTGGCATCTATCAAGGTTGAAACATTGATAGTTTGTAATACAAGCAGCCACATGTGTTACTAATAGAAAGATTAATGTGGCTTGTCAAACTAGCCAACTAACAGAGTGCTGTTAAATGTTTGAGGCATCTTCTGGCTGCGACGTTTGCGTTTTTGTTTTCAAATATAGCCAGCTAGCTGACTGCTACTACAAGCTAGCCTGCTAGCTATCTTTGGCTGACGAGTGCCTCAGCCTTATGACAATGCATACCCACTCACGGTGTGATCGTGTTTATTTACCCTGTGGATTGACACGTCAATTCAAAATACATGTTAGTGATTTTAGGATACACACACAATTTTACAGCAGCTACCAGACACGTAGCTAGCTAGCCTGGTTACCTTTCTGTATTCGAAGCTGGGCCGCGCTTGCTTTTTTACCCCCGGCTCCTGTTCTGTTTCCTCCAGCAGATTCCTCGTCTTTCTTCTGCTGCTTCAGAGAAAAGAGCTTAATCATCTTCAATTATTTGATTATTGAAGATTTATAGTTCAGTTCCTTCAATTAGATATAGCTAGTTTTTGGTCTTCAATCTAGAGGGAGTCTAATTACTCTGTACAGCACCGTAATGTTGTTGGAGCCGGCGCGTCTCACCCACGGTATCGGAAGACTAGCCTAGTAGCCTAGCTAGATAGCAGCACTGCGTGAGACAGTGCGAGGCCAAGCCAAGGCAGCAGGCTGGAGTGGGAGAGGGGGGGGGGTATTCTGAAAACATTGAACCAGTTTGTTTCAGTTGTCTTCAGTAATATGTAATCATTCTATTGTCTGGCTACTCACATTCAGGAGTCAATCCAGAGTGCCATTTGAATAACCTAATCAAGCAGCAATTCACAACATCTAGGAACAGAAAAAAAATCACATCTGAACATTAATTGTGAATAAACATTTTAAAAATGGGTGTCATTACTTTGTTACACTTTGTGTGTGTGTGTGTGTGTGTGTGTGTGTGTGTGTTTACAGAATGAGAGACAGAATGTGTGTATGTGTGTGCCCGCGGGAGAGACAGAATGTATGTGTGTGTGTGTGTGTGAGAGAAAGAGAGGGAATGTACTGTAAAGTGCAGGAAAAGCACTCTTGTACTGTATGAAAGGTGCTATATAAATAAAGCTTGACTGACTGAGAGAGAGACAGCCAAAAGAAAGGTAGAGAGGAGGGGAGACACATCAATACAGCTCTTTCGTCTTCTGATTTCATATCCTCCTACCAGAACCATACCAGGGGTGTACGCACAGAACTCACACGCTGGACAGCTGCTACACAAACAGAAGTGTCAGGGATTAAAGTAATCAGAATGTACACCTCCACTAGGCCCTCATGATGTTGGTCAGATCTAGAAGAACTCAAGACATATTTACCACATATCTGGCACTGCCTTCAAGTTATGTTTAACTGACCAAAACAAACTGGACAACTGTTCTGCTTCCTGGACTGATTTATATTCGTGAATTATACTCTAGCATATTCAATTAGGCCCTCCAAATAGTTGAGCATTCAGTATGTTTCGATGCACAGCCTTGCATATTCATTGATTCAACATCCAGTGCACTCTTAGAAAAACACGATTATACCTTTTTCTACTGGGCTTGTCTCAAAGGTTTCCTCCAAAAGGGACAAGCCAAACATTTTAAAGCTTCTTCTTCTTTTTTTTTTTTTTTTTTTTTTTTTTTTCAAGAGTGTAGGTCTAACATGTTTCATTGATAAAATGGACTTGCACAGTCTGGCTGGTTAAACCCACAGTGGTTTAACAGGGTAACAGTAAACATGCGTTACAATGAGGTGAGATGTCTCATTTCCATAGAGACCATACAGGTGTACCCAGGCCACTAGCTCAGGTGTTCCTTGACCCCTTTGGACCTGAAATGAGAATATACCTGCAGTGCATGATGGTCTACATCAGAGCGTGATGTTACACCTCTCTGTAAAGCCTGTTATTGGGTCATAAACTATTCTGTCACGACCTCATTGGTCATGACCCAAACAAATATGAATGCTGATCAAACATAAGCCAACCTAAACAATGATGCTGAATGGTTGCACAACTTAAGAAAAATAAGCTTTTGTTTGAGTTTTTTTTTTTTTTTTTTTTTTTACAAAAATGTTAAATCTATTAAAAATGATACAGTACTCAAATACACTATAAATTCCCTCTCCATTCTAAAATACATTAATATATTTTCCCATCCTTCAGCTCCAAGACACACACACACACACACACACACACACACACACACACAAAATCACACAATCACACAATCCCTCTCTCTCTGATGGATAATTCACAGATCGCTTATAGATGTGTAGGTGTAGGTGTAAAGTTAAATACTTGTGTCTACTTCTGTGCTGCAGTCTGAATATGCTGAAGATATGCACTACAACTCCCATAATTCTACTGGATCCACTCATGACTGACGTTCTGAAGGGGAGGGGCAAGCATATTTTTCCTCCCCATATTTTATTTACTATATTTATTTATTTATTTCATTTTTTTCAAGACTAAAATGGAGAACGATTGCCAGTTATGTGCAACCAAGAACGTATGGACGATCAACCGCGTCTTCGAATGGAAGTAGCAAGTTATCTGACAAGCCAATGAAAAAAACCACAAAACAAGAATCACACAATAGAGAACGAGAACAATAGCCACGTTCGCCCGTCTATTCAGATTTCTCTTTCATTTTGACTATTTCTCTGGATTTACAAGAAACCCGCAGTAGGCATTGAAGCTGTGAAAGAAGATTGTTGTTTTTTTTCCCTTTCACAAAACGGTTTCTCTCATAATCATGTGCCATATTGCATGCTTTGAAGACCTCCAGAACACGTTGGAAGACGTGTGAGACACCAAGAAACGGGGAGAGGGCTCAAAGAAAGGAGTGAATGGCACAAAAAACGTTCTGCGCTACGTCTTATAATTTATAGTTATCGATCCATTCGGGAAGCGTTATATTTGAGTAATCTAGAGAACATTAGCCATAAGGAAGGCTAGCTTGCTAGCTATTCCTCTATCAACATGGAAAGCATGTGAACGTGCCACACGGGACACAGAAGCAACCAAGGAAAGGCTGCAGCCGGAGAAAGAAACAAGGAAGCGATCCTCTATCACAGCTAGCTAACTGTTAGCTAATATTATTTCTAATGCGCGACCAAGGAGTATGCGACTCGATACCAAGAGGTTAGTATTTAACACATAACGCTTTTCCAATAAATATTTTTTTTCTCCCAAGATTTGATCAGCTATCTTCTACATTGTTTATGGAAGATGCTGAGCAATATGATAAAGAGAAGGAGCATATTGCAGGGCAACGAATGGAGAGAGGAGATGACGGAGGAGTTTGTGTGTGTGTGTGTCTAATCAATTGAGATATTCTCTGATTTATCACATGCATTATAACATGTTATTACCTAACGTCTCATGTGTGCCAGACACCATGTAGGCAGTGAACCAGTGAAGCTATCTCACACTGAGGGATATTGGCTGCGCATCATTGTAGCTGGCTAGCAGTCGTTAGCCAGCCAATTCAATCTTGCGCTACAGGCCATGACTAGAGCAGCCATATCCGTAGAATGATCATTTCTCATACAACAAATACACATTCTGATGCACTGACGCAGGCATGGTCTTCCAAGACGCCAGGTGTGGGTTATTGCTAAAATACTAGATGCTTAGTCTGGTTGGCTAGCCAGCTAGCAAACACCTTATGTTGATGTAGTATGTTGTGTGCTAGTAGCTATAACAAGCTTCCTCGCCACAGCTACGCCAGGAAGACAGGAGTGTGTGAATGATTTGTTCCCTTCTCATGAATCAGATATGCGTATTTATTTAATTATTTACTATAAAACATTGCCAGTGAATGGAAGCACACTGCGCTAAAACACACCCATCCTTGGCTTAATTGGCAGGGAGTCCTTCTGGGAGACACTAATTGAAATGCTGTGTTGTGAATTCATCCAACGGTGTCCAAGGACCTGAGTGATGTTATTACATCTCAGTTCAGTTTCTGGAACCTCACCCCCTCTTTCTTTCTGTCTGCCTGCCTGCCTAACCCCCTCTCTCTCTCTCTCTCTCTCTCTGTGTGTGTGTGTGTGTGTGTGTGTGTGTGTGTGTGTCTCTCTCTCTCTCTCTCTCTAGAGAGATGCTTTGCTGTAGCTGTACAGTTCATTGCCACTGTATGCCCTCTGCTTTCCCTCCACCTCTAATATACTCAGTTGTTAATTCTCCAGCTAGCTGCCTGTCTTTCTATCAGTCAGTATAGATACCTGTCTCACAGTCAGTATAGAAACCTGTCTCACAGTCAGTCAGTATAGATACCTGTCTCAGTCCGTCAGCATAGATACCTGTCTCACAGTCAGTATAGAAACCTGTCTCACAGTCAGTCAGTATAGATACCTGTCTCAGTCCGTCAGTATAGATACCTGTCTCACAGTCAGTATAGAAACCTGTCTCACAGTCAGTCAGTATAGATACCTGTCTCAGTCCGTCAGCATAGATACCTGTCTCACAGTCTGTCAGCTTAGATACCTGTCTCACAGTCCGTCAGCGTAGATACCTGTCTCACAGTCCGTCAGCGTAGATACCTGTCTCACAGTCCGTCAGCGTAGATACCTGTCTCACAGTCAGTCAGTATAGAAACCTGTCTCACAGTCAGTCAGCTTAGATACCTGTCTCACAGTCAGTCAGCATAGATACCTGTCTCACAGTCCGTCAGTATAGATACCAGTCAGTCAGTTAGTATAGACACCTGTCTCACAGTCAGTATAGAAACCTGTCTCACAGTTCGTCAGCTTAGATACCTGTCTCACAGTCCGTCAGCGTAGATACCTGTCTCACAGTCCGTCAGCGTAGATACCTGTCTCACAGTCAGTCAGTATAGAAACCTGTCTCGCAGTCTGTCAGCTTAGATACCTGTCTCACAGTCCTTCAGTATAGATACCAGTCAGTCAGTTAGTATAGACACCTGTCTCACAGTCAGTATAGAAACCTGTCTCACAGTTCGTCAGCTTAGATACCTGTCTCACAGTCCGTCAGCGTAGATACCTGTCTCACAGTCCGTCAGCGTAGATACCTGTCTCACAGTCAGTCAGTATAGAAACCTGTCTCGCAGTCTGTCAGCTTAGATACCTGTCTCACAGTCCTTCAGTATAGATACCAGTCAGTCAGTTAGTATAGAAACCTGTCTCACAGTCAGTCAGCATAGAAACCTGTCTCACAGTCAGTATAGAAACCTGTTTTTCAGTCAGTCAGTATAGAAACCTGTCTCACAGTGCTAGTGCTGTAGCTGGAATGGATGCCCCTCCAGTAAGCAGACAGCTAGGCTCCATCACAGGCAGATGAGGGGGCTGCTACACACACACGGTCCAGGCTGCTATAGAAGACGTGGACATGTCTAGGGCTCCAATGATGGGCTGCTCTGTCAGAGGTCGTGTTGCCTTCTGCGCGTTAGGTTAGGACCCTGTAGTTGTGGTTGACAGGCTGTGTTTGGAGTCCTCATTGATGGGTCAGTCTCTCTCTCCCTCTCTCTCTCCACCTCCGTCTCTCTACCTCTCTCTCTCTGTCTTTCTCTCTCAGAGGACACTGATTCACAGCACGGGCGGCACTAAGCTAACATTTGCCCCTCTTTAACATTCAAACATACTCTCAGAGTTGAAGTGTATTTTTAGAGCCACACTACCTGCGTGACACTTCCTGACTTGTAGAGGACGTTTATAGTAAACCCAGAAGAGTGTTCCCTCATTCATTGGCCCGTTAGACAGACACACACCCATGGATGTAGGTAGGGCCGTCGTAGGAGTGATTGACAGGTAGGCCAAGTTCACAACAACAACTCCACTCCCTTTGGGTTGAATGTGAAGGCTTCTCTCTCTCTCTCTCTCTCTCTC
>NC_139663.1:21488161-21564658 GCF_951799395.1 Argentina silus
ATAGTGTATATACATGTAGCCATATTCATAGACATGTATCCCTTTCTCCATCTCCCCTGCAGCCTGTGCTGTATATTGTGTATTTATATTGACATATTTGTGTGTTTCTATTGTTACATTTTGTTGTGTTACAGCCTTATTCTGAAATGGATTAAAAAAAACTTTCCTCATCAATCTACACACAATACCCCATAATGACAAAGCGAAAACAGGTTTTTAGAAATGTTTGCTAATTTATTAAAAATAAAGAACTGAAATATCACATTTACATAAGTATTCAGACCTTTTGCTATGACACTCGAAATGGAGCTCAGGTGCATCCTGTTTCCACTGATCATCCTTGAGATGTTTCTCCAACTTGATTGGAGTCCACCTGTGCTAAATTCAATTGATTGGACATGATTTGGAACGGCACACACCTGTCTATGTAAGGTCCCACAGTTGACAGTGCATGTCAGAGCACAAACCAGGCCATGAGGTCGAAGGAATTGTCCGTAGACCTCCGAGACAGGACGAGGCGCAGATCTGGGGAAGGGTACAAAAACATTTCTGCAGTATTGAAGAACACAGTAATCTACACAGTGTGTAATTGATTCCTATGCAAATCAGAAACCCTATAAAAACAAATATATTAATTCCAAAATTACATGAACTATTACCCTTGCATTAAGATGGACTCAATTCAACTTATTGAGTGATTTGTTGATGACATTTTTGCATTTTAGCTAATTTTAAGAGTGTCATAGCAAAGGGTCTGAATGTACATGAGGTATTTCTGTATTTGAATTTTAATAAATTTACAGAAATTTCAAAAAACGTGTTTTCGCTTTGTCATTCTGGGGTATTGTGTGTGGATTGATGGCAATTCTTTTAATTTAATCCATTTTAAATTGAGTCTATAACACAAAAAACAAAATGTGGAAAAAGTGAAGGGGTCTGAATACTTTCCGAAGGCACTGTATGTAAATGTGATATTTATTTTCTATTTTTAATAAATTAGCAAACATTTCTAAAAATCAGTTTTGGCTTTGTCATTATGGGACATTGTGTGCAGATTGATGAGAGAATTCAGAATAAGGCTGTAACATAACAAAATGTGGAAAAAGTGAATGCACTGTATATATATATATATTTGTGTATTTATATTGATGTGTGTGTGTGTATATATATATAGATATATATTTGTGTATTTATATTGATGTGTATATGTGTGTGTGTGTATATATATATATATATATATTTACTTGTGTATATATATTAACATATATATTCCGTCCCTGCAGCCTGTGCTGTATACTGTGTATTTATATTGACATATATATATATATATATGTGTGTGTGTGTATTTTTATTTATTTATATATATATGACATTGACATATATACTCGCCCCTGCAGCCTGTGCTGTATACTGTGTATTTATATTGACATATATATATATATGTGTGTGTGTGTATTTTTATTTATTTATATATATATGACATTGACATATATACTCGCCCCTGCAGCCTGTGCTGCCCCACACGGCAGTGTGTTTCTCGTGTGGCGAGGCGGGGAAGGAGGACACGGTGGACGCGGAGGAGGAGAAGTTCAGCCTGTCTCTGATGGAGTGTACCATCTGCAACGAGATCATCCACCCCAGCTGCCTGAAGGTGTGTGTGTGTGTGTGTGTGTGTGTGTGTGTGCGTATGTATTATTACTGAAACTCTATCTCCCATTACTACAGCCTTCATTCTGCTGCCTGGTTTACTCCACATTGATTGATTGATTGATGGATGTAATGATTGCTGTGTATTGATCTCTCCTTGCAGATGGGTAAAGCTGAAGGCATCATTAACGATGAAATCCCCAACTGTTGGGAGTGTCCAAAGTGCCACAAAGAGGGCAAAACCAGTAAGGTGAGACTGGGACTGGGGGAAGAGGGGGGAGACTGGGACTGGGATGGGCTGGGGGAGAGGCTGGGACTGGGATTGGGGGAGAGGCTGGGACTGGGATTGGGGGGGAGGCTGGGACAGGCTGGGGGAGAGGCTGGGACTGGGACGGGCTGGGGGAGAGGCTGGGACTGGGATTGGGGAAGAGGGGGGAGGCTGGGACTGAGGGAGAGGCTGCGACAGGCTGGGGGAGAGGCTGGGACTGGGACGGGCTGGGGGATTGAGGATGGGTGTGAGGCTGAGGGAGAGGGGGGACTGGAGTGAGGCTGAGAGGGAGGCTGGGGGAGAGGGGGGAGGCTGCGGGAGAGGGAGGCTGAGGGAGAGGGGGGAGCCTGAGGGAGAGGGAGGCAGGGGGAGAGGGGGGAGGCTGAGGGAGGCTGGGGCAGGGTACACTGATAGAGAGACAGACAGATGTGGTTGTAAACAGGAGGTCACCCCTCTATCATAATATAGGCTGTCTACCATTTAACCCTCTCTCTCTCTCTCTCTCTCTCTCTCTCTCTCTGTCTCTCTGTCTCTCTCTCTCTCTCTGTAGGACCAGGGGGATGGCTCGGGGAAGAGGAGGATGGACAATGGAGAGGTGGGCCGCTGGAAGCTGACGGACGACCCCCCTCCCAGTAAGAAGAAGGCCCCTCCCTCGGGGGAGGATGGGGGGAGGCAGGACGGTCACAAGAGGAAGAAGGAGCGAGAGCTGCCCCAGGACAGCGGGCCCAAAAAGAAGGTAGGGCACAGTATGGTTAGCTTCCAGACCAGCTAACAGGCTAACTAGCCCATGTCAATACGTCACAGTATGGTTAGCTTCCAGACCAGCTAACAGGCTAACTCTCTCTCTCTTTCTCCCACAGATGAAAGGAGCCCATGAAAAACGCTTGAAAAAGGTAATTCTCATCAGATCAGATATCATACTCAGCCATTTTAGAACATGAAGTGATGTTTCATAAAGAACATTATTAGACATATAATAATAATAGTAATATAATGAGGACAATACTGATGACATCACTTCCTCTCTCTTACGTCTCCTTCCTGTTCTAGAAGCAGAAGCCCAACGCCTCAGAGACGTCCGAGTCCAACGGGCCCAACTCCTCCTCCGGGGGGGGTCAGGGGTCAGGCGGCGGAGGGTCCGGGGGGGGGTCCAACTCGTCGTCCCAGCCCCCCCCCTCCACGGCCAGCCAGGACCAGCGGTCCCACCACAGAGAGAAGCTGGAGAGGTTCAAGCGCATGTGTCAGCTTCTGGAACGGGTCCGGGAGTCGTCGTCGTCCTCCTCCTCCAGCTCCGAGTCCGACTCCGAGTCCGACTCGGACTCTCCGTCCGGGTCGGATGGCCGCCGCGGCTCGGAGCCGTCCTCGCCGGCGCCCGTGGCCTACAGCAACAGCGGCCGGGAGCGTAACCGCGAGCGCGAGCGGGAGAGGGACCGGGAGAGGGAGCGGAGGCTGGCGGAGCTGGGGTTCAGCGCCAGCGAGGAGTCCGAGGGGGAGGGCGGGGGGGGAGGGGCGGCGGGGGGGGGGGGAGGAGGAGAGGGAGGTGGTGGAGGAGGACAGCAAGCCGCCGCGGCGCCGGGGGGAGGGGCCTCAGCGGGGGGGCGGGCGCAAGGGGCTGATGGCGGACGGCGAGGACGATGAAGGGGGAGGGGGGGAGAGGAGTAGGAAGTCGACGCCCCTGCCCCCGCCCTCCCCCCTCTCCTCCACGCAGCCCCCCCCCTCCTCCGGGGGCGGCGGGGGTCACGGCCCCTCTCCGGGCTCCGAGGGCTTCTCTGGGAAGCGCAGCAACGGCTCGGAGACGCGTAACGGGCGCACGCGCGCCGGGGTGAGGGGCGACCGCGAGACGCAGGAGAAGGAGAACGCCAGCGGCGGCGGCGGGGGGGGCGGAGTCACAGGGGCCAACCACCGACACGGCACGACGGGCAAGGGCGGTGGGAGCCGCGGCAACAAGATCCGTAGCAACAAGCAGAACCAGACGGGGTCGCAGGCGGCGTCGAGGAACAGTAACTCCTCCTCTTCCTCTTCCTCCACCGCCACGTCCAACGGGGGGGGAGGGGGGGGGCTGCTGGGGAGCCACTCCTCCGGGGGGGGGCTGTCCGCCCTGGCCGCCTCCCCCCGCTCCCAGCCCTCCCGCCTGGCCCCCCGCTCCCAGATCATGAAGCGCAGCCCCCCAGCCGTGCCCTCGCCCCCCCGGCCCGTGCAGATGGAACGTCACCTGGTGCGCCCCCCCCCCGGCCTGCCCCGAGCCCCACTGCCTGCCCCTGGACGGGGGGGCGTCCCATGTGATGCCCCGGGACGTGTGGCTGCGAGTCTTCCAACACCTCAGCCAGAGAGAGCTGTGTGTCTGCATGAGGGTCTGTCGGACATGGAGCCGATGGTGAGATACCCTACCCCCTACGCCCTAGACACGACACCCTAGACACTACACCCTAGACACTACACCCTACCTCCTACCCCCTACACCCTACACTACCCCCTACGCCCTACACCCTAGACTCTACCCCCTACCCGCTAGACACTACCCCCTGAGTGGATTTACTAGGTAACAATAATCAATTCAAAATCTCTCATGAGAGATGAACGATAGAGAGACAGATAGATGTGCTTGTAAACCCCACTGTATCATGATGTCATAATGCTGAGTCTACCATTTAACCCCCCCCTTCTCTCTCTCCCCCTCCCTCTCTCTCTCTCTCTCCCCCTCCCACTCTCTCTCCCCCTCCCCCTCTCTCTCTCCCCCTCCCACTCTCTCTCTCTCCCCCTCCCTCTCTCTCCCCCCTTCTCTCCCCCTCCCTCTCTCTCCCCCTCCCTCTCTCTCCCTCTCCCCCTCCCTCCTAGGTGTTGTGATAAGAGACTCTGGACTCAGATTGACCTCAGCAGACAACGCTCTATCACCCCTCCGATGCTGAGTGGTATAATCCGCCGGCAACCCGTCTCCCTTAACCTGGGCTATACCAACATCTCCAAGAAACAGCTCATGTGGCTCATCAACCGTCTGCAAGGTTGGGCACCCTCTCATTCCTGTCTTCAAAACACCAAAGCTTTATAGATTCACGTGTGTGTGTGTGGGGGGGGGTAGACACTGTCTCTCCAGTGTCTACCATAGCTAATGCTAACTGTTAGCTTCCTCTCTCCCAGGCCTGTTGGAGCTGATGCTGCCTGTAGCTAACCGCAGGCCCGTCACAGGTGTATCGTAGCTAATGCTACGGCGCTAACCTCCACCCTCTCCCTCTCTCTCCTTGCACTGTTATAGCTAATGCTAACTGTTAGCTTCCTCTCTCCCAGGCCTGTTGGAGCTGAACGTGTCAGGCTGCCCGTGGGCCTCGGTGTCGGCCCTGTGCCAGGCGGCCTGTCCCTGCCTGCGTCTGCTGGACCTTTGCAGGGTAGAAGACTTGAAGGACTCCCACCTCCGAGAGCTGCTAGCGCCCCCTGCAGACGCCCGCACTGGTCAGTCACAGGGAGGGGGCGGAGGGAGGGGCGGATGGATGGACAGGGGGGGGGGGAGATGGATGAAGGGAGGGGTGGATGAAGGGTTGGATGGATGGATGGATGGACGGATGGAGGGGCGAAGGGAGGGGCGGATGGTAGTAAATAGTGTAACAGCCAAATATTGATCAACAGTCTTTCCTTCATTCCTTGCATCCTCTCCTCGCCTCCTCCTTAAAGCCCATTGGAGGAGAGGGGTGGAGGCTTCCTCCTCTTTACTACCGTTCTCCAATGCGCTGCGAGAAGGAGGGGAGGGGAGGGGACCTGGAAGGAAGGAAGGAACAAGTAACGACTGGCATTCTGGTCTGTCTGTTATTTGAACTGGCCTGTTATGTGTTCTCTGTTTGAACTGGCATTTGACCTGTTTTAAACACCTGCCCAGGGTCGACAGTTGGAAAACATTGTCCCTGTAAAACTAAACGTAATAAATTAAAGATGGCTGCCAGCCTCACAACATCCTCTCTGCCTTCCTCTTCCTGTCCTGCAGCTCACGGAGAGAGCAGAGGGGGGCGTTTCCAGAACGTGACAGAGCTGCGATTGGCCGGGTTAGACTTGACGGACGCGACGTCCCGCCTATTAGTGCGCTACCTGCCCCACCTGACCAAGCTGGACCTGAGTCAGTGTGGGAACATCACGGACCAGACTGTCCACACGCTCACCTCCCCCATCTCTCCCCTGAGAGAGAGCCTCACCCACGTCAACCTGGCAGGTAACACACACACACACACACACACACACACACACACACACACACTGACCTTGATAGCCTCACCCATGTCAACCTGGCAGGTAACTCTCTCACACACACACACACACACACACACACACACACACACACACAGCACATTCAGCTATTGTGGTAAGTTTTCAGTCTTCATGGTTGTCTGAAGGCTGTTGTTGTGTCTGTGTGTGTCTGTGTTCCAGGCTGTGTGTAGGTGACGGAGCACTAATGATGTGTGTGTGTGTGTTGTGTGTTCCAGACTGTGTGAAGGTGACGGAGCACTAATGGTGTGTGTCTGTGTCTGTGTCTGTGTGTGTCTGTGTGTGTGTGTGTGTGTGTGTGTGTGTGTGTGTGTGTTCCAGGCTGTGTGTAGGTGACGGAGCACTAATGATGTGTGTGTGTGTGTTCCAGGCTGTGTGAAGGTGACGGAGCAGTGCCTGCCTCTGTTGCGCCGCTGTGCCTCCCTGCAGAGCGTGGACCTGCGCTCCTGTACCCTGCTCCCCCCAGACACCTGCCAGCTCCTGGCCTTCCCCTGCCCCCTCTCCTGCCCCCCTGAAGACAGAGTGCTGCTCAAGAACAGCTAAGGACAGACCACACCTGACCCCCAACCCCCAGGTCTACCACCCCCCTCCCCTCACCCTCCAGGCCAGCTATGCCCCCTCCCCTCAGGATCTCTCCCCCCACCCCCCACCCTCACACCCCTCGCCAAGCTCCGCCACACTACAGATAGAGAGAGGGGGGGGGGGGGACGGCCCACAACGGAGCCCGCCAGCCAACCAGTGAGGGAGAGAGAGAGAGAGAGAGAGAGACATGGAGTAGGAGGGGCCATGGAAGGAAAACGGGGGGGTGAGAGAGAGAAAGCGAAAGAGAGGAACCAACAGAGCTTCGCCACAGACATCTCTCTGGGTCGACTTGTTTGTGAACAAACGATGGACAACATTTGGGGAAAAGAAAACGGACGTTAGCATGTACATATTGGATATCTGTACAATTGGTGTGTGTATATAAATGTAGTTTACTGTAAATGATCGTCTCGCCCCCCCCAACCCCTCCGCCCCATCCGACCCCCCCCCCCCCCCCCCCCCCCCCCCCCCCCCCCCCCCAGGCACTGAGCAGCTCCATCCTCCGTTTCGAGCAGAATTTGCACTCCATAGTCAAACGCTCCTGATTCCCTGTTACCGTGACGCCAGACGAGGAAGAATGTACCCTACGATGCCAGAGGCTCCGCCCATCTGATGCCGCTTCCTGTATAGACGGATGCTGGGCGTGTGTGTGTGTGTGTGTGTGTGTGTGTGTGTGTGTGTGTGTGTGTGTGTGTGTGTGTGTGTGTGTAAGATGTAAAACAGTGTTAAATGTAACAATATATGAGAGAGAGAGAAAGAGATAAGGATGCCCAGTATCTGTCTCTCCTTCCCTTCACCACTGAGCTCTCCTTCCTCCCCCCCTCGTTCTGTGGTGCGAGGTCATAGGTCATCCTAGGGCCTGTATATCCTGACCAATCATGTCTGAAAGAGCCACTAGAGCCATAACCTCTGTCCCCTGCCGCCCCCCCCCTCCCCCCCCCCCCACACACACACACACCCCCCATGGAGCTGAAGTGAATGAGTGTGACTACGTGGTGACAGGAGTGACATTCCATCCTATTTCTTGTGGGGAAGTTATATTTCGAATGAGGGTAGACTTTGGGGGAGAAAGATGGAGAATCAGAACTCAAGCTTTCCCCTCCTCCCAAGACCACCCCCCACTCCCTCCTCCTTCTCTTCTCCAGCCTTACTATGTGCCATCCCCCCCCCCCCCCCCCCCACGCCCAATGTGCCATTCTTACGAGGCCTGCCCATCCTCGCTCCTGTGAATCTGTGACTGACCTACTCCCTCCATCACTTCTCCTCTTCCTCTCCTCCTTACTCCTTCTCTCTATCCTGCTGCCCTGGCTACTCCTGCAGCAGACTGTGCTGTCTCCTGTCTCTCCTGTCTCTCAGTGTCCGCTACACTCCCGGGCCGAGAGGCTGCTCTGTCTGTGACTGACTGCACTGAACCAAGCTTACCGTACTGTATTGTATTATTACCCTACCCTGTACCGGGCCATACCGGACCCAACCGGACCTGGACTCTCCAAAGCCCTTATTGTTACTGTTTCAGCCTAGTGGTGCCTGGCTAACGCTACGTTCTACTGTCAACATGCAGACAGACGGGGGGAATTCTAGTTCCTGCAGATGGGGACGGTCTAGTTCCTGCAGACAGACAGACGGGGTCGGTCTAGTACCACGGCGGCACTACAACTGAACAGTGAAGGACTTCTCTGGCTTTGACTCTTAATCACGAAACACAGTACTGTATTGTATTCAGAGCTCAACTTGTCAAACGTTCACTCTTAGTCCGGCTCAGCGGCCAAATCCAGCTGGCGATTCCTTCCCCTGTGCTCAAACAATCACTAGTAATAATCATGTCTTTGGGCGTTGGACCAGCAAGTAGAGGTGCTGGACAAGCAGGTGTAGTGTGGGTGTCTCTCCGTAGGCCCGGCTGTAGGGGGACTGGGTGGGGCTGAAGTGGACAGGCTTGAGTTGTTAATTAACATGAACAGTATTCAACAGCTGTATTGAACCAGTTCGGAACAGTATAGGGACTGAGGAAGAGTTCAGAACAGTAAAGGGACTGAGGAAGAGTTTCCCGAACGCTTCGTAGCACTTCCGTTGCCAAAGGCCCCGGCCACACCAAACTATCATAACACGGATAAGAACGTATACGTACGAAATCACTGATAAGAACGTATACGTATGAAATCACTGATAGGAACATATACGTACGAAATCACTGATAGGAACGTATACGTATGAAATAACTGTCCGATTTGATCCGTGGAATTCGGCCGTGACTTTTGAAACAATCTAGCAGCTGAACCAAGCAACTCAGCGCAACTCAATTGGCTAAACGGACGAACAGTCCGACTGTTGAAGGTTCCAACTTTTTTTTTTTTGTCCTTTAAAAAAAAAACTGCCGACACGGACAGACCCTTGTCATCTCCCATGTCTGTCAAGGGACGAGTCCCTTAGAGAAACCATTGACTCAATCCGTAAATTCACGGATAGCGTAGTTTGACGCGGCCGGGTCCCAAGATGATCTCTGTGCTACAAAGATTTTCTGATCTGCACTGATTGTTAAGGTACCAGTTCAGACAGTATTGGACTGGACAGCACTTTGTTCTGCAGCGCTGGACCAGCCCATACTGGGTTGGGTTGAGTGTTTGCCCGGTGGGGGTTGCGTTCCAATGTCCACGCTAGCAAACCACGTAGAACGAGTCAAAGTATTGGTCAGGGGAGGCTGGTGGAGGTATTGGACGGGCTGATTGTAATGGACAGAACACAATGAGGAACGGTATCAAACACACATTAAACACACGTGTCTGATACCATTCCTCATTCCGTTCCATGCATTACAATGAGCCAATCCTCCGATTTCTACCTCCACCAGCCTCCCTTGGTATTAGTAGTATGTTCTAAGTTGCCTGCTAGTGTGGACACCGGAACACAGCTTACCAGTGGAGGCTGGTGGAAGTAGAAGATTCCAGGACGAGCTCAATGTATGGAATGGAATCATTTCGTTGTTACGTTGAGCCCGTCCTTCCGATTTCTGCCCCCCCTGACCTGGATGTTGTGTGAGGTCCCACCCTCCAGAATTGTATCAGTGCTTCAGAGCAACAGGGTGTCATCCTGCTGTGTTCTGCCCGGAGCCAACAGATCCTCCTCCTCCTCCCCTCTCTCCCCCCCCCCCCCCTCAATCTCTTCACTCTCGCCTCAGTCACGTTTTTTCCTTCTCGCTTTATCCTCTGTTTTCCGTTTCCGCCTTCCTCTTCACTTCTGGTTCAGTTCCAACATGGTTTCATGACTATCCAATCAGCTCCACTCTTTCAGGTATTATTGCTACGTGACCGTTGTTATCACTACTCTGAGGGTTTGCTATCGGCTCCCCAGGCTGTTATTGACAGAGAGCAGGGGAGGCTGGTGGAGGCAGAAATTCGGAGGACGGGCTCATTGTAATGCATGGAATGGAATCAAAACACATGTGTTTTGATACCATTCCTGATTCCATTCCATGCATTACAATGAGCCCGTCCTCCGATTTCTACCTCCATCAGGCTCCCCTGACAGAGACCCACCAGGTTTAAAGACTGAGCCCCTGGACCACTAAAGGAGGGTGATTAAAGCTCTCCCATCGATGGGTGGTGGCAGTCACAGGTGGGTCAAGGCAGCAATCTGAGGACGGGCTCGTTCTAATGCATGGAATGGAATGAGGAAGGATTCGTTTGATAGCATTCCTCGTTCCCTGCTCATTGTAATGAATGGAATGAGGAATGGTATGTTTGAATTCCATTCCAGGCATTACAATGAGCCTGTCCTCCGATTTCTGCCTCATCTGTCACATGCATGCTGGGACATTGGTCTCAGTGTTGTCCAGCTGTCTATTCTACAGTTTCTGACTTCCACTTGGAACTTTCGGGGGAGGGGGGGTTCCTTGGACACAGATTAAGCCTAGTCCTGTATGAAAGCCACTTTCCTTTCAATGAACAATCACCATTGAAATGGCTTTTTAGTCCAGGATTAGTCTCAATGTGTGTCCAGGAAACTGCTTAATGTATTTCCAACAGAACATCCGCTCCAGAGATGGATATACAAAGTACTGTACTGGGAACATTGAGCTAGCCAGGCTACTCTGTAAGGACATTGATCAGATCAGTTACAAATGAAACAGCCAAATCAAGAAAAACACAAGATTCTTAATGTAATTAGCGGCCAGCGCTGGCTATCTAGCTACCATTTAGCCGGGTCCGCTAGCTAGCTTGTCCCACGTCGTTAGCTAGCTCAGGATGAGGCCTGCTGTAGTTTTTCATAGATGAAAATCATTGTTGTTTGCCACTATGCTAAGCTATGCTAATCTACGCTACGGCCTGTCTTACGGAGCCTGCCACACCAGAGCAACTCTCGTTGTGGTGAGCCGGAGCCTCCAGCGCAGTAAAAGACACAAATCTTATATGGTGGAAAATTGCCTAGTGCCATAATCATGAGACACTCCCAATCAGTATTACACCTGAGCGATGCATAGGGACTGTATGGGTCGGGTTTTTTCTTCTATTAGTCTTTTCGTTTCCTCTCCTAACTTCACTCTGTGATATGGGGTCATTGTTGTCTGTGCACGTCAGTCCTGTATGGGGAAGCATATCAACAGTTAAACTGCCGACTGTTCTCAGAGAGAACAGTCGGCAGAGAGAATCGTCGGCGGCAGGTTATTGGAATCAATGAAGTCTGATTACGAAGATTGTTTCAGATTCCCGAAGCTCTTATATCCAATCAGTGATCAAACATATCTCACCACCGCCTACCCCCCTCCCTCCCCCTTAGTCAAGTTGACCTACACTCCTAGATCGTAGTGCCCTCTCTACCTAACTGTATTACATCAGAGAATGCACTGGATCATCATACATCATCATCATCACCATCACCGCCACCTCTTGCCAAAATTCCTGCTTTCTTTGATAAGGGGCATTTTATCCATTTTCCTTTTCTTTATTGTTTTTTTGCTCTTTGTTTCTTTGTTGGTTGTTTCTTCCATTGTGTTGATCAAAATGAGGAAGACTATGTAGAACCACGATGTAAAAGAGACAGAAGAAGACAAACTCAAGGCAGCTACTTACGAGTGACTACTGTAAAATTACTAACTAAATAAAGACTATGGGGTTGTTTTTACTTGCTGTGTGGCTTCCTCTGATTCCTCCTCCTACCCAGGGGGATTTAGTACCACAGTACAAACATCACAAACAGGATTCAAGCTACATTTTAACTTCTTTTTGTGGGGGCAACTACTCTTGTGGAGGGCCAAGGTAGGTATATATTGCTACATCTTTGGGGATCCCATATTGACAAGTCTTGTTTTTAGGGCATTTCTGCTTTATTGAGATATTGACAGGAAGGATGGGTGAGAGAGGAGGGATGACATGCGAGACAGGTCGAGGGTCGGAATCGTGTGCTACGCCACTAAGCGCCCCGACATTTCAAGTCTTGCGGGGGTCCTGATTTGTATTGTGGGGGTGGAGGAGTTGTTTGAATTCCATATTGACCTCTGTATTGGCATATTGACACCTGCCCATGTGCTTTCGAAGGGAACAGCGGCTTGCTGAATGAGTGTATAAAATGTAAAACAGCATATACAGCCAAAGGATTACAGCACTGGCAGCACCCACCAGGGGAGGCTGGTGGAGGTAGAACTCGGAGGACAGGCTCATTGTAATGCCTGGAATGGAATGAGGAATGGAATCAAACATGTTTTTGTTGTCATACCTCCTCCAGCCTCTCCTGGTGCAGACATTAAAAACCATTTTGGCTAACACTGTCAAGTCATGATTCAATAATAAAGTCATACTCACCAAGCTCGTCCTTCCCCTGTGTCAAACCATACCTTAACATACATCTAACCCTCAAGGAGAGCCAACGGGCCCAACCAAAACTGTCACTAGCCTGATCAAACACTTAACTTTAATCAACAACTAAGAGAAGCCTGTTCAGGACAGGAGGGTGCAAAGCAACAGTGTTCAGATAGAAATGTATTGTGTAATGTGTATTGTGTCAAACTGGTGTGGCTGTCTTTCATGTAGCATAGGGAATCACGCTCATGTCAGCTGCTCTGGACCATTGTTTCCCATAGGTGGGGCAGCCCTGCCTAAAACATTTTGGCTTCGACAGAACTCAATAGAACATGTTGGTGATGGCAGATTAGGGGGCCTCTGCATCCTGCCTAAGAAAATATCTGAGGATATTAGACATTACATTTCGATGTGTTTTAAAGCTGCATTTTAAAAGTATTCAAACGGAGACCAAATGTTGTGGATAACAGACTGGCAGAGAGTTGTCTACTCCTTCACATTGAGTTTCTGAACAAACGGTTCACCACCATGTGTGAAGTAACATGGGTAAAAGTTTGATAGCATCGGTCCCATCACGTAGCCGAAAGCATCATTCAGAACCATGACTAGTTGAAGAGAGAGGGGTTGATTTGATGATTGAAAAGTCTGACAACTTTTTGATGAGTATTAAAAAAGTACTGGGTAAAAGTTAAACGAACATTTCATTGTCAATGGATGTGTTTAATAGCTGTCCGAGTCTCCCTCTCATCGAGCAAGTAAGACAAATTAGGGCCAAAATTATTAATCAATCTACTTGACCACAAGGTGTGCCAGAGAGAGGGGCGGAGGGTTTTGGGTTTTGCAGCGACGCGTGATATCCTTCCGCGGGAGTCGAGCGCGGCCCTTTCCCTCCCGACAACACAGGATGAGAAGAGGCAGCATTGCTGCTTAAAGACGTTATTTGACGTTAAGCGTTTGAAAATAGCGCGTATACAGAGTAAACTCACTGACAAGGGAGATCCGGGAGTGTATGTTTTTCCTCACCGGCTTTCATTTACTTATCAACGGTCCTGTTAACATCGGTTGAACACTGAAGAAATATAATCCGGTTTGAGTTGTGCGCGGCAATCGTAACTAGCTAGCGACACTTCTGTGAAGAGTGGCTGGGACATAATGGAGCTCATAACAATCCTCGAAAAAACGGTCTCTCCAGGTGATTATACAGCGCTGTGCACTTCTCTACGACATTTCCTATGTTTAGGATACTGTCTCAAGATTACAACAAGTTGGCCTAGCAGTGGTTGATGAGCCATAACCGGTGAAAGTTAGATCTGAAAAAGAGGGAGGAGGGAAATGCATCGCTAGCTAGGCGGCTAATGTTACGGCCTGCTTTTACTTCGCGGATGGGGCTGCTGCTGTGGCGAGCAGTTGGCTAGGCTAGCCGTTAGCATGCACGCTTGCTAACACGCTGAAGTTCAGTGTGTCTGGGCGGCATTGACGAGAGCGAGTTGACAGCTGTCAAAAGATGGTTTCAGTTGGATATGTTGCCACCTATACGGTTTGACATTGCGACGATGTGATGTTTTTACCATTTGGAATGTGAACTTCACACAGCTTTACCCGTCAATAAACTTGGCGTGCTGTGTCTCGGCTGCTAGCTGGTTAGCGTGCTATTCATGTGCAAATTAGTCGGCCCTGCCTTGCGCTCTAGCTAACTTTACGCACTGCTTACCGGAGCATGCTGTAGCTACGGATGAGAAATTGAAATAGGCCATGACTCGAGCATGTAAAAGTTATTGGGGGTTTAATAAGTCTGTGGGCATGAGTTGATCAAGTAGCTGAATTTACTTCTGGAGACTAGATCGGATGTAAGGTGGTCAGTTGGCGAGTTTGGAATCTTGTGTTAGCAGTTTTGCCCATATGTTAGCTAGCTGGCTAATACATGTTGCTCCCCTAATAGCTTAGCTTACTAGCTGGCAAGGTTGCATTCATTGCTACCAGGTTGTCCAACTTTAGCTTCACTGCTAACAGTTGCTAGCCTAGCAGTCAGCATGTTTCAGCTATCAAGTACTAGCTAGCTATGAATATTGTCATTACTTATTGCCAGATGAGGTTACTGGTCAGTGCACCAGCCATAACTATTTGGTGGCTAGTCTATTTCGCTGGCCCTGCTTCTTAAAGTGCCTAGCTAACTGTGCCATGCATCCAGGAATGTGGATGCATGTTAGCCGAACTTTGCTGGTTCGTTTCGGTATGTGCTGTGCATTGAATAACGCCAACAGTAACAGTTTCCCTCTCCCACCCCTTCAGATCGGAATGAACTGGAAGCGGCGCAGAAGTTTCTGGAGCGGGCGGCAATTGAGAATTTGGTTTGTATACATTTTATCACAGTGAGAGTGCGTATGCTGGTCGCTATCACGCCTGGCGCCAGAAACACTGGGGGGATAGGAGGGCGCAGTGAATAGCCGGCGTTTTCGACCGGGCCCTTCCCTCCCTCCCTCCCTCCCTCCCTCCATTCCTCTCTCCCCCTCTCCCTCCCTCTCTCCCTCCACCTCCACACATTGTGGCAGCGTCACACGCCACAGCTTTTAGGAATGAATGGAGACCAAAACTAGCCTGCGTTAGCAGTCCACGCTAACGCTCGCGTACACACCCTTGTTGGGCGTCAGTAGAAGTTGCAAACACTCCTGCTTCGGTTGTAGTCGGATGAACTCGTAGTTTGCGGAAATACTTTGGTTGAGCAAATACTATTCATCCTACTACCTATCTCATGTGTTTAGCTAGACATCGAGAAACGAGGGCTCTAAGTAGCGGAACAGCAGCGTCAGGGCGGAGACCCGACTTGGTGTGTTAACTAGGACACATGGCCACTCATGTTATAATCCTTAACAATACGAGTCACTATGATATCCCTGTACAGAATAATTCACCGGATGGCTCCCTGGGTGTGCTAACTAGTAGCTAGCTGCCCCGGGCAGACGGCCATGTAGCATTTTTCTAGTAGTAGCAAGTGAAAGGGTGTCGCTGCTGCAGCTGGCCGGCTAGCAGAAGCAAGGCGTGATGTAGGCATCTGATAACGTGAACAGCATTTTGCATAGCTTTTTGGTTTTACAGTAGGTGTGGATGGGTGGATTTCGCCTTTGAAAAGAATACTCTTATGCTAGGATATTTTAGTACACCTGCATTGGCAACAATTGCCCCCCCCCCCCATCACCACCACCCACCCATTCATACTTGTTTTAATGTAACCTAGCTGGCTTTGAATGTTTTAATTTTCAATCATATGCCTTTTTACCCCATATCTGAATCATGAATATCATATCCTGTTTTATTTAACACCCTTGAATTCAGAGTAGTTTCAATGGAAATATGCCTAAAAAAAATTATTATTGGGGTGTTTCTCTGGACTGTCTTCATTCCGTAAAGTAGGTCCCTCCAATCTACTCCCCTCCACTAATATGATAGTACTGGGCAGGTTAAACTACAGCTGCACCACATTGCCGTATCCTTCCCCAGTCCTGTCAGATCTACGAAGCGGGGCGAACGAGGGCAAGGTGAAGGGAACCACTGTCGGGAATGAAACGCAGCCCTGTTCCCCGCTTCGCTGCTCTGTAGAGCATGGCAAGGTGAAGGGAACCACTGTCAGGAATGAAACGCAGCCCTGTTCCCCGCTTCGCTGCTCTGTTCCCCGCTTCGCTGCTCTGTCGAGCATGGCAAGGTAGTCACTCTTGTGAACTGTGTTAGTTGGTGGAGCGTGGCATGGCCCTGTCAGTGCTTAGGTTTGTGGGTTGAGGATACCGCTGCGTATGCGTTCACTGTACTCTGGTTTTTAGATCAGAGTCTGCTAAAACCTCCCCTTCCTCTTGGTCCTTAGTTTAGGGCAAACTGGTGTCACTCCCCTGATCAGATTGAAATCTAACAAACTGATCAAAATGGATATCAGGGGCACAGTGCTGCCACCTACTGACCCACACCATAAACTGCAACTTAACAGGAATTTCTAACAGGAGTGTCGATACTAAATGTCTATCTGCCTCTCCTCCCTCTTCGTCCCCCCCCCCCCCTCCAGCCGACGTTTCTGGTGGAGCTGTCGAAGGTTCTGGCCAACCCAGGGAACACCCAGGTGGCTCGTGTGGCCGCCGGCCTCCAGGTCAAGAACTCCCTGACCTCCAAGGACCCGGATGTCAAGACCCAGTACCAGCAGAGGTGGCTAGCCATCGACGCCAGCGCGCGCAGGGAGATCAAGAACTTTGTACGTTCATGAGATGAACCTCCAGTCATTTACATCTTGTGTATTCACTCAGTAGACAGGTCCAAAGATTCAAGATTCTTTATTTGTCACGTGCATACAAGTATACAGTGAAATGCAAAAATACAGTGAAATGCAAAAGGTTAACCCTCTCCCGTTCTCTCTCCTCCCCCTCCCCTTTTTCTTTCTGCCCTTTCTCGCCCCTCCCTCTTTCTTACTCTCTACTTCTCCCTCTTTTTCTGACCCCCCCCCTCCTTCTCCCCTCCCTAGGTGTTGCAGACCCTGGGGACAGAGACGTACCGTCCCAGCTCAGCCTCCCAGTGTGTGGCGGGCATCGCCTGTGCAGAGATCCCCGTCACCCAGTGGCCGGAGCTCATCCCCCAGCTGGTGGCCAACGTCACAGACCCCAGCAGCACGGAGCACATGAAGGAGTCCACCCTGGAGGCCATCGGCTACATCTGTCAGGACATTGTGAGTGTACACGCAGACGCGCACAGGGACGCACGCAGGGACAGGCACGCAAGGACACGCAGGGACACGTGCGCACGCACGCAGGGACACACGCACACACACACACACACACACACACACACACACATGCAGGGACACACACACGCAAGGAAGCTCACACAGGTACATGCCCGCGTGCAGGGACCACACACGGGTCTCACTGATCCACAGGACGTTGTGGATACACACACAGAGACATTCACACACCTGTGTACACACACACATAAGGAAAAGACGTTGTTGACTATAATAAAGTTCTGTTTTGATAAGTGTCTTAGGTCTCTGTGGTGTGAGACAGAGAGTCAAACATATGCTCTGACTCCTCTGCCACACACACACACACACACACTAAAGTACTTCCTCTCTCTGTCTCTGTAGGACCCAGAGCAGCTGCAGGACAACGCCAACCAGATCCTGACGGCCATCATCCAGGGTATGAGGAAGGAGGAGCCTAGCAACAACGTCAAGCTGGCTGCCACCAACGCCCTGCTCAACTCACTGGAGTTCACCAAAGCCAACTTCGACAAAGAGGTCAGTCCCAAACCCACCCCTGCTCTACCCTGCCCTGTCCCTAACCCACCCCTAGCCCCCTGACCTGTCATCAACCCCCTAACCCACCCTAGCCCCTACTTTACCCTGCCCTGTCCCTTACCCCCAGACATGTCCCGAAACGACCCGTGGCCCCCTGACCTGTCCCTAACCCCCTAACCCACCCTAGCCCCTGAACTACCCTGCCCTGTCCCAAACCGACCCCTAGCCCCCTGCTCTCTCCCTAACTGACCCCTACCATGTCCCAAACCGACCCCTAGCCCCTGACCTGCCCTTGCCCCTACGGCCTGCTCAACTCACTGAAGCTCACCAGTTCACCTCATTGATGTAACTGATACCGTCTGATGGTCTGTGAAGAGAAATCATGCACCACGCTGAGAGCCTGATGTATAACCCTACCACAATATCTGAGACCAACACACACACACACACACCTAAGCTCTTACTCAGGTTTTCACTTTCATGTTTTGTCTAAGGGCCATTAGTAACCACGGGAGGCTGGCGGAGGTAGAAATCGGAGGACGGGCTCATTGTAATGAAGGGAATGAGGAATGGTATCAAACACGTGTTACCATTCCTAATCCCATTCCATGCATTACAATGAGCCCGTCCTCCGATTTCCACCTCCCCCAGCCTCCCCTGGTAGCAACAGATGTAGTTGAGGATGGTGTAGTATTTAATCTAGTAACCCAATGCGTGTTCTGTGTTTTTCAGACGGAGAGACACTTTATAATGCAGGTGGTCTGTGAAGCTACACAGTGCCCTGACACCAGAGTGAGTACCCAGACTTTATCTCCTGAAACATCCGGCTGGTTGTCCGGCCACAGATCAAGCCTGCTCCCTAGACTAGAACGCACCTTCAGACGAAAGTGTTTATCTAGTCTAGGACCAGGCTTAATCTGTGGCCGGGGAGTTTAAACCTCATTTTCGCCAAACATTTTTTGGGTCAGTAGACGTTTTGTTTCAATCCTTGGTTGTTCAGATCCATTAAATTACAGTGGAGCAACACAACATCAAATGCTCCAACATAATTTAATGGATTAAATTATGATTTTGTTTCCTCTCCTAGCACCTGGAGCAGCATAAGGTGTGCAAACATACTCTTTTTCAAACAAAACCTCCTCAACATTGATTCCCATTGTCCCTGTCAATAATCAGCATATTGATTTCTCTGTCTCTCTGTCTCTTGGGATGTGTGCCTGTGCGTGTGTGTGTGTCTGTGCGCACGTGGGTGTAGGTGCGAGTGGCAGCCTTACAGAACCTGGTGAAGATCATGTCCCTGTATTACCAGTACATGGAGACGTACATGGGACCTGCCCTGTTTGCGGTAAGTGTAGCGGAGGTGGTTGGTAACCACGCCTGGCCCGAGACCTCGCCTCAAGACTTGAGTTAGCTGAGTTGAGGCGCCCCCCCTGCACACACATACACACACACACTCTCTGTAGCTGCTAAATGAGATGTCGGTTCTGTGTAGGTTAGATAAAAAAAAACCTGTCTGGTCTGTGACGAGAAATCATGCACCACGCTGAGAGCCTGATGTATAACCCAACCACAATATCTGAGACCTGAAGACACACACACACACACACACACACACACACACAGTAATCTGCCCCTCAGACCCCTGCAGTTGTGATGCTACTCTTGGAGAAACAAGTCCCATCTCTCTTTCACCTTTGGTCTCTCTGCCCCCCCCCCCCCCCCCACAGATCACAATAGAAGCCATGAAAAGTGACATCGACGAAGTTGCCTTACAAGGAATCGAATTCTGGTCCAACGTCTGCGATGAAGAGATGGACCTGGCCATTGAGGCTTCCGAGGTGAGTTCTCTACAAAGTTTGAATGCAACTTTATTAACTCACTAACTGCCGAAGAGTTCCCGTGTGTTTTATGTGGTGTTTACCTAGCAACAATACTTTGATTGGCTACAAAAGGAAGTATCGCATTTTTGGTGTATAAAGTCACCCGTGGCACTCTAGAATGTTGACAATTTGGACCATTATTCACCCTCAGCACTGAATGAGTTACCAAAGAATTAATCAACACACTTTGGGCCGGTTTCACAGATGAGGCTTAAGCCTAATCCTGGACCTTCACACTTTCAATGGCAAATTGCCACTGAGGATGCTTTTTAGTCTCGGACAAGGCTTGAGCCGTGTCTGTGAAACCGGCCCATTATAAGCCGTATATTTACACATTGTATGTATTGAAAACCCCTGTGGGCAATAGGTTTAGCTCTAGTCATAGCTTACTGACCAACGTCTGGTCTGTGAAATCATGCACCACACTGTGAGCCTGATGTGTAACCTGACCACAATATCTGAGACCTGAAGAGAGAGACACACACACACAATTCTCCCTTGTGTTCAGAACTTTATTTAGCCATGTGTGTAGCTCATTCTTGGTCACATGTCGTTCCAACGTCATCATACATGCTGCATGTATTGGACAGTTGAATATCATCAGGAAAGGAGACCCCCCCCCCCCCCCTCTATGTTTTTGACTTGGTACATTCCTTCCTCTCTCTCTCCTCCAATCACAGGCGTCAGAGCAGGGGCGGCCCCCGGAGCACACCAGCAAGTTCTACGCAAAAGGAGCCTTGCAGTACCTGGTCCCCATCCTCACCCAGACCCTCACTAAACAGGTACACCCCTCACCTGGTCCCCATCCTCACCCAGACCCTCACTAAACAGGTACACCCCTCACCTGGTCCCCATCCTCACCCAGACCCTCACTAAACAGGTACACACCTCCCTCACCTGGTCCCCATCCTCACCCAGACCCTCACTAAACAGGTACACCCCTCACCTGGTCCCCATCCTCACCCAGACCCTCACTAAACAGGTACACACCTCCCTCACCTGGTCCCCATCCTCACCCAGACCCTCACTAAACAGGTACACACCTCCCTCACCTGGTCCCCATCCTCACCCAGACCCTCACTAAACAGGTACACGCCTCCCTCACCTGGTCCCCATCCTCACCCAGACCCTCACTAAACAGGTACACGCCTCCCTCACCTGGTCCCCATCCTCACCCAGACCCTCACTAAACAGGTACACGCCTCCCTCACCTGGTCCCCATCCTCACCCAGACCCTCACTAAACAGGTACACACCTCCCTCACCTGGTCCCCATCCTCACCCAGACCCTCACTAAACAGGTACACGCCTCCCTCACCTGGTCCCCATCCTCACCCAGACCCTCATTAAACAGGTACACACCTCACCTGGTCCCCATCCTCACCCAGACCCTCACTAAACAGGTACACGCCTCACCTGGTCCCCATCCTCACCCAGACCCTCACTAAACAGGTACACGCCTCACCTGGTCCCCATCCTCACCCAGACCCTCACTAAACAGGTACACGCCTCACCTGGTCCCCATCCTCACCTGGTACTGATGTACAAAAATGTCACTGAGACCTGCAGGACAACTGTCTGGAATTTGGATTTGGAAAATGTGTATTTGTTTATGTGAATTCCCTCCTGACTCTCTCCACCCCCATCCTTCTCTCTCCCTTGTGCCCCCCCCCTTTCCCCCGCTCCTTTCCCCCTCTTTCCCGCCATCTCTCACATCCCTTTCTGTGCCCCCTGCTCTCTCTCCCCTCCTTTCCTTCTCCCTCCTTTCCCTCTGTCGCTCTGTGCCTCCCCCCCCCCCCCCCCCCCCAGGATGAGAATGATGATGACGATGATTGGAACCCGTGTAAGGCAGCAGGTGTCTGTCTGATGCTGCTGGCCACCTGCTGTGAGGACGATGTGGTTCCCCACGTGCTGCCCTTCATCAAGGAGCACATCAAACACCCCGACTGGCGCTACCGGGACGCCTCCGTCATGGCCTTCGGGTCCATACTGGAGGGGCCCGACCTCAACCAGCTCAAACCACTAGTCATACAGGTATACACACACACACACACTCGAACGATAACCAGCTCAAACCACTAGGCATACAGGTACCTGGGCGCACACACAGTTTAGATGAACCCCTGTCTGGTCTGTGAAGAGAAATCATGCACCACGCTGAGAGCCTGATGTATAACCCTACCACGATATCTGAGACCTGAAGAGAGAGACACACACACTTATTTTACATACAACAAATACATTTACCCCAGCCAAGGTCAACTATGAAGATATTCAATGACTGGAGTCTTGTATGTATATCTAAGTGAAAGGTCCCCCCCCTCCCCTCCCCTCCCCAGGCGATGCCCACCCTGATCGAGCTGATGAAGGACCCCAGCGTGGTGGTGCGGGACACGACAGCGTGGACGGTGGGGAGGATCTGTGAGCTGCTGCCAGAGGCGGCCATCAACGAGGTCTACCTGACGCCGCTGCTGCAGTGCCTCATAGAAGGCCTGGGGGCGGAGCCCCGTGTCGCCTCCAACGTCTGCTGGGTGAGGGGCTGCGCACACACACACACGCTCACACACACCTCTACTGGTCTGCAGGTTACCCACTCTTAACACTCTCTCTCACACACACTATTTTTCTCTCCCTTTCTCTCACTCCCTCTCTTTCTCTCTCTCACACCGTCTCTCTTTCTCTCTCTCACTCCCTCTTTCTCTCTCTCTCACACACTCTTTCTCTCTCCCTCCCTCCCTCTCAGTTGGAACACTGAAGTTAGAGAGAGTATGTGTTTAGAGACGAGCCTGTCTGGTCTGTGATGAGGGAACCCTCAAAGGCAACTATGGGGAATTTGATTTGTAAAATGTATTTTGGTTTGTGAATGCCCTCTTAACTCTCTACTCCCCTTCCATCTCTTTCTCCCCCATCTCCTTCCTCTCTCTCTCTCCTCCATCCCCCACCCCAGGCCTTCTCCAGCCTAGCGGAGGCAGCCTACGAGGCCACAGATGCAGCAGAGGACCAGGAGGAGCCTGCCACCTACTGTCTCTCCTCCTCCTTCGAGATCATCGTCCAGAAGCTTCTAGAAACCACAGACAGGTCAGACGGAAGATTCTAGAAACCACAGACGGAAGCTTTTAGAAACCAGACAGGTCAGACAGAAGCTTCTAGAAACCTCAGACAGAAGCTTCTAGAAACCACAGACGGAAGCTTTTAGAAACCTCAGACAGAAGATTCTAGAAACCACAGACGGAAGCTTTTAGAAACCACAGACAGGTCAGACAGAAGCTTCTAGAAACCTCAGACAGAAGCTTCTAGAAACCACAGATGGAAGCTTCTGGAAACCTCAGACAGAAGCTTCTCGAAACCAGACAGGTCAGACAGAAGCTCCTAGAAACCCCCCGTGACACATGCAGTGTATTCTTTATACGGTATAGGTATAATACTCTGTAGAAGATCTTAGGAGGTTTAAAGGTGTGGAATTGTGTATATACCAACCAACCTTACTAACCACTGTAGTAGGATATAGCTGGTGATTCTCCAGGGGTTAAAAGATGGTTGAATTAAACATTGCTCAAAAATGAGATTCAACATTTGTTGAGAGAAAGCTGTGTGGTCAGTAAAGAGAAATCATGCACCCCGCTCAGAGACCCAACCACAGCATCTGAGACCTGAAAGCAGGAAAGCACACACAGCTATTTAAAAACACAGACAGACTGGTGACTTCCTTTGGCTGTGACTTCCTGTTTCGCATGTTGCCGTCTTCGCCACCTGTGTCCGTGGTCCTTAACATACAAATGTGTTTTTTCTGCATCATCTTAAACACAACCTCCTAAACCTGTTCCTTGCTTATCTGCGTTGACTCCCAGAGAACCAAACAGGGACCGCACCTGGTTTCGACTGAGTGAAATAAACAAACATATGTCTCTCTCCCTCCCTCCCCTCCAGGCCCGACGGGCACCAGAACAACCTCCGCAGCGCGGCCTACGAGGCCCTGATGGAGATCGTGAAGAACAGTGCCAAGGACTGCTACCCGGCCGTGCAGAAGACCACCCTGGTCATCATGGAGCGCCTCCAACAGGTTCTACAGATGGAGGTGAGGAGGAGGGGATGGAGGGGGGGTTGGATGGGTGGGGAGGAGGGAGAGATGGAGGGCGGGGGAGGGATGGATGGATGCAGCAGGAGGGAGGGATGGATGGAGGGGGGATGGAGTGGAAGGCGGGAGCCTTGGCTGACGTAGTGGCATGTGGACAAGCTGTCTGGTCTGGGAAGAGAAATCATGCACCACACTGAGAGCCTGATGTACAGTGCATTCAGGAAGTATTCAGACCCCTTCACTTTTTCCACATTTTGTTATGTTGCCTTACTCTAAAATGGATTAAATTCATTTTTTTGCCCTCATCAATCTACACACAATACCCCATAATGACAAAGCGAAAACAGGTTTTTAGAAATGTTTGCTAATTTATTAAAAATAAAAAACTGATCACATTTAAGTATTTATACCCTTTTAGCTATGACGCACGAAATTGAGCTCAGGTGCATCTTGGTTCCATTGAACATCCTTGATGTTTCTACAATTTGATTGGAGTCCACCTGTGGCAAATTCAATTGATTGGACATGATTTGGAACGGCACACACCTGTCTATATATAAGGTCCCACAGTTGACAGTGCATGTCAGAGCAAAAACCAGGCCATGAGGTCAAAGGAATTGTCCGTAGACCTCCGAGACAGGACGAGGCGCAGATCTGGGGAAGGGTACAAAAACATTTCTGCAGTATTGAAGGTCCCCAAGAACACAGTAGGCTCCATCATTCTTAAATGGAAGAAGTTTGGAACCACCAAGACTCTTCCGAGAGCTGTCTGCCCAGCCAAACTGAGCAATAGCGGGAGAAGGGCCATCATCAGGGAGGTGACCAAGAACCCAATGGTCTCTCTGACAGAGCTCCAGAGTTCCTCTGTGGAGATGGGCAGAACCTTCCTAAAGGACAACCATCTCTGCAGCACTCCACCAATCAGGCCTTTAAGGTAGAGTGGCCAGACGGAAGCCACTCCTCAGTAAAAGGCAAATGACAGCCCGCTTGGAGTTTGCCAAAAAGGCACCTTAAAGGACTCTCGGATCAAGAGAAACAAGATTCTCTGGTCTGATGAAACCAAGATTGAACTCTTTGCCTTGAATGCCAAGCGTCACATCTGGATGAAACCAAGTACCGCTCATCACCTGGCCAATACCATCCCTACGGTGAAGCATGGTGGTGGCAGCATCATGCTGTGGGGATGTTTTTCAGCGGCAGGGACTGGGAGACTAGTCAGGATCGCGGGAAAGACGAACGGAGCAAAGTACAGAGATCCTTGATGAAAACCTGCTCCAGAGCTCTCAGCACCTCAGACTGGGGCAAGGGTTCACCTTCCAGGACAACCACCCTAAGCACACAGCCAAGACAATGCAGGAGTGGCTTCGGGACAAGTCTCTGAATGTCCTTGAGTGGCCCAGCCAGAGCCCGGACTTGAACCCGATCCAACATCACCACCGCTCCCCATCTTTGTCATTATGGGGTATTGTGTGTCGATTGTTGAGGGGGAAAAAATATATTTAATCTGTTTTAGAGTAAGGCTGGTCCTCTGGCTCAGTTGGTAGAGCATGGTGTTAACAACGCTTAGGTTGTGGGTTTGATTCCTGCTGGGACCATATGTACTGAAATGTGTGCACTCACTGCAATGTAAGTCGCTTTGGATAAAAGCGTCAGCTAAATGGCATACATGTTATCACAAAATGTGGAAAAAGTGAAGGTCTGAATAATGCACTGTATAACCCTACCACAATATCTGACAAAGATAAAACACACACTATACAGACAGCTAGATCAGCGTGAGCCAGTAGTAGTGTCACTACCATAAACATGTAGAGATGGATAGATGACCTCTGAACTCTCAGGCCCCCAGTGCATGTTAGCAGGTGTTAGCAATGATGCTCATCTGAAGACGTGTTCAACAGGAAATGGTAGATATTCAACAAAGGGACTTGCAGTGGAGTTGCTTGGTGTTGTATTTCCTGTGTTGTAACTTCCTGTCTCTGTGCTTCAGTCTCACATCCAGAGCACGTCAGACAGGATCCAGTTCAACGACCTGCAGTCTCTACTGTGTGCCACTCTACAGGTAACCTTTGACCTCTGACCCCCCCCAGCCCCTACCACCCATAATATCTAGTCTGCTGTACACAAACACACAGTTTAGATGAACCCCTGTCTGGTCTGTGAAGAGAAATCATGCACCACGCTGAGAGCCTGATGTATAACCCTACCACAATATCTGAGACCAGCACACACACTTATTTTAGGAAGTGAAAATGGTTCCCCCCACCAGGGCTGTGTATTTAAAAGGTCTCCTAACTACTGTCCCCCTCTCTCCCTCCCACTCTCTCTCTCCCTCCCTCCCTCCCTCCAGAACGTGTTGAGGAAGGTTCAGCACCAGGATGCTCTCCAGATCTCTGACGTCGTCATGGCGTCTCTCCTCAGAATGTTCCAGAGCACTGCCGGGTCAGGGGGCGTACAGGAGGACGCTCTTATGGCTGTTTCCACCCTGGTCGAAGGTACACACACACACACACACACACACACACACACACAGATGTAGGTTAGATTAACTCCTGTCTGGTCTGTGAAGAGAAATCATGCACCATGCTGACATCCTGATGTATAACCCTACCACTATGAGACCTACAGAGACGCAATTATTTTAAGAACCGAAATGGTTTCCCCCCCCACCAGTGCAACTATTAAAGGGGAAGTTTGTGTATCTCAGTACACGAGGTCTGTTTACTTCCTAAAAAAAAAAGTCTCATACCGCGTTAAAGTAAGTCAGACGAGAGTTTTTGCTCTCCTGCTCTGTTACGCCTGTGATTCCCAGAGAGCAGGTCTCCTACTGGCCTCCTCTGTCCCACTCTGTTCCTCCATATGGTGGTCTAATGTCTGTGTGTGTCTCCTCAGTACTGGGCGCTGACTTCCAGAAATACATGGATGCCTTCAAACCCTTCCTGGGGATCGGACTGAAGAACTACGCGGAATATCAGGTGGGTTACATCTCTCGCACACACAGGCACACACACACACACACACACACACACACACACACACTACTGATTAAGTTAGATTACCAATATATCGCAGGTTACATTACTTAGGAGTCATCCTTCTACTCTGTATTTACAATGATCAAAACACAGTAGTTGAAACATCTCCACACACACACCCTGACGCCCGTTCCTCCTGCTGCTGTGAGTTTGGCAGTTGGGATTTTAGGGCGTCACAGAGTAAAGCAGGGTCTCTTTCACCCAGTGGACATCAGGTAGCAGGGCTGCCCCTATCGACACTGGACTTTGCGGGACCCCACACTCTACATACTGTTTTAGGACATGAGTTCTTTCTTTGGGGGAGTTGGCACACACACACACACACACCCTCTCCCTGTTTCAGGTGTCTGGCTGTGGTGGGACTGGTGTGACCTGTCTCTGTCACACACACACACACACACACACACACATGCTCACCCTCTCTCCCTGTTTCAGGTGTGTCTGGCCGCGGTGGGGCTGGTGTGTGACTTGTGTCGAGCCCTGATGACCAACATCCTGCCTTACTGTGACGAAATCATGCAGCTGCTGCTGGAGAACCTAGGGGTGAGTCTTAGACCTGGTCTAACCCTAACCGGTCTAACCCTAACCGGTCTAGCCCTAACCGGTCTAACCCTAACCTGGTCTAACCTGGTCTAACCCTAACCGGTCTAGCCCTAACCTCTGCTGAGTGAAGGGGAAACTGAATTTTTAGATTTCACTTGTTACTAAAACACCAGCTACAGGCACACATGAGTCAAACATGGTCCTTCCTTTGACGCCACACCCTCACACACACACACACCCTGACGCCTGTTCCTCCTGCTGCTGTGAGTTTGGCAGTTGGGATTTTAGGGCGTCACAGAGTAAAGCAGGGTCTCTTTCACCCAGTGGACATCAGGTAGCAGGGCTGCCCCTATCTACACTGGACTTTGCGGGACCCCACACTTGAAGTCTGATTTTATTAATGACTGTCAGAATAATAATAATTGTGTCGTCGTCAAACAGTTGCAGTTGCAGTGGCGTTTATACGAAGGGAGAAAGAGTCATGAGTTTGATGAAGCTTAGATGTAGTTGATTGGATGAGCCTTTACACTTGCTCAGTGTGTCCCCAACTTTGACTGTGTGTAGAATGAGAACGTCCACCGGTCGGTGAAGCCCCAGATCCTGTCTGCGTTCGGAGACATCGCTCTGGCCATCGGTGGAGAGTTCAAGAAGTACCTGGAGATCGTCCTGGATACCCTGCAGCAGGCCTCACAGGCTCAGGTGGACAAGGTAACACACACACTCCTCACTCACGCTTATACGCACGCACGCACACACCCTGACGCCTGTTCCTCCTGCTGCTGTGAGTTTGGCAGTTGGGATTTTAGGGTGTCACAGAGTAAAGCAGGGTCTCTTTCACCCAGTGGACATCAGGTAGCAGGGCTGCCCCTATCGACATTGGACTTTGCGGGACCCCACAAGTTTGCTGAGAATGAATGTGGCCCCTTAATGATTTGGTCTGTTAGTGGATGATGATGATGATGATTTTGTGGTGAAGTTATTTATTTTCTGTTAAGTCTAACCTACGTGTGTGTGTGTGTAGACTGACTATGACATGGTGGACTACCTTAACGAGCTGAGGGAGGGCTGTTTGGAGGCGTACACGGGCATCATCCAGGGTCTGAAGGGGGACCAGGAGAACGTACACCGTAAGTCCACCCCAGAAACCCTCCTTCACACTGCTGAGCTGAACCAGGCTGTACTGGGCTGGTCCGGTTATATGAACCACAATTGCTGGAATGGACCTTGAGGAAAGACATTGCCTGGGCCAGCATGGTTTGGTTTGGGTCGGCCCAGTAGTGTGTAAAAAGCCTCTTGGGTCCCTTCTAGTTTGGGCTTTTGACATGATGCTTGCTCCTTCTCCTGCTAGTTTCAGTCTGCTTGAAAACTGTAGCCCGTGTTTCACTATTCCTAGTTAGTCCTCTCCCCTGACGCCCGTTCCTCCTGCTGCTGTGAGTTTGGCAGTTGGGATTTTAGGGCGTCACAGAGTAAAGCAGGGTCTCTTTCACCCAGTGGACATCAGGTAGCAGGGCTGCCCCTATCTACACTGGACTTTGCGGGACCCCACAACCTAAAACATTGCAATGTGCCACCACTTCCACTGAGGAGTACACCAGTAGGGCATTCTTTAAACTCCTCTTTTTTTCTCTCTCCCCTTCCCTCCCTCCCCCCCTCCCTCTGTAGCTGACGTCATGTTGGTGCAGCCCAGGGTGGAGTTCATCCTGTCGTTCATCCATCACATTGCCGAGGACGAGGATCATTCTGATGGCGTGGTGGCCAACGCTGCAGGTCTCATAGGGTAAGACACTGACGCAGCTCTGGAGAAGGGCCTCGAACCAACAACCCTCTGGCCAGACTGCTGCAGGATCCCTGGGGCTCAGGGGCTCATCTTCTGAGACCCTTTGTGGGGTCTCTGGTCTTGGCTGGCGCAATGTCACACAGGGTGCAAACATTATTTTACGTTTATGGCATTTAGCAGACGCCTTTTATCCAAAGCGACTTACAACAAATACATTTGTTTAAGTAAGTGAATCGTCCATCCATCAGCCATCATAAGACAAAGTAATCAATGCTCGGACCATACAGTAATCAATGCTAGAAGAAGGATTTTTTTTATTAACAGAAAATTGTACCACTTTTATGAAGTTGGACCTGTTTTAAAGGGACACTTCACCATTTATTTATTTTTAAACCCTATTTTTCATGTATTTAGACACTGGAGCTGGAGATGATAATTAGGTCAAATAAAAAATTGAGTGTCCTTTTTTTAAATATACCGCCTCCTATCTACCATCCCCCCCCCCCCCCCCCCCCCCGGCAGAGACCTGTGCACGGCGTTTGGTAAAGACGTGATGAAGCTGGTGGAGGTGCGGCCTCTCATCAACGACCTGCTGACGGAGGGAAGGAGGTCCAAGACCAGCAAGACCAAGACCCTGGCCACCTGGGCCACCAAGGAGCTCCGCAAGCTCAAGAGCCAGGCCTGGTGAGACACACACACACACACGAACGAATGAACGCACACACTCGCACTACACGTCCCAGAAACATACAAACTCACACACACCCCCTCCCTTGTCAACATTGAGCTCTGCAAGCTCAAGAGCCAGGCCTGGTGAGTCACACACTCACACACACACTACACGTCCCAGAAATATACGAACACACACACCCTCCCTGGTCAACATGGAGCTCTGCAAGCTCAAGAGCCAGGCCTGGTGACACACACGCTACATGTCCCAGAAACATACACACTACACGTCCCAGAAACATACACACACACACACACCCCTCCCTTCCTTACTGCACTACTCGTACGTTTTGAGGTGAACCCAGAACTACATCCAGATCTAAATCCTTCTCTCTCTCCTCGTCTCCACAGATTTCATGCTGGTCGGGGATGAAAAAACTATTCAACAATGAACAATGAGACAAAAACGCCCCACTGGAATTTCTTCTGTCTTTTGCGCGTCCAGAGTTCAAAGCAGAAGAGAAGCGTGCTGAGATGAGTGCCTGAGTGTGTGAGAGAGAGAGAGAGAGAGTGAGAGAGCGAGCGAGAGAGAGAGAGAGAGAGCGCGAACGAGAGAGGATCGATATCACACCACCTTCTGAGTACAATTCCAGCAGTCGCCGGCAGACCTGCAGCGCCCCCTCCCCAGACTCCTCCCCCCCCCACCACCACCACCCTGATCCGGCCCCCCTCCCGCCCCACCCCACCCTGTCACCTGTGGACTGATTCTGACTCTTGACAAGGACCTCCACAACCACCTGGATCGCTGTAGCTATCTAGTTCTAGAACACTTCTGAAAAAAAAAAACTAATATTAGTTCAACAACCGGAGCGCCAGAAGTAGGAAATAAACTGCCAAAATGTGGTTTCTTTTTTGGGAAAAACGACAACAAAATAAATACGAATGGACTTGACTATTTTGCTCTTTGACCCATCTGTGGAAGACTTACTTACTTACTTATTTTTTGTGTTTTTTTTTTTTTTGGGGGGTTCTTACAAGCACTATGGTTGCGGACTTCCAAAACGGAGAATGAATTTTACGCAAAACGTGAACTTAAATCCTAGAAAACAAACAGACGAATGAGAAGACGTTTGGCAATGGAAACGTATGCCACCCAAGGAGCACTGCTGGAGAAAACGGAGCGGGGGGGGGGGGGGGTGCACCTCTAGCCCCCCCCCCCCACCACCACCCCCAGCCTGCCCCTGCATCGGGGGTCCCTGCCCCAGCACTGCAGGGGTGGAGCTGTCCTGTCCAGATGGAGTGTGTCTGTGTGCTTGAGTGAGGGGGTTGGCTTAGTCTTCTCCCCCCCACCCCCCACCCCCACCACACACCTCAGTTATTACAAATGAATAAATAAATGAATAATAATAATAATAATAATAAAAAAGCTGGAGGTGACCTGTGGGCTGTACCTGCTACTCTGTGTGTGGGGGGAGGGGGGACCTCTATGTAGATGACTTGTTGATTGGCAGCACTTGAGTGAATTGGCCAGAAGGTTCTTTAATTTCCTGCAAGAGAATCACTGCTGAGATGTTCACCTTGTTTTCTTTTCTTTTTTTTCCCCATTTTGTTTTCTGTTTTCTTTTTTTAACGGCATCAGTTGTTCACGTCTTCAGCCAGTGTGAGGCTGCCAGATTAAGCGACCCTTCCTTGCCAGCCCAGTTTAAAAACAGCTGAATTGGTGACGACTAAAACGAGTGTTTTCCGGTTTTTGTTTTTTCTTCCAGTGCATCGGGGGGGTCAGGCATGCCCAGGGAACACACGCAAGCACTAAATTTAACTCGTAAACACTTTGGAAAATCTCCTTCAACATTTTAAAGATGGGGAGAAGGGAGTACTGAAAAAGAGTGCCAAATTTGTACCTCCAGAGGTTCTGCTGATCGGGGGGTCGGTCCTTTGAACAGACGTGTGAAGGGACCCCCCGCGGGCCGACACGCAGAGGGCAGTCCGACCCCGGCTGCGACCAGCTACATGATGATGATGATCTTAGTGAATTGGGCTTGTGCTTGGGTCGGTTGGGTTCCCAGAATGTAGGCTTCTCGCTGCACTTAGTTGGAAAAGGGGATCACTCATCAAGCCTGTTCGAAATGAGAATCGAAGACGTTTGTAAAAGGTTATATTTTTCCATTGCTATGATGATGAAAAAAGAAAAACGACAATAAAATGATATCAAACATTCCCCAAGCAGTTCTGGTATTTTGGTCTGTTTTTCCCTCGACTGTTTTTCTTTCTTTCTTTCTTTTTTTTTTTTGGTGTATGTTTCTGCGAAAGATCTGTTTAAAACGTGGCCCTGTATCGAACCTGAGTTTCTATAGCAACACTTGGAGTTGGGCGGAAAGGTTCCGAATTTGGATCTTATATTGACATGAGCGGGTTCAGGTAGACTTTACTTTTTCCACTGTTTTTGTACGGTTTGGGTTTCTAGGCGTTAGATGTGGGGCATTACCATATTGATTTGAAATGGGATATTGTTTTTCAGAGTGACTTTGGTGGCTGTCTTTTGCTCCACCTGTGTTCCCTCATCCCCACATCGGTCTGAGTTGATGCTGTTATTCCATTGATGAAATGTGTTGAAATGATACGCATTGCAACTCAAAATATAGAATTGTGAACATTTTTAAGTCAATCTGCTTCTTTTCTCTTGACACTTCACAGGCTGGTGAACTAATAAAATATTATATTGTACTTCTCTCCGTAGAGTCTTCACTGAGGCTGTGTGTGTGTGTGTGTGTGTCCAGCTTTGCTATGATAGTGTTAACTTCTAGGCTTTTCGGAATGTCAGAATTCAACAGGAATCAACAAATAGAATTCTCTGATGTATTATGTATGGAATGTATGGCTCCCTCTGGTGTTCTCCAGGCAGAGCTGCAGGAGTTGGTTATATTTGTACTCCCTGACAGCATTTCGGCATGTTGACATGATAGGCTACTGTCAGATAAGCCTACAACGATGGTCAACCTGCCATTTCACTTGTCCTATTAGACAGGTGCGCTTCATAACAAGTGTTTATTTGTTTATCAGGATCCCCATTAGTGTAGTACTGTGTAGATGAATGATTTTTATTTACTTAAGTGTCATTGCACCTCAAAGACACATTAAAATAAACGTGTGTTTTTCACACTTGTCATTTCAAAACAACAACAAAGAAAATAACAAGAAGACAATTAATCATCAGATGAATAATATGCAATCATTGCGATTTAACGGAGATTGAACTAACCCCAAGGCTCGTGGGATCACAGGAACCCGTGGCTCAATAGCCAACCATGTCTTAAACGTGAGAAAGGCGTGACACAATGTATCAACAATATCAAGTATCCAGCGCAACATTCTGTCCTCCAGTGGAATGGGGGCGTGTAGCGAGAGTAAGGGGTGTGTGTGCGCGCAGGGGTGTGCGCAGGGCCCTTGTCAAACGAGCGGTCTGAGGATGAAAACAGACTGAATCTGAGATGTGCATCTAAGGATGACAGCCCCAGGTCGGCCACTACAAAGACTATTCTATCACAATAACCACACTGACATCTCAGTCTTAAAGGGGTAGGTAGGCTTATGTTTTATTCTAGAGAGAGAGAGAGAGAGAAAGAAACTGTCCAAGACAACACACACACCATGGATATATTTTCATTCTTATTTATGTCTTGTATTGTAAATACTGTGTACAATATTTACATGCCAATAAAGCAACTTTGAATTTGAGAGAGAGAGAGAGAGAGAGAGAGAGAGCTGAGATTGGCAGGCGAGCATTAACGGAAGTGAGAGCTGGAGCGGGTGGGGTTTAAGAGAGGCGGAGGAAGCGTCGGCTGTGCGCGGGCCTCCTTCCTTATCAGTCAGAACAAGAAGATTATTGATGTCGCCGCCGCGCAGCCGCCCCGCGAGCTCTCCGTTACATCCATGTTGTCTCCGGAGAGCGGATCGGCGTCAGCGTTACTAACCGGAGCGTGTTGAACGGATGCGTTTGTGTTTATTCGCCTGTAACATTCGTTGGAATTTATCGGCGAGCGGTACGGAACTTCAAATGGCTGTCGTGCGCGTAGAATGATGTGTTTGCATCCCGCGGCCGTGCTGTGTATCCTTATTAACGTTATGTAAGAACGCAGAGAACGGTACGCGGTAGCGGCCTCTTGTACAGAATTGAGGAGTAATAATGAATAACGCGCAAGATATGTCTCCAGATTTTGTCTTGATGCGACTGGTCTCTGCGGCCGAGTATGACCGCTTGGGCGAGGAGGATAATTTGATGTCGGGTGGTGGTGGAGTGGTTTCCGGATTCGGGAAAGCTGTCTTGGGTCATCATGGCAACAATATCAACAACAACGGGTTTGAATTTGATCCGAACAGCCCCACCGTAGGCCCGGCGCGTCAGAGCGATCCCTCCCCGCGGTATAGTTCACAGCTAGACAGCGGGACGGGAGCTCTTGACGGCGGCGTGACTGTGACTCGACCCTCGGCGCCCGACGCGCCTCCACCGGCCGACTTCGCGGTGGCACAGCGCTTTGACTTCCCGCACGGCGCGGGCCGAGGCTCGCGGGCTCAGCTCATGGTGTTCCAGAACCTCCTGCGGACAAGCGAAGGGATTCTGGAATGCGGCGAGGAGCAGCCTCCCGCGGGCTTCCGGGTGAGCGAGGCTGAGCGGCAGGACTCTGGTGCGATCTGTGTCATCACCGGCGGCGGCGACACGAACTGTAGCGTGGAGGCGCAGCACCGGCGGCTCCAGTGGCACCCGGTAATGAAGCTGTCCAAGGTGGTGTCAGACGAGCAGCCAGGGGTGGAGGGGGGCGGAGGAGGGCTGTGTCACCGGCACCGCCTGGTCTCAGACACCATGGACTGGCCTCCTCTCCTGGACAAGACCCTCCGCTTCGGCATCCTGGACCCCAGAAAGGCCTGCTCGCCCGGGGGGGAGACTAACTCCAGTCACCCCCCCCACCACCACCTGGATGACCCGGTGCTCAACCTGGCCCGCAGGCTGGGGGAGCTGGGTCAGGCATCAGAGAGGCTGCTGAAGGAGGGGGTGGTGGTGGTGGGGGGAGAGGGGGGCCCGCCACGCTGCTCCTGCCACAGCCTCTTGGCTGCGGGCTCCATTGGGGGGGGCGAGGGCCCGGGTGAGACCAGCGACGCCCTGCTGGTCCTGGAGGGACTGGGCTCGGAGGACGTGGGTGAGCTGGGCATGGCGGGGGAGGAGTTTAAAGGCGGGGAGATGGACACGGAGGGCGGGGAGAGGGACACAGGGCAGGAGAGGGCGGGGCTGGGGGTGGGGGTGGGGATGGGGGGGGGCCCGGAGACTGCATTCTCCAGCGGTTCCCTCTCGGGTCTGATGAGGCAGGTGCAGAGGCTGGCGGGGGAAGCCTGCTGTGACTCCCAGGGGTGTCGCCCCCCGCAGGGCGAGCTCGGCGGTGCACCCTCACTCCTTCCCTCCTCCTCCTCCTCCCCCCTTCCCCTGCTGGCCTCAGACCCCACCTCCACCTCCCTGGCTCAGCAGGGGGCAGAAGCCCCCGTCGCCCCCACCTTGGCTGGGTTTCACCCCTCCCAGGACCCCCCCTCCACCTCCCAGTCCCAGCCCCAGAGCAGGGCCACCACACCCAAGCTAGGGGTGGTGCTGGGGGGTGGGGGGCGCACGGCCTCGCCCCTGGTGGTGGAGGGAGGGGGGGCCAGGGTGGGGGAGGGGGAGAAGGTGACGACCAGGGTCAAGGCCAGGAAGGGAGGGTCTCTGAAGGTGCGGCTCAGTAAGCTGTTCAGGACCAAGAGCAGCAGTGGCTCCAGCCACCTCCTGGACAAGAGGCCCTCCCTGGCCTCCTCCACCTCCTCTGGGGGCAGTCTGATGGACGTGTGGGGGTCCTCCAGCACCGAGCAGGACGCAGGGAGGTAAGACTGGGGGGAGGGGGGGGAGGTAGGGTGAGGTGAGGGCGGTGGCATGGGGGGTAAGGTGAGGTGAAGGGGGGGGGCATGTAAGGGGGGGGGGGTGAGTTGAGATGCACTAGTAGAGATGGTGGGTTACTTACATGGAACCATGTATTCAATAGTTACAGTACACCAGGGGAGGCTGGTGGAGGTAGAAATCGGAGGATGGGCTCATTGTAATGCATGTAACGAAATGAGGAATGGTGTCAAACACATGTATCAAACACCCACTGTATACATGGGTCTGCGTATGTATGGTTCTGGAATGTATGTAGATGTATGGTTCTGGAATGTATGTAGATGTATGGTTCTGACCTAGTCTCCTAGGAGCTCTTCAGAGGCTGGAGAACTCTCCCTCCCTCTCTCCCTCCCCCGTAATACTCTGTCCTGCCCCAGTAATGCCCTGTAGTATGCTCCTTGTCCTCTCCCTGCAGCAGACAGCCACGTTGTCTGTGCCCAGAGAGACGTGGTAATAGTTTGTGTGTGTGTGTAATCGTTTTTTAGTGTATTTGTGTGGTAGTAGTTTGTGTGTGTAATAGTTTGTTAGTGTATTTGTGTGGTAATAGTTGTAATCAGCTTTGGTTCTCTGCCCTGCCACTGAGGCACATGTGTTGAGCTGGTTTACGTTGGCAAAATACGGCCCTGGCAGGGCACAACGCGTGTCTGTGCCCCTATGGAGCTAACTAGCTAGCAGACCAGGTGTGTGTGTGTGTGTGTGGTGGTGGGGGGGGGGGGGGGGGGGGGGTCAGAGTTAAGTAGCTGGGGGCTAGGTGGATCAGAGCTAACTAGCTGGCAGACCAGGTGGGAGGGGGCGGGGTCAGAGTTAAGTAGCTGGGGGCTAGGTGGATCAGAGCTAACTAGCTGGCAGACTGGGGAGGGGTGGGGAGGGGTGGATCAGAGAGCTGGCTGGTGAGCCCCAGGCTGGTCTTCTACCCTTGAGAACTAGGCCACCATGTCTCCTGGTCCAGGGGAGGTGGAAATCGGAGGACATTCCTTATTCCATTCCATGCATTACAATGAGCATCGTCCTCTGATTTCTACCTCCACCAGCCTCCCCTGGCGTCAGAGCCTGAGAGGAAGCTTTAGGATGAATGTGGTATGTTCCAGAACTATAGGCTCACATATACTGTTAAGGAAAAGTTCCTCTTGTGTTTGATATAACTTGTTTCTCTCTCTCTCTCTCTCTCCACAGTAAGCTCCAGCTCTCCCGGCCCCAAAGTGCCTTCTCTCCAGTACCCTTCAGCCCTGCCTTCACTGGTAAGTGTGTGTGTGTGTGTGTGTGTGTGTGTGTGTGTGTGTGTGTGTGTGTGTGTGTGTGTGTGTGTGTGTGTGTGTATGGAGTGTGCAGCTTGCATACATTTCTGTGTGTTATAGTTCATAGAATATCTTTCTCTTCTGTTTTCCTCTCTGTTTCTAATGCTCTCTCTCTCTCTCTCTCTCTCTCTCCCTCTTTCTTTCTCTCTGTTTTCTCCTCTTCCCTCCCTGGTCTCTCTGTCCTCCAGGTGAGACTGTGTCCTTGGTAGATGTGGATATTTCCCGCCGAGGGGCCAACTCTCTGCACCCCCCGACACCCCCTCCTCCGCCCAGACGAAGCCTTAGTCTCCTGGGTACTTTCTTCTTTCTCTCGATGCTTCCCTTTTTTTCTTCTTTTTTTTCCCCCCTCTCTTGCTCTGTCAAACCACACACAACTCTGCTGTCTCTGTCCTGCCCTTCCTCCTTCTCCTGTCACACATCTCCTTTTCATCTTCTCTTTTTATTTTACACACACACACACACACACACACACCCCTCTCCTGGGTCCGACATGGCTGCCAAGAATGAATGCATGTGGCAGTGACTCCACTCAAGTTCAAAGGTTTAAAGTTTCTTAGTGTCAGATTGGCAGACAGAAACCATTGTTGATATTTACAATAACAATCTCCTGCTCCTGTTTATACCTATATTTATACATGTCCCCACAATAAGATACAACGGTACATGTGTAGCAATGGAGGGACAGCTAAACGGTTCTGGCTGTGTTCACTTGCTGTCCTGATTCTATCTGTCCTGTTCGTGACTTGACGTGTCTCACCGCAGGAGGCCGCTGGTCACGTTCTCCATCCTCCCATTCTCAACAGTCAGGAACCATCACAGTATCCAATACCGGGGAGGCTGCTGGAGGTCGACATCGGAGGACGGGCCCGTCGTAATGCATGAAACGGAATGAGGAACGGTATCAAGCACGCGTGTCAAACATTCCGTTCCTTCCGTGCATCACAATGAGCCCGTCCTCCGATGTCTACCTCCCCTGGCTGGGCCCGTGTGCCGCTGTGTCCACCCAGCTCAGGCAGGCAGAAGGGTGTCTACCTCCCCTGGGTAAGAGGAAGGGACAGGTGGCCCACCAGGCGTGTCTAAGCCCGGGTGAATCTGAGGACAGTCTTCGCTCTGTGTTTATTGTTGGTTGGAGCGGTGAGTCATCGTCTCTCTGCGGTTTCAGATGCGTTGGTCTTGTGATTTCTGCGACGGCACACGGTCAGAATAGCAGAAGAGAGAGAGAGAGAGAGAGATAGTTGTGGTTTAGTTCTACGTCGCTCTCAGACACTGTGGGTCTGTCAACTGACAACTGTTTCTCTGTTTCTCAATTATCTCTGTTCTTCCTCTAGTTGTGTGTGTGTGTGTGTGTGACTCTTAACTGTGTGTGTGTTTCAGATACGTTCCTGCGGGGCCTCCCTCGGCCTGTGCCCCTGCAGCCGGACGGACAGACCCCAGCCAGGGAACAGCGCCCTCTGCTGTGCCCTCTGAGTCGCCCCGACGCCAGCAGCTTCGCTACTAGCCTGAGAGAACTGGAGAAGGTAGCACACACACACACCGACGCACATGCACACACAAACATACAAAGACACACACAGAGAGACACGCACCCACACAGAGACACACACATACACACACACATACACACAGACGCACGCACACACACACAGAGACGCACACACACACACAAACACAGTTTGTGGGCAACAACTTAAAATGGTGTGTGTGTGTGTGTGTGATGTCTCCCCCCAGTGTGGCTGGTACTGGGGTCCTATGAACTGGGAGGATGCGGAGATGAAGCTGAAGGGGAAGCCTGACGGGTCGTTCCTGGTGAGGGACAGCTCTGACCCCCGCTACATCCTCAGCCTCAGCTTCCGCTCGCAGGGGGTCACCCACCACACACGCATGGAGCACTACAGAGGTGAGTCTCACACACACACACACACACACACAGTAGATACGCACGCACTCACACTCGCAGTTGACACACAGTTAGACACACACACACACACACACAGGTTTAGAGTAGTGTCTTCCTGCCTCCCCCTGACTTGTGTCTTCCTCTGGCCTGACAGGAACCTTCAGTCTGTGGTGTCACCCCAAGTTTGAGGACCGCTGCCACTCGGTGGTGGAGTTCATCGAGCGTGCCATCATGCACTCCAAGAACGGCAAATTCCTTTACTTCCTGCGGTCGCGAGTCCCTGGTAAGAACCCACCAATCAGGGAGTAGGACAGGAGAGCTACTAAACTAACCCACCAATCAGGGTGTTTGTTTTGATACAAAAAATATATAATTGTCTGTCTCTCTCCCTCTCCCCCCCGTCTCTCTCTCTCTCTCTCTCTCTCTCTCTCTCTCTCTCTCCTCTCCCCCCCCGTCTCTCTCGCCCTCTCCCTCTCCCCCCCCCCCCCGTCTCTCTCTCCCTCCCTCCCTCCCCCCCTCCCCCAGGTCTTCCCCCTACCCCAGTGCAGCTCCTGTACCCAGTGTCTCGTTTCAGCAGTGTTAAGTCCCTGCAGCATCTCTGTCGCTTCTGCATCCGCCAGATGGTCCGCATCGACCACATCCAGGAGCTCCCGCTGCCCACGTACGTAGAAATACAACACACAGAGCTGCCCACGTACGTAGAAATACAACACACAGAGCTGCCCACGTACGTAACCTATAAATACAACACACAGAGCTGCCCATGTATGTAACCTAGACATACAGCACATAGAACTGTCCACGTATGGAGCATAGAAATACAGCATATAGAACTAGACACAGTGTGTAATGCTCTCCTCCTCCCCCAGGCCTCTCATCGTCTACCTGAGGAAGTTCTACTACTACGACCCCGAGGAGGAGATGTACCTGTCAATCAAGGAGACGGGGCGGGACACTGCCGCTCAGCCAGGGGTGGAGTCTCAGACGTAGCGCTGGAATATCATTGGATGAAGTGAGTGACGGACATTTCGAGATTGGTTACGCTCATCGGTTACGATTTAAATATAAAATGTAAAAATGCTTCTGAAGGTTTTGATCTCCTTTTGGAAGAGCTCAGTTCATTCTCTGTCTCCTACCCGAGTTAGCCCATCTCTACCAAAGGCCATGGCTGGGGCCAGCATGGCCGTCCATTAGATTGCTGTGTATTCTGTGTGTTTAACTCATTCAGTGCTGAGGGTGAATGAAGCCGCCCTTATCGTCAACGTTCTAGAGCGCCTAGGTTGACTTTACTTCACCAAAAATGCATAAGTGATGATGCTTCATTTTGTAGCCAATCAATGTGTTGTTGCTAGGTAAACACCACATAGAACACTCGGCCCTCTAGGTGGTGAGTGTTCCGGAATGCTTTGGCAGTTATTGAGTTAACCTCCGTGTCATTTGTTGTTTTCAGGGTTTTTTTTTAATATATACGTGGACCGCTCACCTGAGGACTGGCGCTCACTGTGATTGGTTGACAGTCTCACTCAGACGCTTCTGTGACAGACTGCAACCAATCAGGGCTTTCGGTTTTGGCTCGGTATCCGGGCGGCTTTTGGCGGGGTTTCAGATGATCCGCCCTCCTTGTTCTGATTGGCCCTGGGAGAGCAGAGGAAGGGCAGGGGATGTTCCGTTGGTCGCTGACCAATCGATAACTCGGGCTGACTAGCCACCCCCCCCCCCCCCCCCCCCCCTCCCCCCCAGCTAAGACCGGATGTTACTGCAACATTGAGAAAATGTCAACACTGGAGACATCGTCTGCGGCGGGGGACAGTGAAGCTGTGGAGCACCCGGAGCTTACGGCTGATAGCTCACAGACACTTGTTGTTATGTCAAATACTTGAACTGTGCTTGATTGATCTGCTCAGAGTTCAGACCGTCTGGGACCTTTCCATTGGTGTGATTGCATCAGGCGAACTAAACCAAGGGCAGCTCAAGTATTTGAAAGTATTTAGACGTATTGGACCCTGGTCTGCTAGCTTGAGGGAGAAGGAGAAGGAGAAGGAGCAGGAGCAGGAGCAGGAGCAGGAGCAGGAGAAGGAGCAGGAGAAGGAGCCAAACCGGAGTTTGGGACTTGATGCACTGGAAGCTTATTTTGTACTGTGAGATGGTCTGGAGCATAAAGACATTGACCACTACTGTATGTCAACCAAGACGGAGAGACTGTACTAACCTTAGAGGACAGAGCAGAGGTCGATATGTATGGTACCTTAGAACAGAAGAGAGGTCTATCAATGGTACTAACCTTAGAGGACAGAGCAGAGGTCGATATGTATGGTACCTTAGAACAGAAGAGAGGTCTATCAATGGTACTAACCTTAGAGGACAGAGCAGAGGTCGATATGTATGGTACCTTAGAACAGAAGAGAGGTCTATCAATGGTACTAACCTTCTGAAGTCATGCATTTACAGTGCAGAGAGTGTGTGTGTGTGTGTGTGTGTGTGTGTGTGTGTGTGTGTGTGTGTGTGTGTGTGTGTGTGTGTGTGTGTGTACGTACGTGTGTGTACGTACGTGTGTGTACGTGTGTGTGTACGTGTACACACCAGAGTTAATAGCTGAGATGTAACATCATTAGCTGATATGTCTCTCTCTCTCTGGAGCTCTTGCAAGTCATTGGGCAGATGTGTTACCAGAACAAATAATAATAAAACTGTTGATGGAATTAAAGAAATGAGACAACTGTCTTATGTTCTGTAGTGTACTGTTGGGGGGACGACGACATAGCTAGTCACCAGGGGGCAACACAACTCCATCTCTTGCTGAAGGACCAATCAAATCAAAGTTTATTTGTCATATGCCCAGGATACAGCAGTAAATGGTCCAATGAAATGCTTTTACTGAGCTACTTCTCAACAGCCAATACAATGATAGGAACAACATATCAGTGTAATAACAATACAATCAATAGTAAGAGTGTCAATAGTAGGACAATTAATAATAATAACAATTGATAATAGTAAGACTGTCATGGACATGTCAAGCTGGGTTTAAGGGCGATTGAAGAGTGAAGTCAGAAATCATTAAAAAAAAGAAGAAAAAAGTGTGGATTGTTCTCCTCCGATCATCTCCAATGACAAGATTGGATTATCTGTATATACAGACATTATATCCATATATTATTATATATACAACAGCTTCATAAAGTATTCAGACCCCTTCACTTTTGTGTTATAGACTCAATTTAAAATGGATTAAATGCTTTTCTTTTGCCATCAATCCACACACAACACCCCATAATTTCAAAGTGAAATGTATTAAAATTTAAATACAGAAATATCTCATTTACATAAGTATTCAGACCCCTTTGCTCTGACACTCTTAAAATGAGCTCAAATGCAGAAATGTCATCAACAAGTCACTCAATAAGTTGAATGGAGTCCATCTCATGCTTGTCTGCATGATAGCTTGCCTGCCCTGGACAGGAAGAGGAGGGGCTGAATGAAGTTCCCGAAAAACACGAAGGACAATGCTATGGGAAACAGGTCACAGAAAACCACCTTGCCCAACATCTTATCTTTCACTGCAACAACAGCGATGATGGGGGTGTAACAGACCACCAGCATGATCTGGATGAACACTACTGTGATGAACGCTCTCCTTTTGGTCTGGTTCATTCCCCCCCCCTCTCCCTCTCTCCTCCTATCCCCCCCTCCCTCCCTCCTCCTATCCCCCTCTCCCTCCCTCCTCATCTCCCTCTCTCCGTCCCCGGGTGGCGGGCGCCTCAGGACCCTGAGGATGGACAGACTGCAGTAGGAGTCCACGGCCAGCAGAGAAACAAGCATGGCTGATAGGCAAATCAAGGACCGGAAGTAGATCAGACAGAATGACACCGTGAGGGTCAGCAGCCAGACCACGCCCAGACCCTGCAGCTTATACCTGGGAGCCCTGTACCTGCAACGACGGAGGGAAGGAAGAGACAGATCATAGGACAACATGGAGAAGGAATAATAATAATAATAATAATAATAATAATAATAATACATTCAATTTCAAAGCACCTTTCTCAGACTCAAGAACACAAAAAAAAAAAAAAAATACAAAAAGATAAAATTGAAGATAAGTAATTTAAAGATAAATAAATAAATAAACTAATAAAAACTTGTGGAAGAGCTCAGGCAACTACAGGGGACAGTGTTACTCAGGACCCATGCCGTGCTGTAGGAGGACGAGGTGACAACAGACAGGTCATGGTGGTGCACAGTAAACTGTTCCAGGTGAAGGTAGCGTACCTGAGGTAGGTGATGGGATGCACCACAGCCAGGTATCTCTCCACACACACCAGACACAGCATCAGGGGCCTGCCGATGAAGACGAAGCCAAAGAAGAATGCCATTCCAATGAACACATCGTAGCTACGCCACACAAACTGGTTCAGGTTGAAGAGGACGCTGACGATAGGGACACACAGCAGCTCCATACATGCCAGGTTGAGGCTGAGGATCTCTGAGGGGGGGATAGCAACCCCCCTGGCCCTCCATGCCCCCCCCAGGATCAGCCCCAGCACCCAGGTGTTGGTGGGGAGACCCAGCAGGAACTCCAGAACCAGGGTAGCAGACAGGACCCAGTACCCCTCCTGTCTGTCCCCACACCCGGTCAACCACATCTGGGCTATGGTGAGCTTGTGGGAGGGGGAGGGGGAGGTCATGGAGGTGTTGTCCACTGGGGGATGGAGAGTGGTGTTATCCTCATTGGTCAGGTTGGTCCAGGCTGCAGCCATAGCTCAGTCTGCGGAAAGACCAAGAAGGAGGAGTCAGTGATGTCATAAAATGCTGTTGTTTTTTTGTTGGCAACTTTTATTATTATTATTTGTTCATGTAATTAAAAAAAATGATGTCAGAGCTATGTTGTATATAATATGTTGACATACATGGTACTCTCATAGAACATTGCATATTTGCTTTTTCTCAATCATATCCCTGGTGTCGGGAATAAAGTTCCTAAGACTCCCTCTATCTATACAGCCTCCACAGATTTTAAACTGAAAATAAGTGTTTTGAATGAAAGAATGATTATATTTTGTAGTAAAGTTTCTTTGCGGCATTGACAGAATGATTTATTGATCCCACTTCTCTCTCCACAGCCTGCATTGGCCTTATCGTTCAATTCCATGAAATGTTTGTGTGTGGGACCGGCCAGGGTCTCCCACATGTAAGACTTACCGTAGCCTGCTGAGCTAAAGCCTAGGCATACCTAGAGAACGCATGTCTTCATATTAATAAGAGCAAAATTGTCACACTATAGTACATATTTTTCTTTAATATGTTTTTAGGGCATTTCTGCTTTATTGGGATAGAGATAGTAGAGATTGACAGGAAGGATGGGTGAGAGAGAGGAGGGATGACATGCAGGATATGTCGATGGCTGGAATCGAACCAGGGACCTTGCAATGATACGGTATGCGCCTTCGTGCCACTTGAGTGCCTCCTACTAGAATGTAAAGTAACCTTCCAATGTCTTCTCTACATAGTTCTAGAATATTCAGGAGACACTCTGGATGTTTAGAGACTGGTCGGGGACCGTGACAGATGAAAGACTACAGCATCATTATGGAAATGTGCATACACCTGTCCACGCCCTAGTCAAATGAACACCTGTCTGTCAAAAGCTGCTGATCAACAGCTTTGTCAGATTTCAGGTTGTATGTAATGATATATTGAGCCTGCCTCTGCAAAATGGTCTTTCTTAGATTTGTCTGATTTGCTTTACCAATTACTTCTTGAAATGTGAAAGGTCTTACAGGAAAAAAGTTGGGTAAAAGGAAATCCCAAAGGCATTGGGAAACACATTTGGTTTTACACCATTTCCACCATTCACAAACCCCTTAATCATTCTGCAAGTGCAGCTCAACAATCTGCAACTGCAGCACAGGGAGACCACATTGGATTTCAAGTCTCAACCACTCTGCCATCACAGAGGCCCTTTGCATTTCACTGTTTTACAGACATTATATCCATATATTATTATATATACAACAGCTTCGTAAAGTATTCAGACCCCTTCACTTTTGTGTTATAGACTCAATTTAAAATGGATTAAAGGCTTTTTTTTCAATCCACAATCCACACACAACACAACACAACACAACTTACAGTTTTCTAAGCTACTTCTTGAAAAGGGTTTGAAAGGAAATCCCAAACGCATTGCGAACCACATTTATGTTTAGCACATTTAACATATACACATAGTATTTTTAGAGATATCACAATGTAGACATAGTAATATTATAGATGATAGATCATAGGTCATAATAGATGTTATCAGAGACAGACCTTGAACAGAGATGGTATCTCACCTTTTCATGCAGCCTCAACACAGCAGGCAGGGAGTGGCAGGTGAACTGAAGGTGTCCCAACAGGTGTCCTACACTTACGTCTCAGGCAGGTATGGTTCATATGGCCAGGGTCAATTACACATCACATGACAGTGTATTTTTGCATCGGTGAATATGTAAATGTTGTTCCATATAGGAAAGGTTACACACACACACACACACACACACACACACACACACACGCCTGCTAGATTGCAGCACAGGATGAGTTGGGATTGATATACTAACAAATACACTCACCAAACACTTTATTAGGAACACCATGTGCATCCCTTCATGGCCACAATCTACTTCCATCATGATAATGCACCATGTCACAAAGCAAAAGTCATCTCAAACTGGTTTCATGAACATGATAATGAGTTCAGTGTTCTTCAGTGGCCTTCCCAGTCACCGGATCTGAATCCAATAGAACACCTTTGGGATGTGGTAGAACGGGAGATTCACAGCTTGAAAGTGCACCTGAAAAATCTGCAGGAATGGCGTGATGCAATCATGTCATCAGGGACCAGAATCTCAAAGGAATGTTTCCAACATTTTGTGAAATTAATGCCACGAAAATTGAAGCTGTTCAGTGAGTGTATATGCACCGCTCTTGTGATCAGAACTGTTTACCGGGTCCAGACGGGTGCACTCAGGTAAATCACCTGTAGGCCTTGTGTCATTCACCCGAATCATTTCATCCTCTTCACTCACTTTAGCCACTATGTCATTCTCCCTTCAAAAGTCACCAGAATTGCTTGTTTAACAGCAGCACTTTCTCTGGGGACAAGGGGGGGGGGTGTTTATTTAGGGACAGAGGAAGTATATTTTGTGAGGGGATGCTGCCTAAAATGTTGTGAAGGGGGTGAAAAGGGGGGGTGGGGGGGTGTGCCTTGTAACCCAGGGGAAATGTTGTATCCCAGAGGAAATGTTGTAACCCAGGGGAAATGTTGTAACCCACGGGAAATGTTGTAACCCAGGGGAAATGTTGTAACCCAGGGGAAATGTTGTATATCACTTGTTAGACAAGCAATTCTGTTCATGGGCAACGTGGTGAAACGTGATGAAAGCAATGTAGTTGACCACCAACATGACCTGGATGATCACCTTTGCTGTACTGTTACACCTGTCCTTACTCTTTCTCAACTAGTTCTGAATGTTCATTCTAGTTTGGAACGTTCTAGTTAGTTCTGAATGTTCTAGTTAGTTCTGAATGTTAGTTCTAGTTCTGAATGTTCACTCTAGTTCTGAATGTTCCAGTTAGTTCTGAATGTTCATTCTAGTTCTGAATGTTCATTCTAGTTCTGAATGTTCATTCTAATTCTGAATGTTCATTCTAGTTCTGAATGTTCATTCTAGTTCTGAATGTTCATTCTAGTTCTGAATGTTCATTCTAATTCTGAATGTTCATTCTAGTTCTGAATGTTCATTCTAGTTCTGAATGTTCACTCTAGTTCTGAATGTTCTACGTAGTTCTGAATGTTCTACGTAGTTCTGATTGGCAGCCTAGGGCTGGTGCTGAGCGTCTCAGAACAAAGGAGTCAAACCAGATACACAGTCAAGAATCTGAGGTTTATTCCACAAGTCCGATCTATCATCCGATAGAACCCACTCTTAGCACTTAGCATTACATGGCAATGGCATGAACTGTGCATTCTGTACAGTAAAGATGCTAGGATCACAGCGTGGCATACCTGGATGAGGCATACCTGGATGAGGCATACCTGGATGAGGCATACCTGGATGAGGCATACCTACCACAGCTGGATGACTACAGGACTCTCCTCTTGTTTCACCAGGTGTCTGGTGGGGTGTTTGGGGAGCTCCACTCCCTCCTCCAGGTCGTCCTGCCAGCCGGCCAAAGGCAGGCCCAGGCCCAGGCCCAGGCCCAGGCTCAGGCTCAGGCCCAGGCCCAGGCCCAGGCCCAGGCCCAGGCCCAGGCTCAGGCCCAGGCCCAGGCCCAGGCCCAGGCCCAGGCCCAGGCCCAGGCCCAGACCCAGACCCAGACCCAGACCCAGACCCAGACCCAGGCCCAGGCCCAGGCCCAGACCCAGGCCCAGACCCAGCGCTACCTGGATATGCTCAAGGTGAAGGTCTCTGTTTTTGTGTCCATTGGAGGAGAGATTCCCTTTGATTAACATATACTCCAGACGCAAGCAGGCACGCATTTACATTTACATTTACATTTACATTTACATTTATATTTATGGCATTTAGCAGACGCCTTTATCCAAAGCGACTTACAACAAATACATTTGTTTAAGTAAGTGAATCATCTATCCAACAGTCATAATAAGACAAAGTAATCAATGCTCACACCAGGGGCCATTGGCAGTCGTAATGCCAGAAGCCTTTTTTTTAATTTAATTTTTTATAACAGGAGAGAACTTGTACAGGGTGGTAGTGGGGGTGAAGAGGTCTCAAGGGTTGGGGTTAGGGTTAGTACAGGGGGGGTAGTGGGGGTGAAGAGGTCTTTAGGAGGGACTGCATATACTCGTCAGATTTGGTCAGACTCAACATTAAGAGCCTTAAAGGGTTAATTCAATCTTTCTCAACTTATAGTCAGACGGTTCCTTACCTTGAAAGTATTATTATGTGCAAGGAGAAACTTTAAGGGACTGAAAAAAAAGGTTCAACATTTGTTGTCACCACAACCACCACAAATGAACTCTCTGACTTGGCTGGAAGTTACTTTGAGGTGATTTGGCCACACAAATTGAACTTTTTTTTTTGTCCTGTCTTCAGATGATGCTGTTGGTATTTCTAGGTGCCATTTTTACCCTGTCTCTGGATCACTACACTACCCAGGAGACACTGCAGACAGTGCTGCTGCAGCAGCTAAGACACCACCTGCAGGGCATGGTCAGCAGCCTACAGACAGCCTGAGAGAGCGTCCACCATCCCACCCCCACCCCCACCCCCCACCCCCACCCCCCCAATTTAGATACATTTAGCAATAAAATAAAGCATTCAACCATTTTAGCAATCACTCAGTAGAATTACGGTCTCTACAGGGCTACTGATTGATTTCAGTTAGAGGGACCAATTAGGTAATGGACCTCCTTGATTGAATTGAATCAAAATTACTGAAAATAAATCGACTGAAATCCTATGATTCTCATTGCATTTATTATAACAATAACCTCATTGGACCGATGCACGTTCCACAACGAAATCATGAATGAATGCATGCATGCTTCAACCATAGGCTTCAACCCACACACGCAATCACACGTCATGCGCTTCTTCTATGGCGGAAGGATATAGAGAAATACGTGCTGTTTCACTGTAGTTCCGGGATCTGGACCTACTTCCCCGGCTGGAAAACACTTGAGAGGCGGAGGGATACGGCAGAGGTCGCTAACAGGTGCATGACGCAAAACCCGTAGAAACCCGCACACGGAGGAGACAGCGGCTTACTGGGTGGATTTACGGAGCAAAAACAAGTCTCCAGCTCCGGGACTCCAGACAGCAAACACGACGCCATCGGGAAACGTTGCACGGCCGTTGACTGTACAGAATGATAATACGGTAACTTGCTAACACCCTGTCGTTTGGCTCCACTAGTTGTATATAGCTGGGCAGCCCGTCTTCACTGTGTCGTGTACCTGCTTGATGGCTAACTATCTAAATTGGTTAAAATAACAACTGCTTTGCTGGTCGCCGTAAGCAAGCAATCGCTGATGTATATTATTTAGCCTACCGTCCTGTCATAATAGGCCAGTTGCAATATGTTAGCCTAGCTACCTGCTAGCAATACACACAGTGGAATCATCTCCTTCATCCAGACTCGACGGAGAATATCTGGCATATGGTTGCATTGTCCGCATCAATATGTTGTTTTACTGTAGCAGTACAACGTGATAACTGCCGTCCATGACAATACGAATCGCAAGAAACAGCTTAAGACCTGTCGAGAGATTTTTAATAAGATATGCATTTCTGAATAATAGTCTCAAACGTCACCTGCGTAGTGGGGGCGTCGCAGAACATCTGGCCAGCTGGTGAATTTACAGGTTCGTGTTTGCGTTCATGTCAAACTGCTGTAACGTTAATTGGTGACTGAAATGGGTTATTATTCATGAAGCTATAAATGAAACACTGCTGTCTGACTTGCTAAAGCATGAGAAAGATCAAAATAGTGGTGTTCTGTAAGTTGACAGTGATCGATCTTGTGGTTTCTCAGAAATGACCGAGCTGAGTCTGCGTCTCTCATGTTCAGCCACAGAGAAGTAGAGAAAGCGTACAGAACAAAGACGGGTTTAAATGGATTGTGAGAATGTGTCTGTAGTCCTCAACTGACACCACACCCTCTGCAAAGACTGATGTTTCCAGCCTAGTCTGTTCCAGTCGCCTTTCCCCAGGCCACCTGTATGACTGTTGGTCGACGTCTGTAGCAGTGTAGCTGATGTTGTAGTAGTTTTCAGCTCATGGTCTTTGTTTGGCGACGGCAGAAGCTGAAGTTGCTGTTTAACAGCTTGTTGTTTTCTCCACAGGGTGTGATCAGAATCAGAATTCTTTTATCAGAATCAGAATCAGAATTCTTTTATTTGGCCAAGTATATTTGCACATACAGGAAATTGACTTGGTGAGGTTGGTGCATGGACATAAAAAACAAATAGCAAATATGGACAAGAATTTTACAAAATAGCAAAATATGAACAAAATAGCAATAACAAATTTACAAAAAAAGAGCAGCAGAACAATACATCTTGTAGGCTGTGTAAGACGAAATGGCAATGAGGCTAGAGGCTGTGAAATGGTTGTGGGGCAGGAACACTATAAATTAGAATAATTGTAAATAATTATAAATTACACTGTCAGTGCCTTGTTTGTGTGACAGGGTGGGGGGGGGGGATGTAGGTTCCCCTTTGAAAGCTGTGGATTCAGAGTGGTTCACCTGTAGTATTTCGGTGTTATTGAGAAAGTTGCTCATTTGCGTACCGCTCTTGCACTTGGTTGTGTGTGTGAAGGGGTTTGTGAATGGGTGCATGACACGTGGCTGTGTCGTGTGTGTGTGTGTGTGTGTGTGTGTGTGTGCGTACATGCGTCAGCCTGTTAAAGAGAGCGAGGCTCGCTGATCATTATTCAGAGCACAGCAGTGTTCGTGGCCGTCTGGCTCTTACGTTGGTGTGTGTGTCAAAATATTGAGTGTGACTCACCGTTTGTTGCCGTGACTGCCTGTGAGGACCAGCTGAAGGAAGAGGCAGGGGGAGAGAGTGAGATTGATTGATTAAGGAAAATGGGCATAGCACACACACACACACACACACACACACACTCTTCAGCATGAGTTAGCCTGTGAGATGGGAGAAAAAGGCAGAAGGGGAGATGAGAATAACACAGTTCCTATGCGTCGTCACTTGCCCAAGCTCCGGTGACTCAGATGGTAGAGACCACGCCATACACACACACACACACACACACACACACACACACACACACACACAGGGCACTCCCAGCCTGCTACAGCAGGATCTCCTGAGTGCTACTTTCGTTGTGTAGGGTGTGGGCCTGGGTAGGTAAACAAAGGTTAGCCCGGCATCACCTTAAACCCTGTAGCTGTCTGTCTCTCTGTCTGTCTGTCTCTCTGTCTCCATACAGACAAGGTTTAAACCCTGTATCTTTCTGTCTCTCTGTCTCCATACAGACAGGTTTAAACCCTGTATCTTTCTGTCTCTGTCTCTCTGTCTCCATAAAGACAAGGTTTAAACCCTGTATCTTTGTCTCTCTGTCTCCATACAGACAAGGTTTAAACCCTGTAGCTGTCTGTCTCTGTCTCTCTGTCTCCATAAAGACAAGGTTTAAACCCTGTAGCTGTCTGTCTCTGTCTCTCTGTCTCCATAAAGACAAGGCTTTCGGTGAATGAAGTGGAAACATTGAGGAATAGAGAGACTGGAAGGCCTAGATGTCAACAACAGTTGAACTTGGGTTGAAACACTGGAAATAACCGCAAGGTAAACTGTTGTGGTGCAATACTGTTGTTAATTCGCAAATACACATAACAAACACAGTGTTTAATTGTAAGCTGTATCTGTCCCTACTTCTCCAATAACCAATTCAGTAGAAATAAGATAATTTAAGAATTCAGTTCTTGAATCATCTGCTTCATCTAGGAATCAGTTTGTAACCTCAGGCTGTTCTCCAATCATCCTGCATGTTCTACTCCTTCTCTCCTTGTCTGCCGCGGCCACAGATCTGAAACAACCTGCCTAAGGGCACTTCTAAGGTAACAGAATTTCAACTTTTCACTTTCAAAGGTATGCCAAACAAAAACCCTTGATAGTCAAGTTTTAAAACTAGACAGCTCTGTGCACAAGGACTACTTATAACAATTCCAACTGAATAAAAAAAAAAAAAAAAAAAAGTGAAGTGAATAACTGTGCAGCTTCAAAGTTCGCTAACAGAATGACTCTAAATTCTCCCAGGGTTTTTTATGTAACTGCGTTTCCCCAAAACTCAAAATCTATCTGCAGAAAGACTGGGGAGTTAGCTGTCATATAATACCTTAAGTTTGAACATATTCAAGTCCAAACTGTTGGAGTACAGAGCTAAAAGAAGACAAAATGCTTCCTCTTTCCAATACTTATGGAGGTCACTGTAAGTTGACCGGGATCTATGACGTTAATGACGTTTGATGTTTTTCTAAACACCTTTTAAGTAAATATTCTTTTTGGTAGATTAGTTTTCCCAGAAACCCTAGCCATATGTTTGAAATCAGAGCTGTTGCTTATTCCTATTTTTATGATGGAAGATGGTTGAGAAATGTATTTCTGACTTAATTTCCAAAAATATAGAATATATTGGCTTTCATTTACACCCAGTTTGATTTGCTCTGATGAATTTCACATTTTACATGGAACTGATCCTAAGCTAAATTGCTTTTTACTTCCCATTCAGTTCTTTCACCCGTCTGAGGTCATGAAGGGAAGGGGATTAAAAAATTAAGCCGTTTACTATTTGGACACAGTCCCAGACAAAGGTTCTGTAATTCTACGGTTCATTCCAAAGACAAAGCTACTATGTTTGCACCATAATATAGTCATACAGTTTCTATCATGAGAGCCACACACGAACGCTGGTCCATGCGTTGGTATCCACGTTAACTCTGCTTTATTAGCACCAGGATATCGTTACAAATTATACTAAACAGGATGCGTAGAGCGCCACCTAATGCATGGGAGGAACAAGGCATTACAATTGACAAAAGCAGTTGCATATGTAACGAAAGTGACCCTTCGCTTCCACCTCCCAGCCCTCGAGCCACCTGTGTGGACATGGAAGCGGTTGGCGCCTATTCACTATGGCGACAATTGCACCTAGCCTGTCAGAGGATTACCATTATTTGTTCAGCCTACTTGTGGGTTAGGGTTAGCATTGGGGTGGGTGTTGATGGGGAATTTGGCCATGAGTCCTCCTCTCCTCTCCTCTCCTCTTCCCTGATTGGTTCATCCAATGAGATTACATTTACATTTACATTTATGGCATTTAGCAGATGCCTTCATCCAAAGCGACTTACAACAAATACATTTGTTTAAGTAAGTGAATCATCCATCCATCAGTCATCATATGAAAAAGTAATCACTGCTCGGACCAGGGGCCATTGGCAGTCACAATGCTAGAAGAAGGAATTTATTTTATTTTATTTTATTTTATTTTTATTTTTGAAATGACCATGGTCAGTCTTTAGTTTTGGAGGAGTTGAGGTGGGCTTGTGTAGGAGGAAGCCCCTTTGCCCAGTGTACTAGTACTGTGACCCCCCCCCCCACGCCCCCCCCCCCCCCCCAGTAATTCTAGAACCTCTTCAGAACCTCTTGTCTAGTCCAGGCAGGCACAGGAAGGCCCTGGCTCTACTCCAAACCACAAATTGATTTCTCATCCATCCTCAAGTCCCGAATCCCTTCCTCATATGCTGCTAACGGATGAATCACTGGTTTGTTGCCCGTTGCTCTGACAGTTTGGCGGGCTAAGGCTCTCCAGCTCATGTGCGGTTGTCGGAGCGTGGTAGCTGGCCTGTGAAATCTCGCTGCCATATTGTGCTGTTTTTCCAGCAAAGCTGGTCTCCTGCTGTTGTTTATTCATGTTTCCTAGAGGGGCTGATGTTGTCATGGTGTTTTGTTTTTAGTTTCATGGGTGCAGGAGGGGGATCGGGGGATCGGGAAGGGGGGCGTTTCCAGGAAGCTGCCTGTAACCATAGCATTGTTGATTGTAAAAGGCCTTGCAGTGTCGTGTTATAGATCAGGGTAAACATCTCTGTAAAACTGATAACCCACCCGCTGAGTCAGAATGTTTTCCTCCAAGACCCCAACTGACAGGTTTCCTTATCTTGCCTAAGAGAAGCTGTGCCCCCGAGGGGGAAACAGGTTGAAAGGGTAGCCTAACTAGGCTGTTCATTCGCCTAACTAGGCTGTTCATTCGGCTCTTCTGTTGGCCTGGTTAGTGGGCTTGCTTCAGCAAGTCCAACTATTGTTATTGCTCATACTTATTCTGATTAGGTGGGCTTGCTTCAACATACTTATTATTATTATTGTTGTTATTCCAATTCTTCTTACTTCTTCTGATTTAACGTTCTGAGACCTGCAGGACACGTTCTTGGAGTGATTACACAACAGTGCACTCTCTTGGCTACCAGTTCTACCCCACTGAACCCCCCCCCTCTCTCTCAACTGACCCTTCTGATTGGGTCAGTTCTTCCTGATCACAGAAAGATTAGACTTACTCATTCACCTGTTGCAATGACCTTTGAACCTCTGTATTGAGGTGTGAGCGTGTTTTTGTTTGATGGGGAATTTTCCCCTGACCTTTCCAATTGAAGGGTCTATCCTTGTGACCCCCTCTGCTGTCCTACTTAGCAATCACAGGAAGATTAGGCCTACTTGTTCACTTGTTTACACACACACACACACACACACACACACACACACACTCACACACACTCTCTCACACATACACATTCACATGCACACACACACTCTCACACACACACACACACACACACTCCTCTGCATTGAATAACAGCCTCCCTCTCTTCCTCAAGACAAGGATATTCTCTCAAGCTGAGAAACAACCCTATCAGGAAGTAAAGGTGAATTTCCTCCTCCTTGTAACTAATGTCTTTTCCCAGAATGGGTGTTCACTCTGCCAGTTCTCTGATCTGTGTTGTGTCAAACGGACACAAGGTTCAGTGCATTTGTTGCAGTTGGCTGTAGCCCAGGAAAGTTGGAAATGTACACAACTACAGTAGGCCTATTCAGCTACTCCGAGGAGTGGGGTGGTGACATGGCTTGCTTCGGGCCTATTTTTTTTAACCAGTCCCTTGATAGTAAATAGGTCACCCTGTCGCTTCCTCCCTCACACACACACACACACACACACACACACACACACACACACCCTGAGGGGCTAGTCATGTCATGGGTTAGATGGAAGACAAAACAGCCAGCAACACAAAACGTGTGTGTGTGTGTTTTGTTGTCGCCAGAGCAACGCGTCCTCTCCCGCTCTCCGCTGCAAAACCGCTCACAGAAAAAGAAAAAAAAAAAAAAAAAGCTGCTCGTTTCCATGTGAGTTTTATCGGAATACCTGCTCAATGTTTTGGTGGGATCGTGTGCTGAGCTTGTGACGCAAGCGGAGTTGGAGTGGAGTGGAGTGGAGAGGAGAGGAGAGGAGAGGAGGCGGACGGTTCAGTGTTTTTGAATAACGGCTCCACGCTCCCGTCCCGTTACCTCTGCTGCGCTGCGCTGCGCTCGCATGCTCTAGTTGTGTCTGAGAGGCAAGTCCCCGTGTACAGTAGAGCGGCCGCGGTCACGTTGCCTTGGTTACTGCATGAGAACGGTTGGTGCTTCGGGGGGATTCTTGCACCCCCTCTTCCTCCTTTTCCTCTCTCTTACACCCCTTTTATTTTATTGAACTCCCTCTCCCTCTCTTTTTTTCTCTCTCTCTCTCTCTCTCTCACACACACTCCTCTTTTTACCCCCCCCCCTCCGTGTTTTCTATCTCTCTCCTCCCTTCCCTCTCACTTCTTCCCCTTCCCTCACTCCCTCCTTCTCTTCATCATCCTTCGTTCAACCGGCTTTGAGCTCACCTACAGATCAGGTTGCAGGAAATAGGTAGGCTAATTTCTGTGTCTCTGTAGCAGTCATATTCCGTGTGTGTGTGTGTGTGTGTGTGTGTGTGTGTGTCTGGGTGTCGTGTGTGTCTGTGTGTGTGTGTGTGTGTGTGTGTGTGTGTGTGTGTGTGTGTGTCTGTCTTCAGCCCATTGTGGACTCAGGACTGACACTGGCTGGGTGACGGACTGACTGATAAGAACACATCTAAGCCACCACTTCTCAATCCATTGCATCCAAGGGTCACGACCTTAAAGACCTAACCCCAACGTACAGGACACATTCAGCCAATGGGGGCACTGGAGGTCCAATCAGGGGGAACCCTACTGATCGACTGTCTTTGGAACGGGGTGACACAGAGCTCCTAGAGCAGTGATTGGGTCATTTAGAGCTTACTAACCGCAGCACTCCTGTTTGTGTTTGTGCTTTCTCCCCGGCCAGAGTCGGTGCTATCTGTTGACCTCTACCAGAGTGGCTTCTGTCACAAACGCAGGCCCCAGTTCACTGCCCTCAGCATGTCAGGTAAAGGCTGTGGATCTCTCTCTCTCTCTGTCTCTCTCTCCCTTTCTCTCTCTCTCTCTCTGTCTCATCTTTCTCTCTGTCTGTCTCTCATCTTTCCCTCCCTCTCTCTCTCCCTCTCTCTCTCCCTCTCTCTCTCTCTCTCCCTCTCTCTCTCCCTCTCTCTCTCTCTCTCCCTCTCTCTCTCTCTCACTCTCTCTCTCTCTCCCTTTCTCTGTCTCTCTCTCTCTCTCTCTCTCTCTCTCTCTCCGTCTCTCGCTCTCTCTCCCTTTCTCTGTCTCTCTCTCCCTCTCCCTCTCCCTCTCCCTCTCTCTCATCCCTCTCCCTCTCCCTCTCCCTCTCTCTCATCCCTTCTTCTGTCTGTGTTGCAGGTAGCTACACTCCAGCCCCCGGGGGTCCCTTCTCGGCCCTCACTCCCAGCATGTGGCCACAGGACATCCTGGCCAAGTACTGTCAGGTATTTTAATCTGATTTATTTATACCTTATTTTAACTTCTCTTTTTGCAGCAGCGGCCTGGGGAAGAGTTGCAGGGGAGGGGAGAGGAGAGGAGAGGAGAGGGGAGGAGGGGAGGGGAGGAGAGGAGAGGAGAGGAGAGGGGAGGGGATGAATGAGCCAATTGAAAGCAGGGGATGATTAGGTGGCCATGATGGTATGAGGGCCAGATTGGGAATCTAGCCAGGACACCGGCAGGTGTGTAGGCACTGAGACCAGATGGTAGGCTCACCGGGAGGGCAGCCTCCAATGCAGGCTTCTGGGTCTTTGAATGATAAGGTTTTTGCACAAGCATGTACTGTATTGGATCTTCTGGTATGCACACATTTATCTGAGGGGGAAAAGTCTATAAATCAATAGACGGGCAGTAATGCTTTAGAACTGTTTTAACAGTGTTAAAGGAAGGCTTCTTCTTTCCTATACAATACTACAACTATGGAAATGCTTTTGACATGCTGATAAGCTCTTATGCTCTCCATCGTGTTTACAACTTCCCAGCTTGATTCCCTACTGGTTCTCTTCTGTACTGGTTTTCTTCTGTACTGGTTCTCTTCTCTACTGGTGTGCTATGACTGTGTCCTTTCACTCTCCAGTAATTCCAACAAACAATTTTTTTTTCTTTAGCACAGCAGCAGTCAGATGTTAGGTCGAGTTAGGTCATCATTGTCCATACTCAGTACCATCATTGTATACCTCTATGCTTTTACAGAAACCTCCTGACCAGAACCACAAACAGATATGAGGGATTTGGCACCACATAATCTGTCTGCCACAAGCTCCCCTTTGTAACCCCCCCCTGTTTGACCCCTGTTTGACCCCTGTTTGACCCCTGTTTACAGAAAGACCCCACAGAGGAGAGCGATCTGCGCTACGATGAGTTTGGCTTCAGGCTGGACAGCGAAGGTATGAGGAGTTACGCTTCACGCTTCCCCCTCTATCCCTATCTCCCTCTATCCCCCTCTCTCTCTCTCTCTCCCCCTATCTCCCTCTATCCCCCTCTCTCTCTATCTCCCTTTATCCCCCTTTCTCCCCCTCTATCCCCCTCTCCCTCTATCTCCCTCTGCCTCTATGCCCCCCTCACCCTCTCTCCCTCTCTCTCCCCCTTTCTCCCCCTCTATCTCCCTCTATCCCCCTCCCCCTCTATCTCCCTCTATCCCCCTCCGCCTCTATGCCCCTCTATGCCCCCCTCACCCTCTCTCCCCCTTTCTCCCTCTCTCTCCCCCATCACTGGGGTCTTTGTCCTCTTCACATGGCTAATATTGGACCCGAAGAAAAAGGGAGAAAATAACACCATTGCTCACGGTGTCGCTCGCAGTGTGTGTGACCGTGTGACCGATCGAACGCATGTGACCGGAACTAGGGTCAGTTTCCCAAAAGCTTCAGAAATTAAGTAGTACCTAAATTAAGTAGTACCTAAATTAAGTAGTACCTAAATTAAGTAGTACTTAATTACTCCCCACAAGCCAGACGCAAAGCCCTGAAAGTGTATGCATTGTAAAATCAGTGTTCAGTCTTCTGTGTGTGAAATGCGTTAAATGAAGAACTTTGATGGTCTAGGAAAGGAGTGGGCCTGGATTTTCAAAAGAGGCCCTCCACCTAGAAAAAAATATGTGTGCATAACAGGGAAGGGACATGGGCAGTAGTAAGGTGACTGTTGTTGAACACCATCTCTCTCTCCCTCTCCCTCTCTCCCTCTCTCCCTCTCCCTCTCTCTCTCCCCTCCCCATCAGACGGCATCGAGCCGCGGGTGTGGCTGGGCGGGGAGGGCTCCCCCCAGCGTGAGGACCCCCAGCAGAGGCTCCGCTGGCAGGCTCACCTGGAGTTCAGCCACAACCACACGGTGGGGGACCTGACCTGGGACCTCATCTCCCCCTCCCTGCCCCGCTCAGAGCGCCTCCGCGCCCTGGTGCTGGGGGGGATCCCCCACAGCATGAGGCCCCAGGTACTGCGGAGGGGAAGGTGTATGGGAACTAACATGGCATAAGACTTACATTTACATTCATGGCATTTATCAGACGCCTTTATCCAAAGCGACTTACAGCAAATACATTTGTTTAAGTAAGTGAATCGTCTGTCTATCAGTCATCATAAGATCAAGTGATCAACAATGCTCGGACCAGGGGCCGTTGGCAGTCACAATGCTACAGGCATTGGAGGCTAGACGGGACATTACTACTTGTACAGATAAGGGGGGCGGGAGGGGACAAACTTAGTAGTGTAGGTGAGTACTGGGTTCTGTAAGGGGCAAAGACAGCAGAAAAGTACAGGTACAGGAGACAAACGGGGTGTGGGTGTGTGTGTGTGTGGGTGGGTGTGTGTGTGTGTGTGTGTGTGAGAGATAAAACACAGCGCACAACTACAGGTGCAGATTGCTATGGAGGTCCAACTGAGCATTATGACTAGAATAACATCTCCCCTCTACCCCTCCCCCCTCCAACAACCCCCCCCCCCCCCGTGGTAGATGTGGATGCGTCTGTCCGGGGCCCTGCAGAAGAAGAGGACGTCAGAGATCTCCTACAAAGAGATCATCAAGAACAGCTGTAACGACGAGACCACCGCTGCCAAACAGGTACAGACCGGCGGGGGGGCGGGGTGTAGTGTGTGTTGCTTGTGTCGTGTGTGTGTGTGTGTGTGTAGTGTGTGTGGTGTGTGAGCCTAGGAGAGCAGGATAGAGGAAGAGAAGGGAAAAGAGAGACAGGGGGATGGGGGGGGGGGGGGGGGGGGGGTTGTGGTTGTGTGTGGTTGTGTGTGTGTGTGTGTGTGTGTGTGTGTGTGTGTGTGTGTGTGTGTCGTGTGTGTCGTGTGTGCGCCTAGGAGAGCAGGATAGAGGAAGGGAAAAGAGAGACAGGGGGCTGGGGGGGGGGGGGGGGGAGAGACTACTTTGCCCTGTAGGACCAGACAGTCAGGGTCTACAGAGAGGATCTCTTAAGCCGGAATTAATTGAAATGAAAATGCCTTTGGAATTTGATACTGAGATAACGAGACGCAAGGATCCATGTACTTTTTTGATTATCCCCACCTACCCCCTCTCTCTCCTCATCCCCTCTGTCTCTCTCTCTCCTCATCCCCTCTCTCTCTCTCCTCATCCCCCCTCTCTCTCTCTCCTCATCCCCTCTCTCTCTCTCTCCTCATCCCTCTCTCTCTCTCCTCATCCCCTCTCTCTCCTCATCCCTCTGTCTGTCTCTCTCTCTCTCCTCATCCCCCCTCTCTCTCTCTCCTCATCCCCTCTCTCTCTCCTCATCCCCTCTCTCCTCATCCCTCTGTCTGTCTCTCTCTCTCTCCTCATCCCCCTCTCTCTCTCCTCATCCATCTGTCTGTCTCTCTCTCTCCTCATCCCTCTGTCTCTCTCTCTCCTCATCTCCCTTTCTCTCTCTCTCCTCATCCCTCTGTCTCTCTCTCTCCTCATCCCCCCCTCTCTCTCTCTCCTCTTCCATCTGCCTGTCTCTCTCTCTTTCCTCATCCCCCTCTCTCTCTCAGATAGAGAAGGACCTGTTGAGGACCATGCCCTCCAACGCGTGCTTCTGCAGCCTGCTGAGTGTAGGCGTGCCCAGGCTGAGGAGGGTCCTGAGGGGCCTGGCCTGGCTCTACCCCGACATAGGCTACTGCCAGGGCACCGGCATGGTACACACACACACTCTCTCACTCTCTCACACTCTCACTCACTCAAATGCTTTATAAACCTATTGTAGTGAGAACTTTCGTTATTTCGTTACGAAATTTCGTTCCACTTTCTTATACTTTCTCCCTCCTCCCTCTCCCTCCCTCTCTCCCTCCCCCTCCCCCCCGCTCTCACCAGGTGGTGTCGTGCCTGCTGTTGTTCATGGAGGAGGAGGACGCTCTGTGGATGATGTGCGCCCTGATCGAGGACCTCCTCCCCCCCTCCTACTTCTCCTCCACCCTGCTGGGGGTCCAGACGGACCAGAGGGTCCTCCGGCAGCTCATCGTCCAGTACCTGCCCCGGCTGGACAGACTGCTGCAGGAGCACGACATTGGTGAGGGGGGAGGGAAGGGGAGGGGGGGGGGGGGAGGATGAGGAGGGAGGAGGTTGGGTTACCTGCCCCGGCTGGACAGACTGCTGCAGGAGCACGACATCGGTGAGGGGGGAGTGGAGGGGAGGGGGGAGGAGGTTACCTGCCCCGGCTGGACAGACTGGGGGGAGGAGGAGGTTAGGAGACGGAATTTGAATAAGAGAGTCCAACGCCTGTAACACTGAACCAATGCCTCATATGTAGGAGACTGTAGGAGCACATCATCCATAAAGAGGGAGGGGAGGTGGGTGGAGCAAAGGCTGAGAGCTCAGGGGGTACAGAACCTAACACTACCCCCTGAACACTGGCCCAATATTAACCCTCCCCTACGCTCTCTCTCTCTCTACTTCTCCCCTCCTCCCCTCTCCTCTCCTCTCCTCCTCTCCCCTCTCCTCCTCCCTTCCCCTCTCCCCTCCCCTCTCTCCTCTCATCTCCTCCTCTCCCCTCCTCTCCTCTCGTCCTCCTCTCCCCTCCTCCAGAGTTGTCTCTGATCACCCTCCACTGGTTCCTGACATCGTTTGCCAGCGTGGTGGACATCCGTATCCTGCTGAGGATCTGGGACCTGCTGTTCTACCAGGGCTCCGTGGTCCTCTTCCTGATCACACTGGGCATGCTCAAGATCAAGGTCCGACCGGGAGAGATTCCCTTCATTTCTCTCTCTCTCTCCCTCTCTCTCCCTCTCCCTCTCTCTCTCTCTCTCTCTCTCTCTCTCTCCTCCTCCTCCTGTCTCGTTCTCTTTCTTTGGAGCTGTCTCTCTCTCTGTCCCTGTCATTTCCCCCTCCTCTGCCTGGCTCTTTCTTAGCTCTCTTTCTTCTCATCTCTCTCGCTCTCTCTCTCTCTCTCACACACACACACACACACACAGACACACACACACACACACACACACACACACACACACACACACACACAGACAGACACACACACACACACACAGACAGACAGACACACAACCACCTGTTACATGAAACCAATGAATGGCTCTTTAACTCTCACTCGCCCCTGTTCATCTCACTTTCTTTCTTTCTTTCTCTCTCTCTCCTTGTCCTTTCTCTCTCTCTCTCTCTCCTTGTCCTTTCTCTCTCTCTCCTTGTCCTTTCTCTCTCTCTCTCTCTCTCTCTCTCTCCTTGTCCTTTCTATCTCTTTTTCCCTCCACTTTTACTCATTTCTATCTCTCTTCTATCCTCTAAACATGTACAGCTACTCTTTGTGTCTCAATATTTAACCCCTTCCCCTCTCTCCCCTCCCCTCTCCCCCCCCTCCCCTCCCCTCTCCCCCAGGAGGAGGAGCTGGTGTCGTCAGAGAACTCAGCGTCCATCTTCAACACCCTGTCGGACCTGCCCAGCCAGCTGGTGGACGGGCCGGCGGTCCTGGGGGAGGCCATGCGCCTGGCGGGGGGGCTGTCCCAGGACACCCTGGAGGCCCAGAGACACAAGCACCTGGCCTACATCCTCAACGAGCAGGCCCAGCTCAACGCCAACAACAGCCACCAGCTCAACACCAGCCTCAACAAGGTCAGAGAGAATGGAGGGAGAGAAAGAATGGAGGGAGAGAAAGAATGGAGGGAGGGAGGGAGAGAGGGAGTGAGTGTGAGTGTGTGTGTGTGTGTGTGTGTGTGTGTGTGTGTGTATGTATATTTCTAACGTGTGTGTGTGTGTGTGTGTGTGTGTGTGTGTGTGTAGGTGGTGAGGAGGCAGTCCCTGCGTAGGAAGTCGACCCTGAGCTCTCTGCTGTTCGGCGAGGACGAGGCGGAGGCCCTGAAGTCTAAGAACATCAAACAGACGGAGCTGGTGGCGGCGCTGAGGGAGGCCATCACCCGCACCGCCGAGCACTTCCACTGCCTGGACCCCCGACACAGCAGCACCGTGAGTCTCACCCCCCACCCACCACACAGCAGCACCGTGAGTCTCACCCACCACACAGCAGCACCGTGAGTCTCACCCACCACACAGCAGCACCGTGAGTCTCACCAACCACACAGCAGCACCGTGAGTCTCACCCACCACACAGCAGCACCGTGAGTCTCACCCCCCACCCACCACACAGCAGCACCGTGAGTCTCACCCACCACACAGCAGCACCGTGAGTCTCACCCACCACACAGCAGCACCGTGAGTCTCACCCACCACACAGCAGCACCGTGAGTCTCACCCACCACACAGCAGCACCGTGAGTCTCACCCCCCACCCACCACACAGCAGCACCGTGAGTCTCACCCAGCTGCTCTCTTCAGCGGGGAAATCACACTCTTAGATTTTTTTAAAAATGTTATTGGGTAGAGATCGTAGAGAAAGACAGGAACGTCAGGAAGAGAGGCAGGGCATGGGGCCGGATTCAAACCCATGCCGACAGGGGCGTGTGTGTGTGTGTGTGTGTGTGTGTGTGCTGTAGACCGCAAAACTCACTCCTTTTCAAGTTCAAATACCCCCACCTTCCCACGCCGTCGATTTTGCTAGCTTTTCCATATCTGGTATTGGAGGAGACGGTCACGTGTGTTGGTAAGTCAGAGGTCGCAAGTTCGAGGCTCGGTCTGAGCAAGTGGAATTGCGGGGCGACCTGTTTGCAACAACTTGACTGTCTGTTTTCACCTGCAGCACGGTCTGCTTTACCATACGTCTCTCTCTCCCTCTCTCTCTCTCTCTCCCTCTCTCTCTCTCTCTCTCTCTCTCCCTCTCTCCCTCTCCCTCTTTCTCTCTCCCTCTCTCTCTCCCTCTCTCTCCCTCTCTCTCAGGAGCTGACTCCAGACTACTCCATGGAGAGTCACCAGAGGGACCACGAGAACTTCCTGGTCGTGTCGCGTAACCGACGGCGACGGGCCAAAGCCCTGCTGGACTTTGAGCGCCATGACGACGACGAGCTGGGCTTCAGGAAGAATGACATCATCACTGTGAGTCGACACGTCGTGGATCTCTCTCACACACACACACACACACACACACACACACACACACACACACAACCACCTGTTACATGAAACCAATGAATGGCTCTTTAACTCTCATTCGCCCCTGTTCATCTCTCTCTCTCTCTCTCCCCCCCAGATTGTTTCACAGAAGGATGAGCACTGTTGGGTGGGAGAGCTCAACGGGCTGAGAGGTGAGTCCTCCCGTCGATTCCTTCCCCCCCTTTTATTTCCCCTGAAATGGTGCAGTCCGTCTTCTCAAACACCAAGGATTCCTGAAACACACTGAGCCAGCGTCTGATCCTAGAGCTGATCCTTGAGCTGATCCTTGAGCTGATCCTTGAGCTGATCCTAGAGCTGATCCTTGAGCTGATCCTTGAGCTGATCCTTGAGCTGCCGACAAGATGTTAGCTACCACCACAGTTCTGCTTTTGATTTGAATTTGTTTCGGATAAAAATAAACGTAAAGAAACAACACAGAGACGCCTCTGATCCCAGAGGCTGGTGCATGAAATCATTTCTGAAAAAAACACTTATTTCCCAGCAGCAGTGACAGGAAACAGACAGGCAGAGAAACCAGACAAACAAGTTAGAACCAGGTTGTCTGGGGCGCTCAGTGGCGTAGCACACTAACACGCTCACTACGTGATCGCAAGGTTCCTGGTTCGATTCCGACCCTCAACCTATCCTGCATGTCATCCCTCCTCTCTCTCTCTCTCACCCATCCTTCCTGTCAATCTCTACTGTCTCTGTCCCAATAAAGCAGAAATGCCCTAAAAACATATTTAAAAAAACAAGGTTGTCTTCAAAGTTTGATGTGGTTTGTTTTTTAATGTCCTCTCCAGGATGGTTTCCGGCGAAGTTCGTAGAGATTCTCGATGAAAGGAGCAAAGAGGTTCGTCCGTTAGCTATTCTATTCTGAGACCTAGTACAGTTAAAGACGTGTTGATTGTTCTGTGTCCTGATTGGTCCTGTCTTGTCCTCAGTACTCTCTGGCGGGGGATGACTCGGTGACTGAGGCGGTGACAGACCTGGTGAGGGGGACGCTGTGTCCCGCCCTGAAGGCCATCTTCCAGCATGGCCTCAAGAAGCCCTCCATATTGGGGGGGCCCTGCCACCCCTGGCTCTTCATAGAAGAGGTGTGTCTGTGTCTGTCTGCATCAACAGAGCTGTTTGAGTTGTAACTGAATCTGTCTGTCTCTGTGTGTGTCTGTCTCTGTCTCTGTCTGAGTCAACAGAGATGTTTGAGTTGTAACTGAATGTGTTTTGTCCCCTCAGGCTGCTAGTCGAGAAGTGGAGAGGGATTTTAACTCTGTCTACTCAAGACTGGTGCTGTGCAAAACCTACAGGTAAGACATAGACACACACACACACACACACACACACACACACACACACACACACACACACACACACACACACAGCAATGTCCTCTCACGGTGTACTGATGTTTGTCATCTCTCTCCCTCTCTCTCTCTCCTCCCTCCCTCTCTCTCTCCCTCCTCCTCCCTCCCTCTCCCTCCCTCCCTCTCTCTCGCTCCCTCTCTCCCTCCTCCCTCTCTCTCTCCCTCCTCCCTCCCTCTCTCTCCCCCTCCTCCCTCCTCCTCCCTCCCTCTCTCTCTCCTCCTCCTCCCTCTCTCTCTCCCTCTCTCTCCCTCCCTGCAGGTTAGACGAGGATGGGAAGGTTCTCACTCCAGAGGAGTTACTTTACAGAGTAAGTAATCCTCTCTCTTGATGTTTCCTTACAAATATTCCAGGACTCCTCGGTGACAGTAAATTAATTCATGAAGTTCTCCGTCGACATAAATCATTGAATAAAGTGTTCAGTCTGTACATTGGCCGGAGTTTGAGCGCCCCCTGTCTGCCCCCCCAGGCGGTGCAGTCTGTCAACATGAGTCACGACTCTGCACACGCCCAGATGGACGTCAAGTTCCGCTCCCTGGTCTGTGTGGGCCTCAAGTGAGTCTCCACCCCTGTCAGCTGACCTCCGGATCTAGTCCTTTGATACACACACACACACACACACACACACACACAGACACACAACACACACACACCAATATATACACACAGCCACGCGCTAACCCCCCCTCCCCCCTGTGCCCTGTCAGTGAGCAGGTGCTCCACCTGTGGCTGGAGGTGCTGTGTTCCAGCATGCCTGCGGTGGAGAAGTGGTACCAGCCCTGGTCCTTCCTCCGCAGCCCCGGCTGGGTCCAGATCAAGTGTGAGCTCAGGTAAGACACGTGTGTGTCTGTGTGTTTGTTTGTCTGTGTCTGTGTGTGTATGTGGTGAGAAAGATGGGGAGGAGAGAGAGAGAGAATGAGAGATGGAGAGAGAGAATGAGAGAATGAGAGATGGAGAGAGAGAGTGAGATGGAGAGAGAGAGTGAGATGGAGAGAGAGAGTGAGATGGAGAGAGAGAATGAGAGATGGAGAGAGAGAGATGGAGAGAGAGAATGAGAGATGGAGAGAGAGAGAGTGAGAGATGGAGAGAGAGAATGAGAGATGGAGAGAGAGAGATGGAGAGAGAGAGTGAGAGATGGAGAGAGAATGAGAGATAGAGAGAGTGAGAGATGGACGATAGAAGGGCAGTGAGAGGGAGGTGTAGCGTTGACCAGCGTTGTAAGCCTTTGTTACCAGTCACATGACTGGAAGGGTGAGAGAGGCGCTGAACATGGAACAGATCTAGTGTATAGATCTAGGAGTGTAAGAGCAGATCTAGTGTATAGATCTAGGAGTGTAAGAGCAGATCTAGTGTATAGATCTAGGAGTGTAAGAGCAGATCTAGTGTATAGATCTAGGAGTGTAAGAGCAGATCTAGTGTATAGATCTAGGAGTGTAAGAGCAGATCTAGTGTATAGATCTAGGAGTGTAAGAGCAGATCTAGTGTATAGATCTAGGAGTGTAAGAGCAGATCTAGTGTATAGATCTAGGAGTGTAACTGTGGCGTACTTTAGCAGTGTTTCTAATGTCTCCCCAGAGTCCTCTCAAAGTTCGCCTTCAGTCTCTCCCAAGACTGTGAGCTGCCTGCCAAGAAAGAGGTGAGCTATGAACACACACACACACACACACACATACACACGTTATTTGCAGACACAATGAAGTATCATAGCATACAAGGATGCATACAAGGATTTTTCACAGGTGCTTGGAGCCCATATGAGTACACACACACACACACACACACACACACACACCCACCCACCCCTGCTTACGTTTTCCAGCTGCATTGTTGTGCTCAAACAGTGTGTGCCACTTGAATGCATGCTCTCTCTCTTACTCATTATTTCTCTCTCCCTCTCTCCCCCTGTTCTCTCTCTCCCCCTGTTCTCTCTCTCTCTCTCTCTCTCTCTCTCTCTCCAGGAGAAGGAGCAGAGGCCACTGAAGGAGGGCGTTCAGGACATGCTGGTGAAGCATCATCTGTTCAGCTGGGACATTGATGGCTAGACACACACACACACACACACACACACACACACGGCCTGCAAAAAACCCTGCAACCACCCATCCAGTGATCCTTCTATCATCATATCAACTGACATGTCCTCACTAGGAAGCGTCGTTCAAACACACCATGACCATTGTTCAAACACACGGTGGTCTGCATCGGTGGTCCCCCCCCTCCCCCCATCGGTGGTCGCCCCCCTCCCCGACTCACCTGCATCAACTGAAGCCTTTTGCACCTTTTGAGTATCTGACCGTCAGCTGGTCCCCTCCACCAATGATATGCACCCTCTGTTCTTGTTCTGCCAATCAAAAGGTCTTTGGGGTGTCTGATATTGTTATCGAAGATTTCACCTCAACCATCCTGGCTACACCTCAAGATCTCTCTGTCTCTGTCTCTCTGTCTGTCTGTCTCTCTCTCTTTGGTGTCGTTGGTAGGTTAACCAGTGTTTTTCAGTTCTTGACTGAAGCCACTTTACTGTAAAGCGAATGTTTGAGTGTGTATGTTTGTTGTGTGTGTGTGTGTGTGTGTGTGTGTGTTTGTTGTGTGTGTGTTTGTTGCGTGTCACACCAGTGATTCTGAGTAGAAACAGAAAACACTCTCGGACGTTAGCATTCCTTACGTACAGAGTTGGTGGTCTGCACTGTCATTCCAAGTATTTCCTCACAGTTGAGGAACGGTCCGATGCTTCTGCTGTCACCTGTGTGTGTGTGTCCCAATGGCAGTACTGGAGGAGGATATCACCCCCCCCCCCCCCCACACACACACACACAGTTAAGTGTCCAGTGGTGGCGACAGCGTGTGGGTTGTGTGTGTGGTCCTGCCCAGTGACGGCACTGCTGTCCTCGTGCTCTTGAGTCTCTTCTGCTGGGCTGAGAAGGACGACCGTTTTCTGTCCCGTCCATGTTACGTCTGTGTGTATGAAGATGACTCATGATTATTTGTAATGACGATGTAAACTGCAGCATTTCCTTTTTGGTCTTTGTAAAGAGAGTACACATTTTGGAGTAATGTTTAATATGAGAGCACCGTTTCGATGTACAGTGTACTCCGTAGTTCACTCAGAGACTGTTGGCTGTGTTGCTTGTGTAAAACAGCACTGACCTGTGCCAAAGAAACCCCAACAACCGAACAACTCAAGACTCTCTATGTCTCTTCTATTTGAAATATTACGGTAATTTATTCGGCAACGTCAGACTGTTTTGGACAAGCAAAATGGGGCCTTGTGATCTACAGAGGCTTAGTTCAGTGGAGTGCAATGTTTAGAACACTACAGATGTTCTAGAAGGTCAACAAGAGAATACTCGTATGTAGAAGAGAAACCACTAAACTGAACCACCTCGTATGTACAGTATGTTAAACGATACACACAAAAAAATAAATATATATAAACTTCTATATCTGTAAATCAATCCCTTGTCCAGTGTGCTCTTTTACTATATGGATATCAACATGGCGTTCTTATATACATACAGGACCAGTCAAAAGTTTGGACACACCTGGCCGAGAGTGTGCAAAGCTGTCATCAAAGCAAAAGGTGGCTACTTTGAAGAATCTAAAATGAGAAGGTGTGTCCAAACTTTTGACTGGTACTGTATACACACGCAACCACCCACCCCCACACAATCACACAACCAATGAAAAACGAGCACAACTGAGAGGTTCATTAAAGCCAGTTTTTATTGGTCAATGTCAAGAGGCAAACTGTGTTGAATTCCACAACATGTAAACAGTGATGGTCCAAATGTCTCCTCTCCTGTGAGGGATCGCAACTGGGTACAAACAGCACTGCAACTATGTATTACAATCAATATAGCAACTGTGTACGCGAGATTATCTGCAGTGTTCGTTTGTAATATAACAACAACATCATATTGAATTCTCTGAGCGCTCCCAGTTTGGTACTTTCAGAGGAAATGGGAGCTTTATCACAGACGGATTAAAGGGAAGCGTCTGACGGACAGATGGATGATCTAACACCAACCATGAGTTTCATTGAACTTCGCTGATGTATATACGGCCAGTAAGAAAATCGGAAAATCGTCAAAACTTTCTTGTCAATAAATATTTCACGGTAAATGGTTCATCAAAATCTACCCTCAGCTATTGCATTCACTCTGAAAAAGTATCCATGAACTTTGATGGAGGTAAACCAAAAAGGATGAAAGCTTGCTAACATCTCAGATGTTTGTGAATCGTGGTTGGAAGCTGTATTGTGGAGGATCATTTCTTCGATGCGCCAGGCTTCGTGAACTGAGACGGCTGTCCAGCCTGAAGGCAGCTGATCAACTACATAACCTGGATTTACACCTAATCTAATAGTCAGGCGATTGACTCTCGTTTAAGCTGCTCACATCCTGGCCGAAACCAAACTCGCGAGACTCGTTCCCAACTTTACATTCTGCACGAATGATGGGATGGGCATCTGTCAGTGCATGTTGCAGTCAAAGCCTCTTTCAAAGGCCCAATAGAGAGCAGCTATGTTGTGCAGGCCGACCGCAGCGATGAGGGCCCATTGTAAGATGCACAATATCACACTTGGGCTGAATTCCAAACCAAAAATGTCCCCCTCCCCTCTCCACTGACTCTCCATTATGAATTTCAAGGGCACTGGTAGACAGACAATACATAATATAACAGTTCAGCCCTTGTATAAGAAGCTATATGTGGAATTCCTACCATATTGGTTTCACCCCGATCTCTAGGAGCTGCGTAAGCAAGTCATCAAGGACAGAGGAAAGAGAAGATGTTTTTTTTTGTTTGTTTTGGAACTCTGCCCTTCTTCATTTCCCTTTCAGTGAACCTAGTGATTCCCACCCAACAGAGCCGATGCAGGGAAGCAGCGCTGCCACTATCAGAGCTGTTGGGTGAAGGTGAGGAATGTGAGGAGGCAGAAGTTACGTGAAAGTGTGTGTGTGTGTGTGTTTGTGCGTGTGTATGCTTGCGTGTGTGCTTGCGTGTGTGCTTGCGTGTGTGTGTTGGTCCTGGGGGGAGGGGGGGGGAGCTGCTTTTCACCTAGTCCCTCTTAAGACGGTTTTGTCTTCTTTGAGCGATAAAGACACTTGATGGAGCGATAGATAGCAGGATGAGGGATGGAGGGAGAGCGGGATGGGGGGGTGGTGGCGGGGGGGTCTAGGACCCCCCGGTCCCTGCTGACGTGGAGGCGGCTGTGGAGGAGGAGCTGCTGCTGCTGTTCTGGGTCTTGCCTTTGTGCCTCTGTCCTCCTCGTCTCCTGCCTCCTCCTCCAGACTTTGGCTGGAAAGAAGAGATTAAAAAAAGGACATTGAATCTATAAATCAACAACGAGATGACCTTTAAAACTCACTCAACAACGAGATGACCTTTAAAACTCACTCAACAACGGGTTCCGGTTTCCTTGAGGAAATAGTGCTGAGCAGGTAAAAAAAAATAAAAAAATAAAAAATACCGAGCAACTCAGAATACTCTACGGAGTGATTGTTATTGTGTCTTGCCTTAACAATGTTTTTAGGAAAACAATGATTATTACGGCTGCCGTAGTTTTAGTCTGAAAATGCATTGCACATCATGCAAACGCTATTTACAGTATTCAAAACTCCCAATTACAATACGTCTCATCGCATCTACTACAAACATTACGGTAAAGATGGCTGACTTTGCTCACTTTCTGCTCATGCAAATTCAAGCCTGATGACTCTTAACAGGATCAAACTGTACTTTCACACATGGCCAAGACACAAAAAAACATAGGACTTGATTGGCCAAGACCCACTCCCGAAGCTTTCAAACAAGGGCCAGGACAGCCAAGGACAGCCCAGGACAGCCCAGGACAGCCCAGGACAGCCCAGGACAGCCCAGGACAGCCCAGGACAGCCCAGGACAGCCCAGGCGACGTTAAAAAGCCGAGGAAGAGGTGTTGGGAGATCTCAAGGTTTCATTTACCTTGTTCTCTTTGTTTCCCTCCTTACTCTGAGGCTCCTCCTCCCCCTCTGCCTGAGGCAGCAAGCAACGCAACAGCACAGAGAGATGGAGGAGAGAGGGATGGAGGAGAGAGGGATGGAGGAGAGAGGGATGGAGGAGAAGAGAGAGTGATAGAGAAGGTGGAGGAGAGAGACCGATGGAGAAAAGGTGGAGGGGGAAAACCAAGAAAGAAGTGGTGTGATTCAAAAAAGAGAAAAGGTGAAGATAAATTTAAGAAAGGAGATGAAGAGGTGATGAAAAAGATGGAAAACGGAGCGAAAAGGAGGTGAAGAGGAAAAGTAGGTGGGCAGGTGGAGTAACCAAGGTGACGGTGGCAGGTGGAGTAACCAAGGTGACGGTGGCAGGTGGAGTAACCAAGGTGACAGTAACGTATGGATCGTAATCAGGGTGAACGAAGAGGGAGGAACCAGTGGAGGAGTGCAATAATGAAAGGAGGAGCGAGAAGAGGAGGAGAGGAAAAAGGAGAGAAGCAGTGGAGATATTAGGCAGATCAGACGAGACACAGGAAAGAAGGTTCTAGAAGCAGGTCAGGAGAGGCATTCCAACACAGCTGACATCATAAACATACGTCAACATCCCTCACCCTGTCTCTCAACCCCTCCCCTACATCCCCCTCTCCATCCATCCATCCTTCTTTCAAACCCTCTCTCATCTCCATCCAACCATCCATCCATCCATCCATCCTTCTTTCAAACCCTCTCTCATCTCCATCCAACCATCCATCCATCCTTCTTTTAAACCCTCTCTCATCTCCATCCATCCATCCTTCTTTCAAACCCTCTTCTATTTCATCTCCATCCATCCATCCATCCATCCATCCATCCATCCATCCATCCATCCATCACGCGCTCCTCTCTCTCACCGGTTGTTGTGACGAGTGCGGACTGGCCGGCCTGGCTGTGCTCGCTGCGTCCTCATTGGCTGGCGTGGTTCCGTCCTCCCAGCGGGGCGGGGCCTTTTTCGTCGACTGCATTTTGATTTGCGGCGGTTTGGAGTTCGAGGGCAGGTTATTGGTCGACTGCAAGAGCTGAAAAACACACCGACCATTAAGAGGGAGGAATGAGCAAAGTAGCTGACGCTACTCTAAGTGCAGTTCATAACCCTTTATAACCCTTTATAACCTTTTATAACCCCTGACCCGACCTTGGTGATGGTGCCCGGAGCTTTGGTGCGTCCCTCTCTAAACACCAGCCTCTGGTCTGTGTGGAGGTACTCTGGGGTCCTTATGACCACTCATCACCCTTCATAACCACTGACCTTGGTTATGGTGCCCACAGCCTTGGTGCGTCCCTCTCTGAACACCAGCCTCTGGTCTGTGTGGAGGTACTCGGGGGTCTTGATGAAGCGGAAGTGGACCGCCGCCTTGTCCCCCGTGCGTAGGCAGTCTCTGTTCATGGTCAGGATGGTGGCTGTTTGTCTGATGCTGCCACAGTGGACTGGGAGGGGGAGGGGGGGGGGAGGAGGAGAGGGGAGGGGGAGGGGGGGAGAGAGAGACACATAAAGGAATAAATGTAAAATTCTTTTTAAAATCCCCATCCCATCCAGTTCTTCTTTTTCAAGTCTTCACCACAAGCAGTCACAGTGCTGTACACATATACCGTATACAGTCAGATACAATATGTGTGTGTCTGTGTGTGTGTGTGTGTGTGTGTGTGTGCGTGCGTGTCTCACCCATGGCCTGGTATCTGGGGGATATTGTAGTTGGGTGGTGCAGGACCAGGATCTCAGCCATAAACTCCCACGATGCCTGTGGGCTTAATCTGGGAGACACCATCACCATGCCTTTCCTTATGGAGGAGCGCTTGATCTACAGAGAGAGAGAGAGAGAGAGAGAGAGAGAGAGAGAGAAAGAGTAGAGAGAGAGAGAGAGAGAGAGAGACAGAGAGAGAGAGAGAGAATAAGTCATTCAATTCAATTCCATTCAAGAACTTTATTTTTTGAGTTGAGGAGTTGTGTGATGGTGGATCTTCTGTTCAGTTCTTGCTCTGACACACGGCTGAGTTTGAGTGATCGAAGGAAGAGAAACAATGACAAAAGAAAAGGGTGTTATAAGCAGTGTTATAAACAGGTATAACCGGGTGTTATACACATGTAAACATAGAAAGGTAGGTGAGAAACGTGTGTTTGACACCATTCCTCATTCCATTTCATGCATTACAATGAGCCCGTCCTCCGATTTCTACCTTCACCAGCCTCCCCTGATAAACTCATACCATACTCATTGCTAATTTTCAATCAAACATTATACTACCATCATAGGCAGCAGAAAGACCATGTAGTTCCATAAATCCACCAGGAGGTGGTGCTCTAAAAAGAGCCACTGACCTTTTTGAGGGAGAAAGAGGCAGTCTGGCCACCCCGAACCTCCTTTACTGGCATCCTCTTCCGGTGGATGGATTTGACAGCGATGGGGAGGAAACTGCCCAGGGGGTCCGGGCCGAGCAGCATCGTATCGTTCAGACGTATCAGTCCACGTAACGTAGTCCCTGACACGACTGTGCCTACACCCTGCCACACAGGGAGAGCACGGTCAGAGATGGGAGAGAGAGGTGTGTGTCTGTGTGTGTGTCTGTGTGTGTGTGTGTGTGTGTGTGTGTGTGTGTGTGTGTAGACTCACAAAGACAAGTGAGGGAGTGTGTGTTGTCTATGATACTCAGCTGTATTGAGTGTGTGGGTGCGCTTCTGAGTAGGTGTGTGTGTGAGTGCGTGTTTGTGTTATAATGGTACAGAGTAGGTGACCGGAACTTTGCTGGTGTGTGTGTGTGTGTGTGTGTGTGTGTGTGTGTGTACTGTATTGTACCGGTACTGAGTAGGTGTCATCTATCTGGAACTCTGCGGGCTCGTCGTCCCTGAAGGAGGTTCTGGAGGACAGCAGGTTGAGGAACATCTTCAGCAGGTCCATGTTCTCTCCTGACACGTTGGAGATCTGGAAGATCGGACACATCCTACAGAAACACACACACACACACACACACACACACACAGACACACAGACACACAGACACACAGACACACAGACACACACACACACTCTTGTAATTCAAGTAATACGATTTATAAACCATCTGAGTGAGTGTCGTGCTTATATACTGTGTGTGTATGTGTGTGATGTGTGTGTGTGTATGTGTGTGTTATGTGTGTGTTTAAGTAATGGCACAGTGAAGCATTTCTTCTTTTGGCTCTACACTCCAAAAGTTTGGATTTGTAATCAAATTCTTACTATGAGAGATGATTACCTCTCGGAACTGAAGTTGGAGGCGGTGACGATGACATCGTCCTTGTTCTGGACCAGCACGGGGATCTTCCTACAGCCGGGGGACTTCAGTAACCTCTGCAGCAGCTTCAGCGTCTCTGTCACAACGTCACCACAACCAAGGATGAGCCACCAATCTGAATCACCTTATACAACCAGGGATGAGCCACCAATCTGAATCACCTTATACAACCAGGGATGAGCCACCAATCTGAATCACCTTATACAACCAGGGATGAGCCACCAATCTGAATCACCTTATACAACCAGGGATGAGCCACCAATCTGAATCACCTTATACAACCAGGGATGAGCCACCAATCTGAATCACCTTATACAACCAGGGATGAGCCACCAATCTGAATCACCTTATACAACCAGGGATGAGCCACCAATCTGAATCACCTTATACAACCAGGGATGAGCCACCAATCTGAATCACCTTATACAACCAGGGATGAGCCACCAATCTGAATCACCTTATACAACCAGGGATGAGCCACCAATCTGAATCACCTTATACAACCAGGGATGAGCCACCAATCTGAATCACCTTATACAACCAGGGATGAGCCACCAATCTGAATCCCCTTATACAACCAGGGATGAGCCACCAATCTGAATCACCTTATACAACCAAGGATGAGCCACCAATCTGAATCACCTTATACAACCAGGGATGAGCCACCAATCTGAATCACCTTATACAACCAGGGATGAGCCACCAATCTGAATCACCTTATACAACCAGGGATGAGCCACCAATCTGAATCACCTTATACAACCAGGGATGAGCCACCAATCTGAATCACCTTATACAACCAGGGATGAGCCACCAATCTGAATCACCTTATACAACCAGGGATGAGCCACCAATCTGAATCACCTTATACAACCAGGGATGAGCCACCAATCTGAATCACCTTATACAACCAGGGATGAGCCACCAATCTGAATCCCCTTATATGTGGTAGTGTCTCAATACATGATCACATTTTAATGATTGACTACTGTGTAATGTCTCTTTTGAAGAGAGGGAGAGGGATGAAGAGGAAGGGAGGGTAAATGTGAGGAGAGGGGGGGGGGGGAGGGGGGGGGAGGTGGAGAGAGGACGAGAGAGGGAGGGAGAGAGGGAAAAAGAGAGAGAGCACAGGCTGTGAGAGGGAGAGTTTGTCAAATTGTGCTGACTACTGTGTAATGTATTTTAAAAAGAGGTAGAGAGAGAGAGAGAGAGAGAGGGGGGGGGGTAGAGAGAGAGAGAGAGAGAGAGAGAGAGAGAGAGAGAGGGGGGGGGGGTAGAGAGAGAGAGAGCCTTTTTTCAATTGTTAGAAAAACTCGATTCCACTCCTCCGTCTTCTCCTCTGTCCTCCACTCGCAAGATCTAGGTGGAGGACGGAGGAGGAGGAGATCTAGGTGGAGGAGGAGGAGATCTAGGTGGAGATCTAGGTGGAGGAGGAGGAGGAGAGGGGATCGAGGGATCGAGTTTCGACCTCACTGCCGGAACAATCTGCAGGGAACGTTTCGGTCGGTTGCTCTGGTGCCACTCCGGCAGTTTAAACTTTTGATTGAGGACCTCTTTGTTTTCTTGATTGGGTTTCATGATGTTGTCATTTTGTATGTGTATTATGGATGGTTGTAAACTGTGTGTATGCAGGTCTCACCTTGTCAACATGGGTTAGGGTTAGACTCCCTGCTAAAATAAAGGTTAAATAAATCAAATCAAGCTGACCTTGGAGGATGTTGGCTGGACACATGTCTATCTTGGTGACCACCACGAACACTGGGACGTTGAGGGCCAGGGCCAGCCCCAGGTGCTCCTTAGTCATACCCACGATACCTGCATTACTACCCACCTGGAAGAGAGGGAGGGGGAGGGGAGAGGAGGAGGAGAAGAGAGGGAGGGGGAGGGGAGAGGAGGAGGAGGGAGAGAGGGAGGGGGAGGGGAGAGGAGGAGGAGAAGAGAGGGAGGGGGAGGGGAGAGGAGGAGGAGAAGAGAGGGAGGGGGAGGGGAGAGAAAAGGGTATCATTAAAGAGAAGATAAAGATACATGGGTTGATGGCCATTTGTACCAAACGCATGGCACACACTCACACACACTCACACACACTCACACACACTCACACACACTCACACACACTCACACACACACACACACACACACACACAACACACACACACACACACACACACACACACACACACACACACACACACACACCCCTTTTCTCACCATGAGCATGCAGAAGTCCGGCAGGTGTCCGGTCATCCCGAACACGGTGGTCTTCAGGTACTTCTCATGGCCGGCCAGGTCTATGAAGGTGATGACCTTAGAAGACTTCTCACAGATCTTAGTCCAGTCCAGACTCCCCCCGTGACTGTCTGGCTTATTCACCACCTGGGGGGAGGGGGGCAGAGGGAGGGAGGGAGGGAGAGAGAGGTTACACATGATGAGACTTGACTGACTTTCCCACGCTGCTGGTCCTTCCCCTCGCCTCCCTCCTCTCTCCCTCCCTCCTTCC
>NC_139663.1:21567358-21574858 GCF_951799395.1 Argentina silus
CACACACACACACACTGTTGACTCCCCTAGCTCCCTGAGCAGAATCAGACAGAGAGGCTGAATGATGGCTTATGAGTCCTGGGGTGCAGAGAGACATTCTTCAACAGGACCGGCTCAAACCCTTCAGATGTTGTTGACCTGCGCTGCTGCTGGCAGTGAGGACACGTACAGTACCAGTCAAAGGTTTGGACACACCTTGCCAAGACTGTGCAAAGCTGTCATCAAAGCAAAAGGTGGCTACTTTGAAGAATCTAAAATATAAACCATATTCTGGTTTGTTTAACACTTTTTTTTGTTTACTACATAATTCCATATGTGTTCCTTCATAGTTTTGATGTCTTCAATATTAATCTACAATGTCGAAAATAATAAAAGTAAAGAAAAACCGTTGAATGAGAAGGTGTGTCCAAACTTTTGACTGGTACTGTGTGTCGTTCAGGACCATGGACAGCGACAGGAAAGGTTCTGAAACTGAAATGTCAGCGGCACACATGACTTCACCACGACTTCACCACGACTTCACCACGACTTCACCACGACTTCACCACGCCGGGACGGTTTTTAGCTTGAATAATGACATTCCACTGAACCACTTTACTTGTTTACTCTACTATTCTTTACTATCTACACTGCAATTGTGTCTATTGTCTTGTGTCCCCAACAATCGTCACTGTCCAACCGTCTCACTTATCTTGCACTATGTCACTTATTGTCTTGTCATTACCTCATTGTCCTTACCGTATTTGTATTATTTGTATTATTTGTATTATTTGTATTATTTGTATTTGTATGCTGCATTGTCAAGGAACCGAGCCCAAGAATTGTACTCCCTGCACTCATACTGCATGTGTATGAGACGTAACAAATAAACTTGAAACTTGAAACTTGAAACTTGAAACTGAAGCCACGGCTTCTTTGATGGGCGGCTCTAGAATGACATCGTTATTTACTCAATAGGTTCCGATCGTAGTCACTCACTAGTCCCAGAGAAAGATGGAGAGACAGAGAGAATGAGAGGGAGGAAAGAGAGACGGAGAGATAGAGAGAATGAGAGACGGAGAGATAGAGAGGGAGGAAAGAGAGATGGAGAGACAGAGAGAATGAGAGGGAGGAAAGAGAGACAGAGAGAATGAGAGGGAGGAAAGAGAGACAGAGAGAATGAGAGGGAGGAAAGAGAGATGGAGAGATAGAGAGGGAGGAAAGAGAGACGGAGAGATAGAGAGAATGTGGTAGAGGAAAGAGAGACGGAGAGACAGAGAGAATGTGGTGGAGGAAAGAGAGACGGAGAGATAGAGAGGGAGGAAAGAGAGACGGAGAGATAGAGAGAATGTGGTAGAGGAAAGAGAGACGGAGAGACAGAGAGAATGTGGTGGAGGAAAGAGAGACGGAGAGCGAGAGAGTGGAAGAGGGCAGCAGCACAGGTGGGAGGGCGGGCGGAGGTGAGGCGGAACAGATCTCCCCTCTTTCATTTCTATTGATCCCTCGCTCATTAACACGGAGCCCTCTGCTGCATCCCAAGGGCATCTCGGAGGTAATTAACACTCCGAGTGATTAAAGAGGTCGACAGTGTGTGTGTGTGTGTGAGTGTGTGTGTGTGTGTGTGTGTGTGTGAGTGTGTGTGTGTGTGTGTGTGTGTGAGAGAGGGGAATGAGGAGATGAGGAGTGTAGAAGACTGGAGTACCTGAGTGGGACTAGAGACCTCCGGGAGGTTAGGGTTAGGGTTAGGGTTACCCTAACATGAACAGGTACTAGAGGACTAGAGACCTCCGGGAGGTTTAACATGAACAGGTATCCAGAGATTAACAACCATCTGTCTCTGTGATGTTCAATTAACTCTATATGTTAAGAGAGAAGAAGCTTAGTAAAGGGGGAAAAGGAGGAGAGAAGAAGCTAACACTGTTTGGTAGTTGGAGATGGTCCTCTGTGGGTAGAGCATGGTGCTAACAACGCTTAGGATGTGGGTTTGATTGCCGTTGGGACCATATATACTGAAACATGTACATTCACTGCTTTGGATAAAAGAGTCAGGTAAATGGTGTATTTAGATGGGCATACATGGAGGAATGGGGTGGGCATACATGGAGGAATGGGGTGGGCATACGTGGAGGAATGGGGTGGGCATACGTGGAGGAATGGGCTTATGGAAATGCCAGATGTTAGCAGACGCCCTCTGCTTTCTCTAACGTGTTGTGGTTTCTTGTCTTAACGTAGAATATCTGTGAAATAAAATCATCGACCATTATCCCATTCTACCTCACAGAGGTAAAATGGCTTCCATACGCTGTAGCGGTAACGGTGTTGTTCAATCACATGACATCCACACTGAAGCTTAGCCAGTTGTTTTGTCCTCCCTGGGGAATGGCTGGTAAACCTCCGGAATAGTCCGTAACACTGCGTGGATTCGCATTTAAAAGCCTTGCTTTAAAAAAGCCTTTGCATTACATGGGACTCTGAGATGATCCACCTGCTGTGTTTATCAGTGGGGTTCCGTAGAATCTCTTTGATGTCTCGTATCAATGTCCTTGCCTTCCGCCCTTGTCCTACGCATGCTTAGAGTCAGCTGTGGGGGGGCGCTCAGTGGTCCCTGGTTCGATTCCGGCCATCGACATATCCTGCATGTCATCCCTCCTCTCTCTCACCCATCCTTCCTGCCAATCTCTACTGTCTCTATCCCAATAAAAGCAGAAATGCCCTAAAAACATATTTAAGGAAATAAAAAATAAATTAAAAAAAGAGTCAGCTGTGAATATTTCACACGACTGGGAAATGTAAGCGTTGACGATTATAACTTAGACTGATTTATCGTTACGTATTTAAACGCTACGCCCTCCGCAGGGGCGCCCACGGCCGCCATGTGACACTTCGCAATCAAATAATTCTGCTGTCGTGAAATCACGCGTAGAAAAACATCTGGAAGCGTTTTCGTGCGTGCCATAGCTTTTACGGACCGCCAACACCTCCAGGTCACATAGTGAAGCGTGATCAGCACCTGTTGTTTTGGTCAGACCATTAGCTTCGATGACCAAGATGTAATGGGACTGGATGGGCCGCTTCGGTAGCCTTCCGTAACGCGCTCGCAGAAATCACCCGAAAGTCACTTTAAATGAAGACTCACTTCCTACTCACCCAGACCTGACCCAGTATGAGTTCGTCCCGTGTTTATCTGGTGCTTGTAGCGTTCCCCCTCAGCTTTGGTCCCCCTCCCCCGTACGGTACGGGTCGTTAAGTAACACAGATCGTTAAGCTCTCTAAATGGGATGGTGATGTTTGAGAATGTTTAGGCCTTCCCCCAGTCGTGTAAGATCTGCCAGCATCACTAGTGAAGAGTGCCACTCGTAGTGCTCCCATCACCTCTCACCCAAAGGAGAGACAAATGACAAACAAGGTCAGGATCTGGTGGAGGTGAACCTCAGAGTCGTCAAGTGTTTAATGTTACTCTAATCATTTTAACATAACTTGTACATCCAAAATTAACTTCCATCAGTTATTTATTTTCTTGTTTATAAAGAGAACCCGTCCTGTACTCAGTCAGCCTACACTTAGCATTAGTGTTCAGTACTAGCTACTAACATTCTCATTACTATGATTAGCATTAGTGTTCAGTACTAGCTACTAACATTCTCATTACTATGATTAGCATTAGTGTTCAGTACTAGCTTCTAACATTCTCATTACTATGATTAGCATTAGTGTTCAGTACTAGCTACTAACATTCTCATCAGTATGATTAGCATTAGTGTTCAGTACTAGCTACTAACATTCTCATCAGTATGATTAGCATTAGCCCTTCACATCGATGCAGTGCCTTTCATCCCCACTAGGGGATTCGAGGATTGAGGCCTTTGTGAGCTCCGTGTCAATTTGTCTGTGTTGAAATCTTCGGGAGAAGCCTGGTGAGAGACTGTTCCCCTCAGAGAGCCTATGACATTGACTCTGTGAGGTTACCGCGGTAATGGGATTGGGTTTGCTGCTGCGAGTGATTACAACATAATCTCCATTATGCAGTTCCGTTTAGGAGAGGGATCTCCCCTGTGTGCTCTGAGTACCTTCCAAAATCACAGTCAAAAATAACAGAGTAAGGTTACGCCACGAACACCCTCCCGTTTCCCCCGCACGGGATTTCTCTAGAAACACTGATAAGTCGTGAGAGGCGGCAGTTAGACTTATATAGTCGCTGGGGTGAATGGGTATTGTAGTTTTTTGGGGGGGAAAGACAGAGCCAACATACCTGAGGCTCAGTCAGTGGGATGTAGTTCCTCTTCACTGATGAGTCACAGCTCCTGATGTGTGTGTAGCTGGTTAATGTAGGACTGCACTGATTGCTGTGTTATTTTTGGTGTGTGTGTGTGTGTGTGTGTGTGTGTGTGTGTGTGTGTGTGTGTGTGTGTGTGTGTGTGTGTGTGTGTGTGTGTTCAGGTGGGGAACCTGGGACTGCTCTTCATGCTGCTGTTCTTCATCTACGCAGCATTGGGGGTGGAGCTCTTTGGAGAGCTGGGTGAGTCACATGGCTCCTAAGAGCATGTCATCATCCTATCAACCAACCAATCTTCAGCAGGATCAAGTGGTGTTGTTCTGGGCTGGAGCATAATCCTGCACACCCCTAAAGTCTCCGGGACTGGAGACCACTGATCAAAGATTAGAGAAGAAGAAGAAGAAAGAAGAAGAAGAAGAAAGAATATAGTCAAACAGTATCTAGCTGACCAAAGAACTTACTGGCACACAGGCTGTCATCTTACAGTGGAACTACTCAACAATGGCTTCATCCAAACACCCGTCGTCATACTTATCCTCCCTTCAGAAGTCCTCCATATTGCTTTAATCTCTCCAGTCCTTTCAAATCACAGAGTACAAAGAAGCAGCATATGGAAATGTAAGGCTCCTGAGAGTGTCGGGATAAAGCCTGATGCCAAGGCATATCAGGAAGCCTCCGCAAGGAGAAATAATACGCAAATAATCTTCCAACTGTCACTTTCTCTATCTACTGTTAGTCAAAGATGGCCATTGGCTATCTCTCCCATCGGAAACACCAGCCGAGGATTAGAGCCAAATGCAACTATGATTTTCTTGAGTATGTTCCCAAGATGATCCTCTCCTCAAAGCCTGGGGACAAATACGAGTATCCATTCTCATGGCTGCAGATCCATTTGTTCACTGTGTCTACAGCAGCAGAGAAGATGTGCAAACAATCGTCTAAGATGAGCTTAGAGAACATGAGCCAAAAACAACGTCTGCTTATTGTTGGTTTCAATGAAGGCGAAACTGATTATGATCCTGTCTCTCTCTCTCCCCCTCTCTCTCCCTCTCTTTCCATCTTTTCCTCTATCACTTTCTTTCCCTCCCTCCCTCTCCCTTTATCTCACTCTCTCTCTCTTTCCCATCTTCTATACACATCCCCCTCCCCCCCGACAATCTCTCCCTGCCTATCACCCTCCCTCCCTCCCTCCCTCCCTCCCTCCCTCCCTCCCTCCCTCCCTCCCTCCCTCCCTCCCTCCCTCCTCTTCTCCTCCTCAGTGTGTAACGAAGACTACCCCTGCGAGGGCATGAGCCGCCATGCCACCTTTGAGAACTTTGGCATGGCCTTCCTCACCCTCTTCCAGGTCTCCACGGGAGACAACTGGAACGGCATCATGAAGGTACACAAACCCCTACTGCATCATGGGAAATGTAGGCAGTTTGATAAATCTGGGGGTCTTTAGGACTGCAAGCCTCTCTGTACCTCTGTCACCCATGACAACTCCCTTATCTCTAACAGTCAGCACTTGGGCATCCTCCAATCATGTTTGACGCAGGCCCGAGCGTCACAACGGGCAGCACGGTCATGATTGGAGGATGCGCTGTCAATCAGGGCTGATTGGAGCGATTGACAGAATGATTGGGTGACAACAGAGGTAAAAACCCACTGTCAAATGTTAAGTCTTGGGGGCGTTCAGTGGCGTAGCATGCTAATGCGCTTACCACATAATCACAAGGTTCCTGGTTCGATTCCGACCCTCGACATATCTTGCCATGTCATCCCTCCTCTCTCTCTCTCACCCATCCTTCCTGTTAATCTCTACTGTCTCTATCCCAATAAAGCAGAAATGCCCTAAAAACATATTTAAAAAAGTCAAGTCTTGACGATGGTTCAATCGCTGACCTTGATGTAGGAAGAATCAAAGGCAAAGTCCGATCTAATTCTGAGGTAACACTTTATTTGGACAGTCCGCTACAAATGGTGTACGCTCAATTTACTATCAACAACATGTTCAACTGTCCAAAACAGTTACTCCCACCCTGCACTCTTTATCTGTCCCTGTAGAGGCACCCTTCACCCTTTTGGGTTCCATTTAGAATAGAACCCTCCCTGGAAAGTGTTCAACATGGAACACAAAAGGGTTTAACATTAAGGTTTTTTGGTACTAAATACTGTACTGTATCCCAAATGTAACCTTTGGGACAATTCACTCAAGTTACAAAATCCCATATTTGGTTCCTTACCCTGAAATGAGTCTGTGGACAAGGACAAACTTCAGTCAACACTTTGTTTCTGTTTATCTGGGCACTATAACAATAGCATGTTTGAAATGTCATGCCCAAATCATCTCAAATTCTCTGAAGACACTCCCTCTCGATTGCTTCATTTAAATGACTTGGAGATGATTTGAGCATGACATTTCAAACATGCTAATTTAGTGTCCACTGACTTGCATTGGGATTTGGTTAAAATGCAAAAAATTAGCTGTTAGTTGCAGTGCCCAGATAAACAAAACCAAAACGTCGATTGAAGTCTGTCCTTGTCCATCGAGTCCTTTAAGGGTAGGGAACCAAATATGTGATTTTGTAATTTGGGTGCACCATTCCTTTAACCCTAATCCTGAACTCAACCTAACCCTATGTCCTTAGTACCTCAACCCTAAACCCAAACTTAACACTTATCTATACAATTACCAGCTATATAACCGTGTGATTAAAACAAAACAGCAGGCCTACTGTAGTCCCTGAAAGCCAGCCTGGAGCCTCACGGTGGTGGTGAAACACACACACACACACACACACACACACACACACACACACACACGCTGAGGTTGTTCAACACACACACACGCTGAGGTGTTTGCATTGTTGGTAGCACAGCCTTTGTCACCGCCTGAGGAAGACCAGGAAGTCTTCCTCATCTCCATGAATCTCAAACACACACGTGAGAGAGAGAGAGAGAGAGAGGGGGGGAGAGAGAGAGAGAGAGAGAGAGAGAAAGAAAGGATGAACTTCAATGGAACCAGGCCCTTAGAGCCCCTCCCCCCCCCCGCTCTTTCTTCCACTCCAGTGCAACTTAACGACAAAAGGAAAGTGCCAGCTCAGCACTTGGCGCCTGTAATGATTGGCTTTTTAAATGGACTAGAGAGTGTTTCAGAGTGTTGCTTTGCCGGGGCGTTCGCACACACACACACACACACACACACACACACACACACACGCACGCACGCACGCACACACACACACACGCACGCACGCACGCACGCA
>NC_139663.1:21594591-21599591 GCF_951799395.1 Argentina silus
TGTGTGTGTGTGTGTGTGTGTGTGTGTGTATACGCTGCCTGCGGGACTGAGGATATCCAGGAATCAGATGTAATGTCACAGTTCAACGCTACACTGGATGAATGATTCACTTTATTTTCACCCTGCTTTTACTGTAAGAATACACTACGTAAAAAGATTATGATTTGCTGTGGGGCATAATCATCTCACATTCCCTTGATATCGGTAAGACAAATGCCTTCAGGACGATTTGAATCAGATGTACAAGCAGATTGTAATTTCCGGACGATGCCTTTGAGGCTGCTATAACTGTATTATTTTTTCTTTAGCCTTTATTTAAACCAGGAATTCCCTTTGCCTGGCAGAACCTCTTGAGATAAGGATTCCTCCCATTCCAACGGATACCTTGGTATACTGTAATATAATAATAATAATAATAATAATAATAATAATAATAATAATAATAATAATAATATTGTTAGCAAGATGCTAATTGCAGCCTTAGATCCTCTATGTGGAGGCTAGGCTAACCGCACTACGTTCCACTAAGGTATTGATTTATGTGGATGCATCGGCCCTCCAAGTCACAATTCGTTGAATAAAACAAAAACGCCTGCACACCATGAACAGTTATTTTCACATGGATATAACTTCAGTTAATTTATTTCAATTTTGTAAAAGATTTGATTCATTTCATTTTTATGAAAGACGTTGTTTGCGTATTTCTTCTTCAGAACGTGATGGCGTTTGGTCGTGGTGCGGCTGTGCCGTGGTCATGGGTGTCGCCCCTGTGTGTTTATTCTCCTCCCTCAGGATCGGGGCAGCAGTGACTCCCACAGCTCAGAGGAGGCTGGAGGTCCGGGACGGGGGTCCCAGACCCAGACCCAGACCAGGTGCAGGGTGCACAGCTCTGGGGATGACAAAGGGGCCGCCCTACTGGAGGTGACAAGCCAGCAGTCACATGGTGGGACCCCATCTCATCACAGCCCTGGTGAGTCCACTTAATCACTCCCTCTCTCTCTCTCTCTCTCTCTCTCTCTCTCTCTCTCTCTCTCTCTCTCTCTCTCTCTCTCTCGCTCTCTCTCTCTCTGTTGCTCTCTCTCTCTCTCGGTCTTGGGCTCTCTCTCTCCTTCTCTCCCCTTCTCTCTCTCTCTCTCTCTCTCTCTCTCTCTCACACCATCATGCTGCATTGTTCTTCCTGGTACTGCCTAGAACTTGGAAAGCTGTTTTTGCAGCTGCAGTCGTCAAAGTGGTTTCAAGTGAAGCAAACTTTTTAGTAGAACAGACATTGTAATTCAGAGCCATGCTCTGTGTTAAGTGGACTGGCAGCCATTGCAGATGTACAATTCGAAATGTGGAGTTAATTGACGCTTCTAGCTTTACTTGCTCCAGATTCAACCACGGCAAATTAGATTTGGCCGCTTTATTTATTTATTATTAGATGGAATAAGACATATTCTAAAACAATATCTGTTCCACTCATAAAAGAGTGTATTCTTCCTCCCGCTGTCTCTAGGTGGTACCTCCTGCAGCAGCAGTAAGGGAGGAGAGGAGGAAGGAGGAGGAGGAGGAGGAGGAGGAGGAGGAGGTGGAGGTGGAGGAGGAGGAGGTAGAGGAGGAGGTGGAGGTGGAGGTGCAGCCGACGGTTCTTCGGCCCTCTTCCGGTTGCCTGCAGAGTTCTTCCACCCCACGGCGGCAGTCCTTCCAGCGCCCCCTAGGGCCAGGGCTGGGCGCACGTCCAGAGGGCTCAGGCTGACCTCGCCAGCCTCCTGGGCCTCCCTCCGCTCCCCGGGGGCCCACAGCAGGGTGCTCTGCACGCAGGTAAGAGCTCGGTGTCAACGGCAGATATGGCGGAAGTTTCGAGGTTTTGGTGCATAATTTGGCCTCTAGCCAGCTCTTTTAAAGGAATCTATTGTTGCTAAAAGGTTTCTGCTTTAGGGCTTTGTTCAGTACAATAAGCTGTTGGAATACCCAAATGCTGTCTGCCTACATTGGTGCTCTTGGTATTCTGAGTGTAAGAATTACACTCGGAATGATCATGGCTTCCTTGTTTATTTAACTTGACCCCCCCGTTCTCCTCCTGTTCTCAGTACCCGTCCCACAGTGACTCGTCCCTGGCCACCGGGAGCTCTGATGGCAGCCTTCAGACCACCCTGGAGGAAGGACTAAGCTTCAGCGTCTCACCCCCTCAGAACCTGGAGCTACCGCTACCCATGCCCCCCTTACCCCTGCCCCTGCTCTGCCCCCTCCCTGACGACGACAGCAGCTGCCCCCCGGGCCAGACCCTGAGACCTCGCCCCAGCTCCTCTTCCGGGTTAACCCTCCAGGCCACCAGGGGGCACCAGCGGAGCCAGAGCAGCGGAAGAGGGAGCACCAGCCCTGGCTACGGCCGAGAGGACTCCATGGACCCCTCGGACGAGGACCTGGGCATCGGGATCGGCTCCTCCATCGGAGGGTGTGGCTCCAGCCAAGCGGGCAACAGCGAACACTTGTCCGAGACGCTAAGTAGCCTGTCGCTAACGTCGCTGCTGTCGCCCAGCTCTCTGGCGCCCCCGGCGGTGAAGAAGTGCAACAGCACCGGAAGCCTGGACCAAGGGGGCCTGTCGGTGAGAGGGAGGGAGGGCCGACAGATTCTGGGGTTGGAGTTGGACGCCCAGGGATTCCTGGCCAACCCTTGGGCGGGGGAGAGGGGGGGAGGACCGGGGGAGGGACAGCCAGTGGAGGTGGGTTTCAAGGGGAAGAGCTCGAGCCAAACGACAGTAGGGTCCTGCAGGAAAAACAGATGAAACCCCTCCCCTTTTCCGTCCCTCTGTTCCTAGGATTAACTAACCCGTTGCTGTCCCTCTCCGTCCCTCTCTGGCGAAGAGAGAAGTTTGATGACACGTGATGTCCCGTATTCCAAAACCAACCCCCCCCCCCCCCCCCCCTCTCTCTCTCTTTCTCTTATACGTTTCTGACCCCTGCCCCTCTGTCCTATTTTGTGCTACCCCTCGGGGAGTGGTTCAGGCGCGGTTGGACGGTCAAAGAGGATTACAGATGGTCCCTTATAGGGGGGGCTGAGGGCCTGGGATGGGCCCCTAAAGCCTCTGGAGCAGTGACCAGGGAGGAGACGTGAAGGGTACTGTACACACACAGACCCAGGAGGGCTGCATCATATCAGGGAGAAACAACACAAGCAAAGACCCCCCCCGAGTCGGATACAAACAAGGAAATTCTTGTTTTGTTTTTTTTGTTTTTTTTCTGGGGGTTTTTCGGTTGTTTTGTTTGTTTGTCTTTTTCCCGACCGGGGTTCATCGAGGTTGAAAATGCAAAAATAGGAAATACGAAAATCTGAAGTAGCTAATCAAGCCAAGAGAGAGACAGTTCTGTCAGACGCAGCGTAGAGCAGACGTAACAGTGGTGGAGGAGGAGGAGGAGGAGGAGGAGGAGGAGGAATATATTCCGGGACTGAAGCGGTCGTTTGTATGGCTGGGAGAGCAGAGGAGGATCTAATATCCATCTGTTCTGGCAGAAGGAGACAACAGGTCATCGTGTTGGCGGGGGATGTTCTGCTGAGGTCTGGGTAAAAGAGAGGCAGTGGAGAGTTCAGCTAATAAGGGGTTTTATGTGTGTGTGTGTGTGTGTGTGTGTTTGTGTGTTTGTGTAAGAGCTATGCCTCAGGTAGCCAAGGCATGCATTATCTTGTCACCATGCATTATCTTGTCACCATCATTGTCAAATGAACTCTTCAAGAAGGGGAGACTGAGCTTGGGCCGTGTGTCTGTGTGTGTGTGTGTGTGTGTGTGTGTGTATCCATTTACATGTGTGTGTGTGTGTGTGTGTGTGTGTGTGTGTGTGTCCATTTACATGTGTGTGTGTGTGTGTGTGTGTGTCCATTTACCTGTGTGTGTGTGTGTGTGTGTGTGTGTGTGTTAGCTACAGAAACAGTACAGACAGAGATACAGTGTCACGGTGTGAGTCTTGCATGCAGCAGTATGTTAAATGGCCTCTTTTACCTCTTGCTTCACTCACTCAGTCACTCAGTCACTCAGTCACTCAGACAGGGAGAGAAGAAGGTAATGAGGCGGGGGGGGGGGTGCAATGGGAATATATGTATGTGCAGTCGGATATCCTCCCCCCCCCAAAGACAACCCCCCCCACCTCGAGATCCCCCTGTCGGTTCACAAACGGGATATGTTTGGAAATGAAACTCTGACCCGCATCACTTCCTGTCGCATCACTTCCAGTCACTCCGCTGTACGATGTTGGATATGAGGACCGGACCTCCTGGAGGACGGGGGACTGCCTGCATGATGGAATTAGCATTTTACATTTAAGAGTTTTAATATATACCGAAGTGTATCAAGATGTCAATGTTGGATGATTACGGTGTGATTTCTAGTCCACTATTTTTTTAGAGTACAGAATAGGAGTGCAGAAGTGTGGCCGTCACTTGGTCCCTTACTATGGTTTCTTTGTCTAACTTTTTTCGTCTGAACCTTCTGTCTGCAAGTGGCTTCCAGTTTTATAATGTGGGGTTTAAAGATATACTTTTTTTTTTTTTTTTTTAAGGTTTGGAGAGTGGTGAATTACAACCAAGCAAAAAATTAAACAAGCCTTTTGCGCTGAAGTACAGTTCCCCCCCCGGGCACACAACGTTGGGAATTATTGGTTCCTTCTGGAATTTTCGGACTTCGGAATCCTGGAGGACAATCAAAGGAGGCGACGGCCATATTCTCTCAGCGCACGAGAACCTTTCTAAATCGCAGACATTCCCGGACGAGCAGGGAACTTTGTTGCTTAGCCTCCTATGCTAACACTAAGAATACTAAAACATTGCGGATCTCTTTGAAAGCTTTAATTTGAGTGTCAGACAACGACATATCTGATTATTGACACACAAGCATTCCTTAGCATGGTTCCGGGATTGCAACAGGATGCTTCTCCTTCTTTAAATGATACGTAATGCACTCATCCCTCTTTTTCTCTCTCTCTCTCTCTCTACCTCTCTCTCTCTCTATATCTCTCTGTCTCTCTCTCTC
>NC_139663.1:21609591-21614591 GCF_951799395.1 Argentina silus
ATACAGGGCAAGACCTTCAGGATCTGTGTGTGTGTGTGTGTGTGTGTGTGTGTGTGTGTGTGTGTGTGTGTGTGTGTGATTTGCGCTGACTGGCTTGAATGGAGGAATAACTGCATTAGAATCATAGGCTGTAATCCTCCTGATGTCCCTGCTTTGATGTTTGTGAGGAAGGGAAGGTACAGGGGGGAGACAAGGCTCACATAGAGGAGGGAGGGAGGGAGGGAAGGTACAGGGGGGAGACGAGGCTCACATAGAGGAGGGAGGGAGGGAGGGAGGGAGGGAAGGTACAGGGGGGAGACGAGGCTCACATAGAGGAGGGAGGGAGGGAGGGAGGGAAGGTACAGGGGGGAGACAAGGCTCACATAGAGGAGGGAGGGAGGGAGGGAGGGAAGGTACAGGGGGGAGACGAGGCTCACATAGAGGAGGGAGAAGGAGGGAGGGAGGGAGGGAGGGAGGGAGGGATCACAAAAAGAGGGTAGAAGAAAGAAAGGAAGAGGTTGATCCATGGAACAATGAATATCTTTAGAGAAGGAGACAAAGAGAGAGGTATAGCTTATAACTATGGTTATAGGCAAGGTCAAACTCCTATAGCAGGGTAAAACTCCTATAGCAAGGTCAAACTCCTATAGCAAGGTCAAACTCCTATAGCAAGGTCAAACTCCTGGGCCCACTACTGGACATTGATGTATTCCTGTCCAATATTGTCACCGCAGATGAAGGGAAGGCAAGAAGTAGAGGAAGCCACTTAAGATTATTGAGACACACTCATGGTTGAGCTTTAGAGAGGGCTGTGTTTGGTCTTCATGGTTTTACTGTACTTGTGAAAGCCGCTCTTGTTGACAGAGGGAGCAATGATGATGTTCGTTCGGAATACAAAATACACACATTGAAACGGAGTGGTTGTTACAGGAACGTTTACCAAGCTTTGGCTGTATATATGCAGTATGACACTTACACAAACATCAAATGGATAGTTTTGGAATCATCAGCCTCCACTTCAGACATACACACTTCTGATAGACAGCACCTGGGATAGTCTTCCTAAGAGCAGGATCCACGCACAGTTAAAGTGACAGAATAAAAGTTAGTTGTTTTTTTTGGTTTCAATTGTAGCACTTTAGTTTCCTCCGTTTGCGAGTGCCTGACTTTGGACTGAGATTAGAATATGGGAGGGACTTCCTGTTTATGGCTCAATCACTCATTGATCCCTGCAACCTCATTGGTCTGCTCCTACGACACTTCCTTTGATCCCTGCAACCTCATTGGTCTGCTCCTACGACACTTCCTTTGATCCCTGCAACCTCATTGGTCTGCTCCTACAACACTTCCTTTTCCGGGTTCCTGCATTTTGAGTTCTGGAAAAAAAACTTAAAACACAACAGTGAAAACATATCTGTGTTCAAAGAGTCTAGGAATATACGGAAATATTTATACATAAAAAAATTATTTTCCTTTGTAATATATTGACTGCTTTATTTTGCTTATTCTGTTAATATAAGCCAAACAAAAATTGTGCAATAATGGAAAATAGACAAAGAACTATTGTTAATTAAACCTGTAATTTATTGTAAATAGTGTGCCTGGTGGCAATAAAGATATAGTGACTTGACTTCCAAATAGATTTCATGGGATTTAGAGAGTGATGACGTCCCCCTGGACCATTATCTCTCCTTTGTACATTTGGTTCCAAAGCTCCTGGTAAAAGGTATCATTGTAAAATGTATTGTATGAAATAAAATCTAAGATATGGAGACTATTTATGAAAATAATGAACCCAAATGCTTTGTGTTTACTTCTATCGAGAGAATGAGAACTCAAAAAATACACTTGATGATGTGATCAAACAAAACAAAACATGCAATTTTCTAAATGAGCTCATTCTCATTCAAGCGCAGCAGTTTGGATGTTTTGTTTCAGCTCGGCAGTCTATTGGCCCTCTCATTGACATTACTAAACAAGCCAATTTCCCCAGTCTATTAGGTTTACAAGGACATTTGTGCTGTGACCCCGTTCTGTACTCCCAGGTGGATACATTTAATTTGATCTACAGGACGGCTGTGCTTCAGCGCTGTTCTGTGGTAGATGTTCTCCCTCACACACGTGGCGATTAAAAAGAGAGCACTTCACTCCCTTCATTGCTCCTCATAAAGAGAGTGACACAGCACCGTTTTTAATAAAATGGTCGTTGTTTGTGTGTCTGTGTGTGTGTGTGTGTGTGTGTGAGTGTGTATGTGTTTCGTGTGTGTTTCGCGTGTGTGTGTGTGTGATTGTATGTGCGTATGTGCGCATGCGTGTGCGTGTGTGTGTGCCGTGTGTGTACATTAATGTGAGACTGCAGTGTGATTACTCAAGCTCTTAACAAGGTCCTCCAGAATGCCAAGTCACCGTCAAGGAGGACGGTATGCTAATGTCAGCGCCGCCGCTCTGTGCTGTGAATCACAATCACCTCAGCCACCTCTAACATGCGTACGGCGGCTGTGTACCGCGGTGGCCCTCATAAGAACCAGGAGGTCCTGGAGAACTGCATACACTGACTCTGTGTTCATCATTCTCCCCTTGCCGCCAGCAGCAGATTTATAGGCCTCAGTAACCAGGCCTGTGGGTCAGCAGCCTCAGTAACCAGGCCTGTGGGTCAGCAGCCTCAGTAACCAGGCCTGTGGGTCAGCAGCCTCAGTAACCAGGCCTGTGGGTCAGCAGCCTCAGTAACCAGGCCTGTGGGTCAGCAGCCTCAGTAACCAGGCCTGTGGGTCAGGAGCCTCAGTAACCAGGCCTGTGGGTCAGCAGCCTCAGTAACCAGACCTGTGGGTCAGCAGCCTCAGTAACCAGGCCTGTGGGTCAGGAGCCTCAGTAACCAGGCCTGTGGGTCAGCAGCCTCAGAAACCAGGCCTGTGGGTCAGCAGCCTCAGTAACCAGGCCTGTGGGTAACCTTTAGCCGACCTTCAGATGTCCTGGATGTTATCGTATCTGAGGCCAACCGGCCGAGCGAAACGTCGACGTTCTCCACGTCGTAGACGACCGTACGATGACCCTTCAACAGGAGACGGTGGACAATGACAGGCACTTCCTGGTACCTCCGGTACATTTGCAATGTGAAACCAGCGGTCCGGTGCTACCTGTTATGTGATCTCATCTCACCATCTTTTGTATGAAATCAAAAAAACAACACTGTCTGGTAGCAACAGATAAAACTAATCAAAGTCCTGTAGCCTTGCGGGCCTCCACCTGGCCTCCATCTGGCCTCTCTCCTGCTCAGCGGTGCTTTCAATTATCACCTCTGTTCTCCGGCTCGTCTCAGACAGACACTACAGCAGCGGTTGGCTTTGTTGTTGTTGTTGTTGTGCCCCTGAGTTGATTGTGTTTGATGGGGAAGGGTGTATAAGGGATTTCAGGTGGCATGTAATGTACACACACACACACACACACACACACACACACACGTGCATGCACACACACACATGCACAAGCACACACACACGCGCATGCACACACACACACATGCGAATGCACACACACACACACACACACACACGCACACACACAAACACAACATACACACCGCTGATTTCACAGGTGCAAGGTGTGTACAATAAAATAGCCTGAAAACGGAGAACACTCTGATTAGCATCTCTGCTCACAGGTGGAACGGTGAACACCGGAGACCACGTTCCACACCGCTGGTTGCCTAGACACCCAGCTACAGTATGCTGCCCTCCACTGCAAATAATATTTGCCATTTAGCTAACGCCCAAAGCAACAAGTGCATACGTTTTTCAGCATATATGGTCCCAGCAGGAATCGAACCCTCAACCTAAGCATCGTTAGCGCCACGCTCTACCACCTGAGCCACAGAGGACCTGGGAGAAGGTGAACACAGAGTAACAGGAATGATTAGCCATGCTTATTTTTCCTCTTTTAGCTTTTTTGGGGGGTTTCCTTTATTTTGTTAGCAGCTTTTCTTCTGATCTTTGTAATTACAGAATGTAGAAGTGTACCGTTTTTACATCCTGTATGTGGACAGTGGAATGGTGCTGTTGGAAATCTGCCACTTCTGGCCACCGCAGAGAAATTCAGTTCGAAATTCCAAACAACAACATCTTCTGTGATAATAATAGAATCCCCTGAAATGGACTTGCAGTGTCGGACGTTAGCTGTTGTGTTTCTGCATGTGCGCACGATTCCAAGAGGCAGCCACCAGAGACAGAAAGGTGAAAATCGGTGAGTCCACTCCCCAAGGACACCCCAGGCAGTAACAACGTTGTGTGTTCATATGCAAGCTGAGTGTTGGGTAGGACACTCCATTTTAGGAGCCACTTTTTCCCGACCAAAACAGCGTTCGTAAATGAAATATTTCTTTCAGGGGATTCATTCCCTGATCGCTAACGATCAAACGCAGTCATTACAACCATTAGGAAGCTTTTAGAAAGCTTGAATGTTACATACTGGACCTTTAATGTTAAATATTGAAACACAAAAAAAAGATTCACAGCAAAAACCCCAAGGTGGACAAAAATAGACATTGCAATTTAACGTTGACATCAATGAGGGGGATAGCTCTCTTGTCCCCTCAAAGGGACGGGTTCGCCGTCTGGGATCCTGTGGGGATCCATCATCCGTGTATGCAGTTCCAAGTGTCCCCTTCCAGGAAATGTTCCATAAATATAAATAAGATTTTAAGAGGACTAGGCAGGACAGTACTTTTGGGATTTGATAAGAACATGAGGGAAAATATGTTTTTTTTAAGAGAACTTCATCAGAAGGTTCCTCTTATGTAACACACGAGCAAACCTCAAATTAAACACTGTTCCCTTTGTAGTGCACTAACACCCTATGAAGGCCACAGGCTCAAAAGCACAGTGGGTTTAATAACACAAAAGCATTTTTTAATCAAGTTCCTTTGTCCTACAAGAGCTGCTGAATTTCCCTTTCACCTCAATTTGCTCCTCATTCCGGCACCTTGGTTGGAAACCGAGCGAGCAGTTCCTTTGTGTTCCTTTGAGTTC
>NC_139663.1:21619591-21622091 GCF_951799395.1 Argentina silus
CTCTCCCCCATCATAATCCATACATCAAAAAAGCCTTGTTTCCTGTTTGAACTGGGACAGGGAACTTCCAGTGACCATAATAATGATGATGATGCCTAATTAATTTGATAAATAATTCATGCGATGATAGTGCAGGGTGATAAAGACTGCATCGTTGGCAGATTTGTTTCTGGTAGTGAGGATGAAGAGATAAGGGGGGGAAGACAACACACGTGTGGAGAGGAAGGAAGAACATGGGACATACACGCGTGTGGAGAGGAAGGAAGAACATGGGACATACACGCGTGGTCACGGATAATCCAGCCTCGTTGAGACGTGAGGCTTTCCTAGTTTGGGGAAATCCTTTGCAGAAAGTAGCTAGAAAAAACCCTGATCAAATACCTTGGTTGGGTGGATTTCATCCATTTGCCTCGATGTTACAAGGTACCATTCTAAGCAACCATTCTACGGACATGTGAGGGGAGGGTTCTTGGAAAGTAACATCCAATGAAATTGCGAGCACATTCTACAATCTAGAAAATAATAAAAATAAAGAAAAACCATTGAATGAGAAGGTGTGTCCAAACTTTTGACTAGTACTGTATGAGGATCTGTGGATCTTTAACCTGTAGGATCAATATATATCAATGTTGAATGATTGAATCCTCCAAATATCAACCAATGGCCATTAGAGACCACAGGGGATCAATACCTAAGACCCCAGAGGTTGACCATCACTCTTGATTGACAAGGACGCAATCATGTTTTATTAATTCAACTTGTAATGAAAGGCCTTTGGGTGTGATCGATAGCTGTAGACATGAATGGTATCCATTAAAGGGACACTTCACAATTTTTTAACCTCATTTTCATCATCTCCGGCACCACGCCAGTGTCTACGGTGAAAACAGCGATTTTCCATGAAAGCACCAAATCTCAAAAGGAGGGTACATTTCAGAAGAGCAATGGCTTCTAGTCCCAGAGGCAGACATGCAGCATCTCCAGGGTGGCTGCACTCTTTTGGAGTCATTTTCCAGATCTTCCTCTCTCCCTCTCTGCTGAGAGCAGGGGAGACACAAAGAGAAGTCGTTCTGCTCTGTTTCGGACTATTTATACATCGCCTGCGTATGTGTGTGTGTGTGTGTGTGTGTCACGGCGGCGGGCGTGTTGGTGGTTGTTAAGGTACAGATTATGTGAGGTCAGTTTGAGGTGTTGCCATGGAGACAGGGTTCCGCTGGAGGATGATTCGGCAGCTCCTTGGTGTCTGTGGACTCGCCCGGCTAGGTGAAATAGATTTCACCTGCATAACACATCCTGATATTTACCCATAAACACTAGGCCCTGTCTGTGAGTACGCTGTTCAAACCACTTATCCTTCCCCTTACCATTACCCCGTCTCTCTCTCTCTCCCTCTCTCTCTCTCTCTCTCTCTCTCTCTCTCTCTCTCTCTCTCCCCCTTCATTTCAATTTCTCTCAGTTCATATCTCTCTGTCATTTTCTCCCATTTATATTCAGAAATGCTTTGTGCGTATGGTAATCCTTTTGTGTCACAGAAGCAGTTTACAAATGCATTAAAATCATTCCGCATACTTCTTCAGAATAATAGTGACACAAATGATCTGCCTTGTCCCATTTCTCTCCATCTCTTCATCCTATCTATCCCTCTCTCCCCCCTTTTTCCTCTCTCTATCCCTCCTTTCTCCTCTCTTGATGGGTGAATGGAAGTGAGGACATCATCCTTCTGCTTAGGTATTTCACCCCTCCTTCTTTCCCTCCTCTCCATCCCTCCTTCTCTCAGAAGAGGAGTGGAGGTGGTTGGCAGCGGGGGCCGTGCTGTCCTCAGTCCTAAGCCCACTAGGAGGCTTTGAAGCTGGGTGGACTACTCTCACTGGCTGCCTCCGCATTTCCTGGCTCTGGAGGAGAGCTGCGGCCAGGACTGCTAACACAGCAGAAAAGGGAGAGAGGGAGAGAAGGAGGATAGAGAATGAAACGAGAGAGGGAGAGAGAGAGAGACAGAGGGACAGAGAGACAGAGAGAGAGAGACAGAGCGACAGAGAGAGAGAGAGAGAGAGAGGGAGAGAGAGACAGAGGGACAGAGGGACAGAGGGACAGAGAGACAGAGAGAGAGAGAGACAGAGCGACAGAGAGAGAGAGACAGAGAGAGGGAGAGAGAAAAGGGAACTGCTGGGCTGTTACTCAGAGCTTGTGTGGGGCCTGTTTCCCGTGGTGGTGCCATCTGCTTGGAGGGAAGGAGGGATGGGAGAGAGAGACAGAGAGAGAGAGAGAGAAAGAGAGAGAGAGAGAATGCAGTAATAGCACCACACTGTTATCTACTGTATAGCTATATTCTACACGCTGTATCCAGTCTCCTCTACCAGACTCTGAAGGTCTGTGTGTGTGTGTGTGTGTGTGTGTGTGTGTGTGTGTGTGTGTGTGTGTGTGTGTGCGTGCAAGAGCGGCGTTGTGCCGGGCCAGTCATCGCTTTTCAATGGAGGCCGCGCACGGCTGTGTTTCCTAATCC
>NC_139663.1:21627091-21664591 GCF_951799395.1 Argentina silus
TTGAATGATGTAACTATTAATATCTCACTTGCCTGCTTAGGCCGACTGGTCTCAGCTTCCAACAGTTATGTTCCTCTAAAGTTGATGGTATATACTGTAGATATAGGTAGAGTAGATATAGGTAGAGTAGATATAGGTAGAGTAGATATAGAGTAGATATAGGTAGAGTAGATATAGGTAGAGTAGATATAGGTAGATATAGGTAGAGTAGATATAGGTAGAGTAGATATGGGTAGAGTAGATATAGGTAGAGTAGATATAGGTAGAGTAGACATAGGTAGAGTAGATATAGGTAGAGTAGATATAGGTAGAGTAGACATAGGTAGAGTAGATATAGGTAGAGTAGATATAGGTAGAGTAGATAGGTAGAGTAGATATGGGTAGAGTAGATATAGGTAGAGTAGATATAGAGTAGATATAGGTAGAGTAGATATAGGTAGAGTAGATATAGAGTAGATATAGGTAGAGTAGATATAGGTAGAGTAGATATAGAGTAGATATAGGTAGAGTAGATATAGGTAGAGTAGATAGGTAGAGTAGATATGGGTAGAGTAGATATAGGTAGAGTAGATATAGAGTAGATATAGGTAGAGTAGATATAGGTAGAGTCTTAACTAAGAAGTGATGCCTATCATGGGAACATTGCTCGTGGGTAATCAGGTATTTAGAGGGGGGAATAGAGATATATTCAATAATAGTAATAATAATATATTTACATTTACATTTATGGCATTTAGCAGACGCCGGTACGCCGGTACGCCGGTACACTGCAGTCGCAGGTGATATTAACTTCCCAGAGTCCACTGCAGTGGGTCAAGTGGACAATGTTCAGTTCTTCTACTTTGACAATGACACCAAAGCTGCAGGGTTAGGCTAACCCTAACCTTAACCCTAACCCTAACCCTAACCCTAACCCTAACCCTAACCCTAACCCTGTATTGATACACACTCACAATTTCAGAACTGACCTGGACGTGATCAATTAGTTAGAATTTGCTATAAAAATCACATGAGAATTTCAGCAGTCTGATATCAGCTATCATTTGAGCTGTAAATGTAGATCAATTAACCTGGTAGTGATACACTGTAAATGTAGATCAATTAACCTGGTAGTGATACAGTGTAAATGTAGATCAATTAACCTGGTAGTGATACACTGTAAATGTAGATCAATTAACCTGGTAGTGATGCACTGTAAATGTAGATCAATTAACCTGGTAGTGATACACTGTAAATGTAGATCAATTAACCTGGTAGTGATACACTGTAAATGTAGATCAATTAACCTGGTAGTGATACACTGTAAATGTAGATCAATTAACCTGGTAGTGATACAGTGTAAATGTAGCTCAATTAACCTGGTAGTGATACAGTGTAAATGTAGCTCAATTAACCTGGTAGTGATACAGTGTAAATGTAGCTCAATTAACCTGGTAGTGATACACTGTAAATGTAGATCAATTAACCTGGTAGTGATACAGTCGCCTATAAGGGCCTATTGGGGCCATAAGTCAATATCAGTGCAAATGGAGAATGAAACATTCAAATGTAATGATAGACCTTTATTGAACTCTTCTACTCTTCTTCTTCTACTGTTCGTTGCAGAAAAGCGTTTCAGTGTGAATTGCGTGTGGAAGAGGGAACGTCCGTGCCATTGGAAGCCTTGGAAAAGAAAGACCAAAAAAAAACGAAGATTTGTTTTTAAAACAGCAATAAAATCGGAATAAAAGTCAGTCAACAGGACAACAGAGGAACCTTTAAACAGCAGTAAACACGGATGTTAAATGTTACATTACAACAGAGCAACACAGTATAACAGTTTACTACTTACAGGCTTGTTCCTCTTTCCTCTGCCGCCTCTCAATGCCCTCCAGATCCCCTGGAAACAGCCCGTCTTTCTCTCCTTCTGTCTGGCTACAGAGGAGCGCTGGCCTTTGCTGCTGATGGTCAAAGCATCACAGCCTGGCTTGACACGTTCAGTCAAGGAGACCAAGATGGTGGGATTCACTGGAGCAAGCGGAGCGTTGCTATTGGTGGCCAACATCTGACCATTGGCTCTGAGCTGTGGTTGACCAATATCCTTCAAGCCCTCATCATTCACAGCCAATAGCCTTGACTTCTCAGAGTCCTGAGGGGCCAATGATTCCTGAATGGCGGCGGAGTTCTCTTTGACTACGGGCTCCCCCTCATCCCAGGCAGAGAAGAACCCTGAACTCACAGAGGTGAAGGAGGAGAGGCTTCCTCGACTACCAGGGGAGGACAGGGAGCTGACATCACTGAGAGTGTCATCACTGAGACTGTCATCCATCGATGAGAAGCTGTTGTTGGAAGTGGCGTCCTCCCAGGCAGAGAGGAACTCTGCTGAACTCACAGAGGTGAAGGAGGAGCGGCTTCCCCGACTACGAGGGGAGGACAGGGGGCTGTTGGGGCCACAGTCATCCATGCCGTTGAGGGCATTAGGTTGGAATGTTGTATCAGGAGATATCCAACCTGCATGAAACACCATAGCAACACAGGGTAAACAAACCAGTCTACAGTGAACACTAGCAATATTATTATTCCTTTCTGTCCGATATACTAGACAACATAGAACTATATTTTCAAAAAAGACATTCATTGATAATAAAAATCTAAATTTTTAATTTTTCTTACAAGATTTGCAATCGTTTTCTGCATCATTGGAAACTTTGCTTGAGAGAAGGAAGTCTTGTGTCTTTGTGTCCACTGAAAGAGCCTAGTAAGAAAAGAAAGTACAAAATACAGAGGGACTTTTAAACAGCAACAAACAAGGAAAAAACAAACCAAACAATTTTCAAGATGTTATATGATGAAATAACAGTATAACAGTTTACTACTTACAGGCTTGTTCCTCTTTCCTCTCATTGCCCTCCAGACCATCTGGAAATAGCCTGTCGGTTTCTCTGTCTCTCTGGCTGTCTTACCACAGTCCTGAGGAGCCACTGATGGCTGACTGGCAGTCAGGTTGGCAGTGGTGGAAACTTTAATGGAAGACACATCCTCTGTGGTCTCCTGAGAGACCATGCCGGCGCTGCCGGTGTGAACCAACACCTCATTAGTGACTACTTCACCAGCTGCAGGGAGCTGAGGCTGGTCAAGAGCCTTCATGGGGGGGTCATCATCGGGCACGGCCAGAGGCTGAGGGACCACTGATGCATCTGGAGCAATGGCAGTGGCGCTACCATCCACTGTTGGCTGACTGGACACATCCACAGTAGACACATTCTCCTTGGTCACCAGGACGTTGTCATCAGGGAGAGAAGGAAGTGGGACCAGAGCAGAGCTGACAGGTGTCAGTGATGTTAGAGACTCTGCAGATGTTGCATCATGATCAAGGTCTTCCATGGCCAGGAGGTCTTGCATGGCGGTGGAGTCCACTGAGAACATGGGCTCCCACTCATTCCAGTCAGAGAAGAACTCTGCTGAAGTCACAGAGGTGAAAGAGGACTGGCTTCCGCAGCCTCGAGGGGAGGACAGGGGGCTGTCATTCCTGACGCTGTCATCCATCCATGTGCAGCTGTTGTTGTAAGCTGGTGCGTAGGCATATTTGTTGCCTATTATCTGATGGTATTTCTCAGAGACAGAGTCATCCATGCCTTTGGAAGAGTTTAGTTGTGAGGTCAGATCAGGTGATATCCACTCTGCAAGAAACACCATGGGAACACAGAGTAAACAAACCAGCCTACCGTGGCTGCTGGCTTTATGTCCTTCAAAAACAGCCAGACACCCTCTACTAACAACTATTTTCAATAAATATATACAGTATATTTTTTTAATATTGAAATTAAAAGGTTACATTTTTTTTCTCACCTGATATGCAACTGTTGTCCATATTTGCGCTGAAGTTTGTAAGATTGTAAGAGAAAAGACTGTGCTTGTATGCTCGTAAATGCTTTCGCTGATAAGACTGTCGAGATGAGAATTGTACATACAAGAGTTCTCTCTCAACGTTCTGGAGCGGTGACACTTTATGTCGCATTAGAATGGAATTTTAATGACGACGTCCCGGAGTTACAGCAGTAGGTCACAAACACTAATAACAGTATTTTTTTTTATCATAATGATAAAAAAACTAACCAAAAAAAACATCCATTAAAAATACAGTTCCTCAAACTTGTGTATGCCTACTGTAGGCCCACTGTTAACAGAGTATATAAATAAAATCGAACTGTAACGGTTTTTGCCTTAACTTTTATCATCGTTATCCATGTATATTTAGGCTCCAGATAGTAAATTCTAAGTGGGATGCCCTTCACACTGGTGGTCTGTAGCGGATTTTGATTGTGCTCAAAAAATCTATTGAGCGCATTTGTTCAAGTGACAATCTAAAGTTATTTGGGTTTTCTAGAGTGCGCACTAGGATTCATTTGTCTCTGTTTTACCTAGGATTTCACGATTGTATATTCAGCACCATGGACAGCGATACGAGTTTGGCCGCAGGATATAGGTATATACTTAAACAGTATATACATATATTGTCCAGAACGGGTCAGGGTCAGGCTCTCCGTCCCACAGCCTGCTCATCTGTCAGTGACTGACTGTCGTGTTTGCCTACATTAACTAGTTTCGATGTCATGAGCTACTTCTTCCACTTTTCTCTCAAGATTAGCTTTGTAGCTCCACTTTCCTACGTAAAGCATTTGGTAGCTTAAATGTATTTTCAGAGCAGCTACAGATTTTATTTTCTAGCTTGCTTGGATTCCACGAGAAGTTTCTGAAGTAATACCAATCATACAACACACCACCTTTCAATATTATGGACAAGTGACAGACGTCCTCTAGTAGCCAACTAATGACTTTTCTTACCAACTACATGAATTAAAAACTCTTTAAATGTATTTATTTAGGCAAGGCAACTTTATTTATATAGCACATTTCATACACAAGGCAGACTCAAAGTGCTTCACATAAAAACATGTCATACAATAAAATGAAATGAAACTAAGAAAAGAGTAAAGATATAAAAAGATTTAGATTCCTTTCTCTCTCTTTTGTATGATATTGTAAGTATTAGTTCAGAGTGCTAGGAGGTGGTGGTGCTGAGGACATCCTCGGCGGTGGGGGGCGTGTCTTCCTCGCCGCTGCCGCGGAGCCTCGCCGGCGCGGTGCACAGTGGGTAGCGACTGTTGTGACCAACTGCCATTTTGAGGTGAAATCCGATCTGAATTTCTTTGGCGCACGAATAAGTTTTAGATGATTATAAATAGGGGTAGAATTATCTCTCCCTTTCAGTTTTGATGCAAAAATGCTATCCGCAGCCCAGTTACTCGATGAGTTGATGGGCCGAGATAGAAACTTGGCCCCGGACGAGAAGAGATGCAACGTACGCTGGGACCACGAGACTGTAAGTTAGCCACTTTGTTTCTAGCTCCGTTAGCCAGCGTCGCTAAGTAACTCGCTAAATGTCCCATGGCTGCTAACTTACCATTACGCCAAGCAATGTTGCCATTTGTTTCCAGAATATAGTATTTTAGGTTGCACGTCTAACTAACTAGCTTGTCGACTATATTTCATGTTGGGACATGCGGTGACTGTGATTATTCTGGTCCTGAAGGAGCTAGGTTTGCTTGCTAAGTTAGCTGGCTGGCTAGCTGGCTGCACAGATATCTGTTTGCAGATGATGCGCCCTTCACCGCATGTTGACGGGTGGATGTGCTTCACTTTGGAAACTTGGGACGACAAGTTGTCAGTGGCTAAATTAGCCGCTCATCTGCTACTAGCAACAAGTCTAGATGTTTCTCAGCTGCGATATTGTGAATTCCTCACTGTATCGTCAAATGAGCCAGTTAAAACGACCAAAACGGCTTTTTGTAGACCATTACTTTCTCTCGTATTCATTCTGTGTGCGAGGACGATCGTTTAATATTCATAATTGTAACCTAATGCTTTAAAATAAAATGTGATTGGCCTGCGGGTTGTTGAAGTTAACTGTCACCTTTGGTCGGCTATAGCTTGGTTAGAACAGGCTTAACGCACACGGTGACTGACAGGACTCCCTCCTCCTCCTCCTCCTCCTCCTCCTCCTCCCCAGGTCTGTAGGTACTATCTATGTGGGTTCTGTCCAGCGGAGTTATTCACCAACACCCGGTCTGACCTGGGTAAGTAGAGAACACATGTTGGTACTAACTAGCATAATGTTTCATGGCTGTCCTCCAGAGGCGCAGGTCTGGTGAAGGGCTGGAATTAACTATGTTGTCTCATACATTCAGTAAAAGCTTCAGTTTCTTCCTAACCGATGTTGACCATTGATTTCTGCTGCCAGGTCCCTGTGAAAAAATCCATGATGAAAACCTTAGGAAAACGTAAGAGTTTACTTTACTCTCTCCCTGGAAAAGCAATGTTTGTCTATAACAGGTGTACATACGAATGTTGTATATCTGCCCATGTAACAAATGTATTACATCAAATCCAATTTTAATGGTTATACAATATACAGGGTACCATGAAATGGTTTAGGGTAAGCAGCTCCTCAACAGCCGACAACATAAATTTGCAGCAGTGTCATAATAATAACAACACAATGAGGAAACAATAATAATAGCAAATAATAGCAAACATTGACAATAACAAAGTGTCACAGATAGCAGCAGTAGCAACAGTCACAATGAGGAGTGTGTGTGATGGTGCAAATGGTTGTAGTTGGTTATAACACAACTCTTAATGCCGTCCATGGTTATAGTTGGTAATAACACAACTCTTAATGCTGTCCATAGTTGTTATAGCTGGTAATAACACAACTGTTAATGCTGTCCATGGTTGTTATAGTTGGTAATAACACTCTGTTAATGCTGTCCAGGTATGAGAAGAGCTCCCGGTTCATGAAAGAGGGCTATGAGAGGGACTTCCTGCGCTACCTGCAGTCTCTCCTGGCGGAGGTGGAGAGGAGGATCCGCAGAGGCCACGCCCGCTTGGCGCTGTCACAGGCCCAACAGGCCGCAGGGGTATGAACCAATACTAACCCTACTCTATCTGTATCCAGGAGTATGAACCAATACTAACCCTATTCTATCTGTATCCAGGGGTATGAACCAATACTTCTACTTTGTCCTCTGTGGCTCAGTTGGTAGAGCATGGCGTTAACAACGCTTAGGTTGTGGGTTTGATTCCAGCTGGGACCATATATACTGAAAAATGTATGCAATCACTGCAATGTAAGTCGCTTTGGATAAAAGCGTCAGCTAAATGGCTTATATTATTGTTATTATTACTTTGTCTGTATCCAGGGGGAATTAGATTTGGTTTGCCACCAGTGGCAGAACATCAGCCATTGTAGTGGTTTTGTCCAGTGTGTCACTGTTCTGTTTTTCATGCTGAATGTATCCTTTCTTAGCAGGGGCCGGGTCCATCTGGGAAGAACGAGGAAAAAGCTCAAGTCCTGACAGAGAAGATCGAGGACCTAGTCATGCAGGTGAGACCGTTTCCCTTCACAGAAGAGGCCCTCAGTGACCCCGGCTGAACATTTTACAATGCAAAAACCAACTTCACCGATACTCAGTATGACACATCTCAATGAGAAGCCTACGAGGAGCACACCACGATTACATCCATCATCCTCCACTACATACGTTTGCAGAAGACAGGCAGGATCACCAGACTGTAAACGTAGAAACTAAACGTTGTTGTCGTGTGTGTGTGTGTGTGTGTGTGTGTGTGTGTGTGTGTGTGTGTGTGTGTGTGTGTGTGTGTGTGTGTGTGTGTGTGTGTTCAGATCGAGGAGCTGGGCTCTGAGGGCAGAGTGGAGGAGGCCCAGGGCATGATGAAGCTGGTGGAACAGCTGAAGGATGAGAGGGAGCTGCTCAGCTCCACCCCGTCGGTGAGTCCCTGTAGCTACCCTGCTGGAACCCGAGGGTCTGGCGGCCCAGGCCTTTCCCCTTTTACTGAATGCACTCTTCCACTGATCAAATCACATTTTATTGGTCATGTACATCGCAGGCAGCCGTAAGAGATGTAGTGAAATGCTTTTGGTAATCCAGCTGCTAGCTCAACAACAATCCAACAAATCAATACAATACAATGGTAATAAAATGTCAACGAGCATGTGATTTCAATAAAAGATCGACTTTTTCACTGGTCTTCACCATCTGATCTACGTGTGTTCTATTCATCAGCCTTAAAGTTCAGTACCGTTTAACTGTAGTTGACTGAGATGATGACGTATGTGTGTGTGTGTGTGTGTTGGTTCCAGACCATCGAGAGCTTTGCGGCCCAGGAGAAGCAGATGGAGGTCTGCGAGGTCTGCGGAGCCTTCCTCATCGTGGGCGACGCCCAGTCCCGGGTGGACGACCACCTGATGGGCAAGCAGCACATGGGCTACGCCAAGATCAAGTCCACCGTGGAGGAGCTCAAGGTAAACCACGAGCCGACCACAGAATGATGTCTGAAAGGGGCCTGTGGAAATTCAGTTGGGGCCAGTAGGTTTCAGGGTTAGAGGCCCGGTGGGGCCAGTGAGGAAAAGGGTCAACATTGGACCCTGTGGACATTCGTATCGGTTTAGGGTATCTAGGCATTTCTCTGATACCAACTATCAGAAATAGAGCCTCATATCGGTGCATCCCTGTTTGTGGCTGATATCGGAATCCCATTGATGTGATTTTGTTTTATGTTGTAAGTCGCTTTGGATAAAGGCATCTGCTAAATGTCGTAAATGTAAAGTGGTTGTACTGTTCGTGATGTATTGGTAATGTAACAGATGGGATGAAATGTCTCTCTCTCTCTCTCTCTCCAGGAGAAACTTCGTCGCAGGTCGGAAGACCCCGTCACCCCTGTTGGTGACGACAAAGGGAAGAAGGAGCGGGAGGACCGGGAGCGTGAGAGGGAGGAGCGGGAGAAGAAGCGCAAGGAGGAAGAAGAGGAGAAAGAGAAGGAGCGGGAGAAAGAGAAGGAGAAGGAGAAGGAGAGAGAGCGGGAGAAGGAGAGGGAGAGGGACCGCGACCGGGACAGGGAGAGGGAGCGAGAGAGGGACAGGAAAGGGAGGCGGAGCCACTCCAACAGCCGCCACTCGAGCCGGGCGTCAGACCGGAGGAGGAGCCGGTCCCGGGAACACCGGCGGTCCAGGAGCAAGGAGCGGGAGAGGGAGCGCAAACGCAGCAGGTACTACACCCTCAGAACGCATAATGAACCACAGTTAAAAAAAAAAACAACAACTATAAAACAAACTCTCTAAATGTGTTTTACCCCCTCTTGTTAGCGAGACTACTCTGTTACTAGCGTAGAAATGCCTACGAAGTTTGTGTTAACATCATCGTTAATCGTTGCTGGCTATCCTGCCACTATCCTAGTTGTCAACCACAGTTGTCTTGCCGTTTACCATCATAGGAAGAAGGTAAATCTAGTGTGAGATCTGATGATTGACAGATGATTGGACTGCAAGTGAAGTCAATTATTCAATTGAGGGTTTTTAAACGGAGACATGCCGCCAATCGAGGCAATTGTCAGGCGAGCACCCAGGCAGGTCACAGATGTCGTTTTATAGATGAGCTTCTCTAGGCCTCTAGATTGACATTTTTCTCCTGTCCCCCCCCCGTTCCTCCCCCCCATCCCCTGTCTCTCCTGTCCTCCTCCCCCAGGAGCCGAGACAGGGACAGGGAGAGGAAGCGCAGCCGTGAGCGCCCCGAAAGGAAGCGGCGCTCCCGCAGCCGTGAGAGGAGGAGGTCCCGCAGCACGGAGCGCAAGTCTCACCGCAGCCACCGCAGCCGCAGCAGGGACAAGGACAGGGAGAGGGAGAAGGACAGGGAGAGGGAGAAGGACAGGGAGAGGGAGAGGGACAAGGACAGGGACAAGGACAGGACGTCCAGAGACAAAGGTAAGGAGGTCCCAGTCAAACACACAGATCAGACGTCTCATATCGGTTACTTCACAATTAGCCAATCATCTTGTTGCAGCAGGCTATCGTCCCAGACTATGGGTTTTTCTCTGTTATCCCGATCATGTGGTCTGTCTTTAGGATGGCGGTCTAACATATCATCTCCGCTTATTTTAAGCGTTAAACAGCCCAAGTAAACATCCTCTCAAAGTTTGCTCTTCCCAAGCGGCACGAACGCCAGTTTCAGCGGTGGTGGTGGTGTTTGCCAGGTGTGTGAGGCTGCTGTGTTGTATCAGTGTCCTCTTCCCTCTGCCCAGACCGCAAGGACGCGGAGGAGAGGAGGAGCAGCGGCAGCTCTAAGAAGGACAAGCCCGCGGACGATGTCAAGGCCTCCCCGGAGGCGGCGGGGGCGGGGCCCAAGGCGGAGGCCGAGCCCATGGAGACGGAGGCGGGCCCTCCGGCCGCCTCGGTAGCCCAGCTTAACGGCGGCGGCGGCGGCAGCGGCGACGACCACCATTCTGAAGGTGACACTCAGTCCAATTAAAACTGATCTGATAGGACCTCAGATCAGGCTCAGGTAAGTGCGCCCTCCTCCCACGCCACCCTGGCTCTCAAACACCCCACCCCTGTCCCCCCTCCCTCCCTCCCTCACCCCTATCCCTCACACACACACCCCCCCCGTCCCCCACCTCCCCACCCCTCTCCCTGTTTTTACTTTCAGTTCTATTGCTGTTGATTTTGTATGAATCTTTATCCTGTTTTCGAGTGCATCGTAAGTATGCAATGAAGATGGAACTAGGCCGCTTGAGAAGAAGGTAGAATCAGACACACAGTGGCGAGAGGGAAAGGCCAGTGTAGCCCCGAAACACATACCCGGAGGTACCCCTCGCTTTGTATCGGTCACATCACGTATATATATATATATATATATTTATATTTATTTATATTTTATCTTTTGAGACAGAAAAAAAAAATATATCTTCCAAATTTAAGTCCAATCATTTTTTTGTGCCTCTGCCTGTATTACCTTAACTGTTTTTTTTTTCTTCTCAATGATGGCAGTAAGAATATGTCATAGTGCATAACTTTAATTTGTTTACCCTCATCCTAGCCTACTGTTACACGTATCAGAATGACTGTGCGTCTGTATATATGTGGAGATATATAAACGCACAGCATTTTCAGACGTCTTATTTAAAAAGTAAACTTCTGTCTGAGGATTTATATGTGAAAGGAACCCGTATTAACTTAACTGAATGTAGTCTAAATCCTCTTCTCTCCCAATGACATGGATTTTGTGTGCAGCTTCATTGCCTTGCATTTTGGAATACAGTGTGTGTTGGGTAGCATTGTGGCTGATGATGGAAGGGTAGGGTTAATGAATGAATTGCAGCTGACTTCCATACCTCACACAGCGTTGGTGTTGTGAGCGACCTCATGAAAAAGGCAAATTAAAAATCAAGGGATACTGTCTCTGAAACTGTACAGGTACTCACCCCAGGTACTCCTTTCTCTACCCACATCCATTTTCTGAATGCTGTTGCCTGTCAAAGTGCTATTTTAAAAGAAAAAAAAAAAAAGCTTGATGTGTATAATTTTTGTTTCCCTTTTCTTCGAATATGATTTTTCTTTTTTTTTCCTTTTTAAGAACGCAGTTGGGTTTTTTTGGTGCAGTATTAACTTGAAAAGAAGCGCCCGTACGAGGCACTGAAGATGAACCATGTTCGAGGTTGTCGGCCAACCCAGTTGATATCCCTGAGCTGTTAGATGTCCTACTAATTACTCCGTTTAAAAGTAGCTAAACACTTTATCGTGACGTAGTTCATGTCATTTCCTTTCATCCATTTTATTTTTTTGGGGGGGATTAACGACGATTACTTCTTGGTTTTGCTCATTAGGCAATAGTTCAATTCTAACTTTCTTACATCCGGCTTAAGATGCAAATCATGTAACATTAACACTATAGATTCCAATGGCAATGGGGATATCAAGCGGGTTACCTTGATAGTCAAACAAATTCATGCATAGCCGATGCATTTAAAATAGGATTTCTTCTTCTTTAAATTTTTTATTCTATTGCCTTATACTAATGCCCCAAAGTATAAGGTGGGTCGGTCACTAGTGCAATGCCCACAAAACGTCAGGGTGTGCCAGCCCCCAAAAACGCCACCAGGATCACCGATAATGATAGCTGTAGCAATCCGCTAGCTTTTTAAGTTAGATTTAGTCATGTCTTCCAGTGTATAGATAAGTTAACATCCAACATCCCTTTGTGAGCGGTTTGAGGGGGGATATGTGTGAATAGGAGAGATCTCTCTGTTTGTGTCTATATAGTATGTCTGCTGATGGCAGCATTAGCTGCTACAAACTGTGGCACTGGGATCTTTGCTAACGTGACCCCCCTCTCTGGACGTTTGTGCACACCAGGGGGCGCTGGGACACGCGGAGGAGCAGGAGGAAGACCCGAAGACCACCCTACCCTGAACGCTGCTTAAAAACAAGGTGAACCACAGATGTAGTGGCTTATAATAAAAAAAAAAGATTAAAAAACAAGCGAAAACTATGAAAACAACAAAGAAATCTGTGTAAAAAGAAATGGTTCTGTTGTCTTTTGTTGGGGTTTTGTTTTGGTTTGGAAGATCACTTAGCAGTGCCACTCGTTTTTACAATGTATTTCTTTCCTCCCGTCATTTCTGCGATGAGCTTTAGCAACAGAACTAGAAGTACATGAAGGTTTTTATCTATACACGTTACTCTTGTTTACCTGCATTTAGTGAAATAACTAAGAACAGTGCTTGTGCTTGTTTTGGTTGGTCATGTCAGGCTCCACTTCACATGTACATTTTTGGAGAATCAGTTTGGAGAGTTTGTACAATGTTAGTCAGGTCGTATCTTTTCTTCTCTCTGTCTCTCTTTCCTTCTCTCTCTCTCTCTTCTCTCTGTCTCTCTCTCCTCTCTCTCCTCTCTTCTACCACCCATCACTTCTCCCTGGTTGCTCTTCTCCCCTGTAAGATAAACTGAAACCATTTGATCACTAAAGACTGAGAAGTGAATTGAGCGTTTCGCTTTATTTTTGTTCTGATTTTAAAAACCTGTATTTGTCTTGATGAATTAAAAAAAAAAAAAAAAAAAAAAGGAATTAAAACTTGGAATTGTGTGTTTTGTATTTCTTGTTTCATACCAACTTTGGATTTGCTTAGTAGAGAGAGTAGTAGGGCTACAGTACAGACATTTCACTGGCATTTTGGATAATGCTGCTAACAGCTAGCATCGATGTGCATTTTATACAATGAGACTAGCTTCTCATTAGGCCACTGAAAGTGAATACATTTACATTTACATTCATGGCATTTAACAGACGCCTTTAACCAAAGCGACTCGCAACAAATACATTTGTTTAAGTAAGTGAATCCATCAGTCATCATGAATAACTAATGCTGATGCTTAAAGGAGATGCAGAACATGTTGAAGACCCACCACTGACTGGGAGTGATTCATTTGGCCACTAAGTGGTCCTTCATGAAGGAATCAAGGCCCTCACATACAGCACTCTTGGCATTGCTTGCCAAGTCTAACATTGACATCTGAAAGAACTTAAACGTATTCTAACTTATTCTATTCACTCCTTTTTAAAGCTGATCTACCCCTTATCAAAAAAAAAAAAAAGTTAAATTTGGCAACTGCATATAATACCTTCTGTTATCTTAATCATTAGTGTAGCATGTCATGCTAACTTGCTCCAGCCTTTGTTATGCCGTGTCATCGGTCTTTGTCATGACCGACATTTTCAGCCATACGGTGCATCGACCCGTAGCTTTATCGATCCAACTCTTCTAGATCAGTGTGAATAAGGAAAATTACAGAATGCCCCTTTAGAGTTCAACATTATGAATCTATTGTGGAACACATTTTAACACGTGACAACATACATGTTTTATTACTACCCAGATCTGATGGAGGGGTGTATTGTGGAGCAGTCAAGTGATTTTAGTCTTTTAGCTGTTTCTTTTAGCGAGGCAGTTGAGTAGGATTCATAATATGTGGTCCTCTGTGGCTCAGTCGGTAGAGCATGGCGCGAACAACGCTTGGGTTGGATAAAAGCGTCAGCTAAATGGGATATATTATTATGGCATATATAATATGCGCCTACAGGTGGAATCAGGTTGGAACCGTTAGCTGGCAAGGTGCTGGACATTACAAGTCTCCACAGTAGATGGCGGCAGAGACCACAAAACAAGCCATTTGTAAACTATTTTAATTGAAAAATGAATTACTTTTTTAAATGTACTTTTACGTATGTTTACAGTGCAGACAGAATCTGATGTGACCAGCTCAGTCCATGTAGGTCCTCATGATGTCCTCTTTGGCGACACAGATAGTCTTCCCCTGAGAATGAATGCAGACTGACACGGTTTTGACTGATGCGCAGCGGCGCCGTCGTTGTTGCCCCAAACAAGACCGCGCTCTCAAACCCGCAACATCGCTCTGTTGTGTGTGACGTCATAAAAGGGCGAAATGTTGTGACGAAATGTTGTCAATCAAATAAATTGACTGTCCCTCCTGTAATCACCTTCAGATACTGCTTACCTGTCGTCGGAGAAACATTGTGCTCTGTTTTACATTAATGTTTCTTCAGCAAGTAACTAATTGCAATCAACATTGTAAGTTTATCCTCCTAAAAACCTAACCATACCATTTCCCCCCATAGGTTCTCTCTTGACATGTTTTCTCACTTTTTTCTTTCTGTTAATCCAGGAGTGAATAATGGATGAACGATCCAAATATGTGGAGACAGAGGACCAGCATGAACATGTAAGTAGAGAAGGCTATATGTGAATAATCATAATCATAATAATGTTTTGTAAAGCTATGAAGACATTGCAAACATAATATTACATTTTAGCCCAATAATCTACACATACCTGCAGGCTAAACAAACTGCAGCTCAACATCTAACCACCACAGTAATCTGGCATTTGTTCAACAATAAAACCACTAGGCCTACTTAGTGTAAACCTAGTGATAGCTAGGCTAGTCTAGGCCACTGAATAAGACCGTGTCTATGATTTAGCCCTAAAGTCACACTCATGTGAATGACCATGTATCTTCAGGCTGAGTCCATGTCACCAGAGAGCGTGGATTCCTCCCTGGGTACAACAGCCAGTCGCCAACTGCCACCAAGCCCCGCTGAGTCGTCTGACTGGGGTGAGAACAGGCACCCGGTGTTTTTCCTGTCTGACAAGCACATCAACCGCATTTGCTCCGACGCAGTGAGCATTGCCTACTATGAGGCAGAAATGTCCGTGCAGGAGGACAGGTCTCTGGGCTTATTTGGTGATGTCACCCCATCTCCTCAACATCTGAGCCCCCAGGGCAGTCTGACTGCTGGGGAGGAGACATCAGGGAGGCCTTTCTCTGGGCGCAGTGCTTCCCCTCGCAGAGGGCCTCTCTCTGGGTGTGGAAGGAGGTCATCTTCCTCCCACAGCAGCCAGAAATCAGCGAGAAGTAGGGCTTCCTCAGGCCGTAGGAGTCGAGGTGAGCTCCTCTCACCCGATGCCGAGCAGAGGATGATCCTGGCCATTGAGGAGATCATCACAGCGGTCAGCTATGGAACCCCTGGATCCAACGACCTTGGTGAGGCGACTCCATCCTCATCCTCTCGCCGCTCCACCCCGACCACCGCCATGGTCGCCAGCAACATCTTGACCTTCCTCCTGGATGGCACCAAAAGCACCCAGGACGCTATTCAATCCAACAAGTTGAGCCCGGAGGTGGAGAAGGCGGTCAGCCACAGCCTGGTGGACTCTGTGGAAGCGAGCCTCAAGCGTCTGCTCACTCTGGCTGCTCAGGTCCCTGTGGTCGTAGACGAGAGGGATCACAACCCCACCTCCCACACCGACCTGATCCCAGGTGTGAACATGGACCCGGGCCGCTCCTCAGACATCAGTGATGAGGTAACAGATGAGCTGGCCACCGAGGCCAACGCCACGGCCAGCAGGATCCTCTCCATCATTGACACGGAGAACTCATCCAGCAGGCCCAGCTCATCCAGAGGGGGCTCTCCCTGCCCCATGCATGCCTTCCTGGCCTCCAAGGACCTGGAGGGGTTCCTCCGCAGCGCTAACATCCGCGGCTTCTCCGAGCAGCTCATTTCACACGCCGCGCAGATCCTCCTGGGATCCAAGGAAGCCAAGAACACCCTGGTGAGGAGATGCTCCTCGGACACCGCCGTGGACAACCTGACGGGGGCGATAGAGCACACCGCTGACCAGTTCCACATGGAGCTGTTGTACAGCTTTGTGGAGGGGGCTGTGAGGAACCTGTTGGAGACCTTCCTGAGTCTCCCACACAGCCCCCCAACTGAGACCTACAAGGAGGATTACAGCTTCATGGAGGAGAAGAACTGGGTGGCCTCCTCCAACTCCTCCTGTGACAGTAGTCCATGTTGGGAAGCAGATGATGAGGAGTCCCTGACAGAGGAGTCCCTGACATCCAAGTCCTCCTCCACAGAAAGCATCCAGTATCCTCTCACGGTGGTTATCAGGTTTGGGCCTCAGCTTCAGGCGGAAAATGGTAAGATGATTTTATATAAAGCAAAGATTTTTAAATGGTAATATTTTTGGAAAAAATATCCAAAAAGTCAAAATAGCTACGATGATTTGTGAGTGTGATGTATCGACTTGAAATTCAAAAAATTAATTGTATTGATTTCATAGGATAGTATTCTACATGGTGGACTACAAGTGGCAATGTTTTGCGGTTATATGTTTTTTAAGATGGTGTAGGCCTGTGTGTTTAGTATAATGCTGTCCCTCCCAAATGTCTGTATGATGCGAAAGTGCCTTGTGCTTTTCCATGTCAAGAGCATGACGCCGTGATGGACTCTGAGGTCCCCAGCGTGGAAGGGCTCGAGGGAACCAGCCCGGAACCTTCCGTCTCCATGGGCTCTGAGAGCACCCCTGCCACTGTGTCAATCCCACAGACAGGGGGACAGGGGGATTCCAGAGCTGAAACTCCAAGAACTGTGTTTGAGGCTTCCGCAGTTCCGGAGCACAGCCACCTCCCTGCCTTGCAGTTCACCCCCATTGTGGCGTCTGTGACTGATGTGAGGTCATATGTCAACGTCACCACCTTTAGCTCCAGCCCCACCTCCACCACCTCCAGCAGGGCTACCACCCCGGAGACCCAGACCATGGATGAGAGCATGGCGGTGGGCTGCTGCCACACATTCTGCCCATGCCTCCGGCAGAAGAAGGCTGTTGGGCCTGCTGTTAAGGTATCACATCACCGTCCTCCAACACAGAATTACAGGACACATTGAAGTGTTTTCTTCAGAGAATGCCATAAAAGATGGATGTCAAATGATTGTCATTGCTTTCCTGGTGTAATGTTGTTGCTTCTGTGATTCTCAGGAGCCGAAGGTACCCAAGGGAAAGTCTTGCAAGGGAAAGGTAATAGAACACTTAGCAAATGTAAATTTGTACAGAAATCTCATTGATGAATCTCTCTTTCCAATTGTACTGTGTTTTGTTTTTAGGGGGATACTAACATTATTTGTCTATTGTCCATAATTTGCTTTTTTGCAGAGCTCCAAGATTTCAGTGGCACCAGTGCCTGGTGAGTTAACACTCTTCCACAGCAAAAGCACAGACATAAGAAAGATGTGAATTCAGCAGCTAGAGAATGGAGGAGATATAGCCTCAGTGTTCTTGTTGAATATCAGAGTAGCCTAAACTTTGCTCTCTTGTCACGGTTTTGTTTCAGCTGACGCTCCAGCTGCTCAGACATCCAAGAAGCCTGGCTTTGCACGCCGCTTCGCTGCTGCCGCCTTACAGGCCTTCTGCTTCGGATGCTTCCCAAAGAAGGTCAAGCACTGATCATTGACAATAAAATTGGATCATTTGAGCTCAGGTTTGCTGTCATTATTTCTTGTTGACTGACTGATGTTATGTCAGCAATGAAAACAGATTGATCAAATAGAAACACCACTTGTCAGTACTTTATCATTCAAACCTCACAATCGAGGTCAGTGCAAAATGCTTTAATGATGGATATGAAACAGACTTGAATCAGAGCAACCTCTCCCCTTACTAAAAACATTTCCGTGACATTTTTAACTGAACATTCAAAGTGCACTCAGCATTATCCCTGATGGATGAATATTGTCATGGTTTTCCAAAACGCTGTATGCACAGTAATACCTTATCAGATGGAACATTAGTCAGTAAATCATTTCAGCAGAAGTGTCAGAGTTGTGTTTAATCTAGACAATGTCCTATTCTCTGTCCTGTTCTTTTCCAAGCCACAGTAGCAGAGGTGGAATAAGGTAGCCCTGCATCTAGCTCATTCTGGCTAGCAAGTTAGCAGTAGCTAACTGCATCACATTAGGATTACACAGGCAACATAAACCTGTAATTCAAAGTTAACTCACCCTTTGATCATTTTCCTGGGCATGTTATATGTTCTTACAAAGATGACTGATAACAGCTACTTAACTGCTGATAAGATACCTCACTTCACAGAAGAGCACTGTAGACCTGTGACAGGTCTTCTGCAGTTGCTTCTCCCCCACTACTTACTGTCCTCAGAAAAGGTACATTGCAACATCCCCGCGTCGGCTGAGAGTCCAGGGCCGTTTTGTTGTCCCAGTCTGTCCCTGATTCCTATACACTACACTATCTAAGTGTACTTTGTCCCTTATCCTAGTGGAGCAGGTGAGAGCTAGGCTCAGGGCTCACGGCCCAAACCATCTGCCCTTCACATGACCACCAGAGAAAATGCCTGCCTCTCAAGACCACAGCAGAAGATACCTGCACAAAAATAAATAAATTATGAAGACAAATTGTATCACTCAATAACACTATTAACAACTGTACAGTTAATAGTGTTATTGAGTGACATAGCTGAAAAGGGACTAAATTGACTTGGCTCAACACTTCCAAATACTAGAGACTTGACTTGGACTTGTTGACCACTCTAGAATCAGCTAAATGAAAACTGCCTGGAAGCGTGGCTTGACTTTCTAGGGAGGAACTAAACTTTCTTCTTCCCAGTGTTGTTACACTCAAAACTGCCCCCCGAAATGGGAGGAGTAGTTGACAGCGCACCGTCGGAGCCTTGACAACAACGTGATTGACTTTTTACTTCATGCAGTACTGACCGGAGAAGTGCATATTGATCATATACGAGTGAGGTTATTGTTGATAATTGATTTTGTCCTCTGAGAACAATTATCCCCGTGCAATTATCAACGAAAATAAACTACTTCCTAGCCAACGCGTTTAGCTAACCAGCAAGCTAGCTAACTGCCAGGCTAGCTAGTTGGCTAACAACAGACTCCTTGTCGCCGGCTATTTTTAGTACAATTGTGCAGCTAATACTAGGCAGAGTTAATATTTAACAGCTTAGACGAAACGTCATTGTTTTCTCCTATGATCTCGTTACGGTAGTAATTAGTTAAACATGTCAACGACATCGCTGGATAAGGAACTGCAGGAGCGGCTCAGAGAGGCGTCTGCGATCGGAGACATCGACGAGGTCCGGACCTTAGTGGAGAGCGGCGTGAATGTCAACTCTCAGAATGAAATAAACGGATGGTAAGTGTTTCTACTGCTTGGAAAAAAAAGGGAAACAAACGAGACATTGTCTGCTGGCTTGGCTAAAGAAGTAATGATCCACGTTTATTGGAGAATAATACCTGACCTGTGACTTGTTCGGAGAGTGGCCTGTTAAAAAGACATCATGTTGTCCAATTAACCAGCAGACTTCTTTAATACTGTTAACGACCTGTGATGCAACCAGCGAATAGTCGCAGCTGTGTGGTCAAATGGGTCTGTTTTAGAGAAGTTATTTTTGTTCTGGTCTGCACCAACTCCACTTCCGAGCTCTTCTTAGAGATCCATAACCAGCTATTAATGGTAGTGGTTAAGATTTCCTCAAGTCTTCTTAAGTCAACAACAACATCATGGATTAGCGTCTTCATAGACCTGGATGAATTCACTTGAATTAGTTAATTTATAAATGTGTTTGTCTCCTTTTCCAGGACATGTTTGCACTGGGCATGCAAGCGAAACCACAAACAGGTGGTGTCGTACCTGCTGAACTCAGGTGCTGACCAAGAAATCCTCACTGCTAAAGATGAACTGGCCGTCCAGTTAACCTCCAAGCCAGAAATCAGAAGGCTGTTGGGAGGTAGGCACAACATGTTTTCAGTAGGCCTAATTTGAAGATAACGTTTTTACACTCACCTCAGATCTCTCATGCTGTTTACTTTGCATGGTTAATGTGTGAGCAGGTCTTAGATCGATCAATGCACCGGGGCAGCTTGAGCGTGGAGCTGTTGGATGAGGTCTTTACAGAGTGTATGAGGTCTTTACAGAGTGGATGAGGTCTTTACAGAGTGCTCGATCAGTTGTTGACACTCTAAAAATGACGCCTCTTGTTTTTAACAGTTGAGGAGGAGGAAGTGCCTGAGATCAAGGAATCTGAGCTGCCAATCATCCCAAACTACCTGTCCAACCCGCCCTTCATGTACAGCAAGATGGATAACAAGGCTGAGCTGTTACTGACGTCTCACTTCACCCAGAACGGCAACGGGGGAGACCACTCTGAAGACCCCCTCAGTGGCCCGGCCTCCCTCTCCCCGACCCACGAGCCACAGCCACCGCAGAGCCTCCTCGGCGACCCCCAGAGCCCCAGAGAGGCGGCCTTCATTCCCACGGCGGAGCAGAACGGCGTGTCGTCCGGCCCCGCCTCCCACGCCGTCAACGGAGCCCTGCCTATGGACCTCTCCGTGGAGCCTCACCTGGTCAACCACGGGGAGTACCCGTCCTCGGTGAGCCACAACGGGCCCGTGTGCTCGCCTCCGCTCCCCTCCCCGAGCCCCAGCACCACCAGCAGTAGCAGCCAGGCCCAGGTGGCTAACGCTAACCCCACCGTGACCAGGCAACAGTCCATCCCCCAGCAGCTCAACTGTGGTCAGGCCGGGGGCTCTATGCCGGCCTTCCAGCCATTTTTCTTCACCAGTACATTCCCTGTCAACGTGCAAGGTAAGAAAGCCACTCTTGGATTTGATGGGTTTACATGCAAAAAGTGTCTCTCGATCAGGCATTGTTTTGAGACATTTTGGCCTCTGGTTTTGAAATGAACCTTTTTTTTTTTCTTCTGAATTTGATAAATTGCCCTTACTCTACATTTCAGAGTTGTCCAAAAAAGCGTGCGCTTTGATCAGATATTTGTTGCTGTTTCCCCTCTAATTAATTCTTTACTCACCTGTCCAGGGTTCAGTGGGCACAAAACTGTAGATTGTTCTAGTTGTTGTTGTTGTTGTTGTTGTTGTTGTTGTTGTTGTTGTTGTTGTTGTTTTTTAACAGTCACTACCTCACTAGCATGTTCAGTAACAACACTCATTTCAGTTTGAAAACGTTCCCCCCCCCCCTTTGTGCCTCACCAGTGTATCTCATACACTGAGGTTTCTGTATCTGATATATTGACACATTATTATTTCCTGGTCTCTCTCAGAGTTGGTTCTGAAGGTGCGGATCCAGAACCCGAACGCGCGGGAGAACGACTTCATCGAGGTGGAGCTGGACCGGCAGGAGCTGACGTACCGGTCCCTGCTCCGGGTCTGCTGCAGGGAGCTGGACATCGGCGCCGAGCACGTGGAGAAGATCCGCAAGCTGCCCAACACCATGCTCAGAAAGGTACACACACACACACATTTGCAAGCTGCCCAACACCATGCTCAGAAAGGTAACCACACACACACACTTGCAACCAAAACCATGCTTCAGAAAGGTACAGAATACACACACACACACACACACACACACACACACACACACACACACACACACAGCCCCCCCCCTCACCTCTCACACACACCTTTTAGAAGTGTGATGTTGTGGGTCGCCTTGTCAATGTTTTTTTAACATTGGCTGAGCAGTAGCACTGATCCCTCTCCGGCTGCGTTTCCACCACAGTGGTCAGCTCACTGGACTGTGTAGGGAAGGGCAAGACACTGGTAATGAAGGATGAAGGACACACTCCTAGACACCTCATAGGCCCTCACAGTGCACTGTGAGACTAGTACATGATGTACCATTTGGTTGACAAGAGTGTTTTTTATCTGGGGGGGGAAAAATTGACAATTCCAAATTCTTCAGGCTGTTCGTAGTAAATTGGCGTGTGATCTCATGAAGAGCCACAGTGTTCTGGAAGCACAGACCCGGCCATATTTTGGGAGGTGTTGATTGAACAGAGTGGTAGATGAAGGAATGTCATCCACCCAGTCGAGGGAAGCTATCATCCTGTGCAATGCACTGCCAGTACACTCACACTTGACTTGTTCCTCATGTGACAACATGCACACATGCGCATGCGCATGACTCTGGGTAAGCAAACATTTGCATGCCCTCTAATATTCTGAGGCATTTTGAGGGTCCTCACTGACATGGTAGAACACGAGGTTGATATAGGTTGATATAGGTTGATATAGGTTGATATAGGTTGATATAGGTTGATATAGGTTGCCCTACTGGCAATACTAACTAGTGAGCGTTTTTGTCCCCTGTGATGGCAGTTATGTGGGCATTGTGTCTTCTTTTTAGAAGGCCCCTGTTGATTCCCTTCCCTGCCTGACTCATGCATATACATCAACTCTCTCCCACATACGGTATACTAATCCAAAAGGTCTAATTTAGTCTTCCTTGACGCACTTTTCCCCTCCCACACCCAGTATCTGATGATCCTGGGCATTCATGACATTTCTGTGCCCCCCTCCCCCCCCGCCCCCCAATATAGGACAAGGACGTGGCGCGACTGCAGGACTTCCAGGAGCTGGAGGTGGTCCTGGAGAAGGCTGAGGGCCTGTCTCTGCTGTCCGGCCCGGGGAGCCTCACCGACAGACCCTGCTACAACATGAAGGCCTCCAGGCTCACCTACTAGCCCCGCGCGGCGGAGACAGTGACGCGTACTGTTGACGTGGACCCTTCGCTGCCACCGGCCAACCGGCCGCGCCTCGGAGGCTCCCTCCCCTCGGAGGCTCCCTCCCCTCGGGCTCCCTCCCCTCGGAGGCTCCCTCCCCTCGGGCTCCCTCCCCTCGGAGGCTCCCTCCCCTCGGGCTCCGATAGCTGTCGTTAGTATTCGATTTGATTCAGTTGTTGATTCAGTGTCGTTTAGCCAGCGTTCTACGGTTCATTTCCCAACAGTTCAGTTCTGTAGCTATTGTCCTCCTCCTCCTCCTCCTCCTCCTCCTCCTCCTCCTCCTCCTCCTCCTCGGCTCTGCTCGCCCTCCCACCAGTCTGTGTACCCGACCAGCACTAACCGATTATTCATGCATGGTGTCCTCAGTTATGTGCTGAAGTATTTGGGTCTCTCTCTCTCTCTCTCTCTCTTTCTCTCTCTCTCTCTCTCTCTTTCTCTCTCTCTCTCTCTCTCTCTCTCTCTCTCTCTCTCTCCTTCTCTTTCTCCTCCCTCTGTAGTTTGTGTTGAGTCAGGCTACAGTGGAACATTGGTTTTGAAGGAGCAGTGGCCTGTCTTCCTCGATGGCTGGACTTTTACACGGGACTGTGCGTTAGCCATACTGTATAGGGACTGTGTTTTAGCCATACATAGACTGTGGTGGACTATGCTTGTGGACCAAGAGATAAGAGCAAGATGTCACAAGAGCAGAAATTTGAATAGCTCTTCCTGATATACTCTTATCAGTCCACCATAGGCGGCTTCGTACAATGTACACAGCAACATGTAGGAATAGAGCTTGCTTTAGGGAACATTATGGGGGGGGGGGCAGATGTTCCAACTGGCATACACACAAACACCACACACACACACACACACACACACACACACTCATGCTGTTACACACATAGTATACACATAAGTCTTACTCCCTGTCCTTCAAAGGTTGTCCTTTGTCACCCTGACTGTTTATTTGTAGGCAGATGCCTGATCAAAATATGTATGCTGTTGTTGCCTTTGCATCGAGGTTCAATAATCATAGGGGGAGTGGAGGACAGTCCCACCAGTTGAGAATTGTGTCATTGATTTAGTGGACCTTTTTAATTGTGCTCGTTAAGCACATGGAAGCTACAGCTTTCCTCCATGTTAAGACATTGGCTCTGTTTCTTAAAGAACTATCTTGATTTGAGATAACAGCCTTTTAACAGATGCTATTGTAGCGCCATTGACCTGCTCTGGAATTCAATCAAACCTGCTCTGGTGAAAAACAATCATTGCTCCTGCTCTGTGAAAATAAAGTATTTAATATGTGCTTCTAGTTAGACAATGTTTACTAGGTTAACCAAAACGTGACTAATTTAGAAATGTTTTATTTTATGGAAATGTGTATTTGCTCAGGGCAGGAACAATGGGTTTGTTTTCTACACTTTGTTTGCCTTCCACTTTTGGTTTGTGCGAGTAGTTCTTTCAACCTGACAGTTATTCGGTATAATATTTAGACACTCTCAACTGTGAATTATTATTTAAATTCATTGGTGTTCTTAATTGACGCAGATAACCCTCAGTGCACTTTAGGGAAAATGGTGTCCCAGCACAACGGCGGTTGAGATTCCCCTAAAGTGGGTTTGTTTTAGCCTTCCCTGTATTAGTTCCGTTAAGATACTTCCATTTACTGTGATTAGATCGAAACCAAATAAAATACCGATTATAGCCAGCAAGATAGGTTGTCCAGAATAGACTATCAAAGTCGGAAATGTGTTTCTGTTTTTTTTTTAATCGCTGTATGAACTTTGTTTTCGATTTGAGAAGAAAGGGCAGAAAGATGTAGCAAAGGACGAGATGATGAGACGGTTGTTTATGATTCATGATGTTTTTGCTTTAGCGCTTCCGTAAGATTACTCCCAATCAGTTTTCTTCAAATGGTTTATTGTGTCATACCAGTGTATAGATTTGAACTTTTGCGGTGGGAAAACTTTATACATTTTTTTTTAGAGTTAAAGCTACATTTGAACTAAATTTAATTTAATTAATCAAATGTTAACATGCTAGCTAGCTATGTATGGGTTGGGTTCTCAGGTTTAAACCAACTGACATTTGATTTTTGAAAATCTATGGTGTTTGCTGCTTAATTTTAGGGTACAATTGACGATGTACAAATGTTGATCTTGAAAACGTTTGAAAATACATTTATTGGAAATATTACTGTTTAAAATGCTTTACAACTAGTAATTGAATCAACTTTGTACTCAGAGAGTACTGGACATATTCATAGCCACACAGCTGGAATGATGTACGATCTAAGAAATACTTTATGTTGCTTTTGTCATGACCACAGTTCATCAAGATGACTATGATCCTAACATGTGCTATCACTTCTCCATGCTGGTTATTCTAAGGTAATCAGGGGTAAATTCCCCAAATGCTTTGTAGCTAAAGTAGTACTTTATCTCTTCCTTCATTTAAGGAATTCCGTTCGTTCACGCACACAAGATTCACCTGCAGACATGGATGTTTACAATTGTTACTCTCTTGCAGCTTTGCGGCCAGGTTGTCGGGAGAACATAAGTACTACTTAAACTAGAAAACGTTTGTAGAAACTGGCCCCAGTGCAGTAGGTCTCCACTACAGGACTTATACTCAATCAACAGTTACTAACAAGGCAGTAATTGTTAACCGTTACAATGTGTACCTAAAGCTCTTGACTGTATTAGTATGTTTTATTATATATATATTTTTATCAGTTTGTATTTTATTTTATTTTTTAACAAGCTAGGCCTATTTCTTCTGTTTGTATCCATGCCTAGGCGTATACAGGAGGTCCGTTCATCTATGGGGGGGGGGGGGGGGATGTGGGGGGGGGAGAAATGTGTGGCATACGGCAGCCAAGATGAAACCAAGTGCACAGACCACCACTTTGGGAACGGGAAGCGTGTAATATGGAAATACTGAGGAGAAAGACAGCGAAAGTGTGAAATGGACTATCGGAGAGTGATCCTTGTGTGTTCCTTTAACCATGTTGAATGCTTTATAAAGTGATGTTCTGATGCCACGGGAGGTGCTTGGTTTGAGAAAGCTGAGTGCGATGTTGATACAACTCTGGCCACTTTGTGCCCATTGGTTGAGAGCGCCCGTGTTGGGATTCTAGAATCTTCCCTGGTTCTGTGAGAAAAAACCGATGACTAACTAACGATGTACTGATTTACTGCTCATGTTCTAGAGGAATACAGTTTGACTTAACCTATGCATTCAGAGTCTGATATTTTTATATGTCCTGTGTACTTTCATAAATTACTTAGGCACTGTTTTAACCTGTGTTGAGTTCTGACGACCTGTACCTGTTCTTTGATAAAGCATGGTGGATAACTTGAACATTCTTTATTGTTCTCTGAAGTGGACCTCGCTGGGTGTTTCATGAAAGGAAGGGGGTCAATTAAATGGAAAGCATGTTCTGCTGTGAGCCAGCAGAGGGAGTAGTACAGTCAATGTTGTCATAGATAAACCATGCTAACACTGAGGTGAAACTGTGTACTTTGCCTCTCAAGATACTGTGTTCTAGATCTTAAGAACATTATTAACTATATTCATCCGACGTTCAAAAGTAAGATTTAATAAACCTTAATAGATTAGCTTAGCTACTTAATGGTCTGTTGAATCTAATGTGTATTGCATCGAGCAAGCTTTACAAATTGCTTATGAATTGTTTATCTTGTTAGCCTTTTTGACTGGTAAGGTCCCATAGGGATGGCTGGATGAATAGAGATATGGATGGATGGATGGATGAATGAATAGAGAGATGGATGGATATGACCTCTCTGGTCAGATGGTCCTTCCTGTCCTCTGGCTGAAGCCACAGGAAACACAGCTGTGTCTGCTTCCTCCAGCACAAGAGTGTCAGGTCTGAAAACAACTGGAGCCAAAAGGAACTGTTCAAAATGTAGGTGAACAAATTGGCTGTTCGCTATGTACAGTGCCCTTCATAAGTATTGGAAAGAGGAAGCATTTTGTCTTCTTTTAGCTCTATACTCCCAACAGTTTGGATTTGAAATCAAACAACTATGAGGTTAAAGTGGAGATTCTCAGCTTTTAAGTCAATGTCTTTTTTTGTTGAGATTTGTTTCACCATTTAGAAATTACAACCCTTTTTATATATAGTCGCCCTATTTCATGGCACCAAAAGTATTGGAAAATTGGCTTGACAGGTGTTTGTGGTTAAGCAGGTGTGTTCCGTCACATCATTTGTGCAGGCATAAGAGAGCTGTCAATGTCTAGTATTGATTCTAGGCTTTGCATCTGCCTTTGGAGTTTTCTATTGGTGTTTTTCAACATGAGGACCAAAGGACCAATGAAAGTCAAGGAAGCGACTGAGGGTGAAATATCAGAAATTTAAATCCAATTAAACATGCATTTCGTTTCCTGATTCAAAGATTTTAGGCAAAAAGAAACTAAACAAAACAAACAGCAACTGTAGATGGCTGCAGTACAGGCCTGGAAGAGCATCACCAGAGAATAGAGATTATCGACCAAATACAACCCAATTTTTTTTTCAATACTTTTGGAGCCCTGAAATAGCGGGAGTATGTTTTAAAAATGTTGTACTTTCTAAATGGTGAACCCAATCTGAAAAAAACCCATTGAATTAAAGCTGAGAATCTTGTTTGTTTTTAGGTATCTTTGCCTATCAACAGGAAATGAAACACATGTTAAATTGAATTTAAATCACACTGACGTTGATGTCAGTCAACATTAGGACCAAAGAGGTGTCAGGGAAAGTCAAGGGAGCTATTATTAGACTGGAAAATCTGGAGAGAGAAAAAACTGTCAGAAACATAGCCAAAACCTTGGGCTTGCCAAAATCAACAGTTTGGAACATCATTAAAAAGAAAGAAAAAAAGGCACTGGTGAGCTCAGCAATCGCAAATGGGCCGGCAGGCCAGGAAGGACTTCTACTGTGGATGACTGAAGAATGCTCTCCATAATTAAGAAAAACCCCAAAACAACTCTCACAGATCCAGGAACACTCTCCAGGAGGTAGGGGTGAATGTGCCAGAGACTACCATCCGCAGACTACGTCACTAGCTGAACTACAGAGGCTACACTGCAAGGTGCAAACCACTAGTTATCCTCAAAAAGGATGGTCAGGTTACAGTTTGCTAAAAAGTACCTTCAAAGGTGTGGAAAAGGGTCTTGTGGACAGATCTGATTAATAGTATCATGTAACAGAGTGATTGGTTTGGGCATGTATAGCTGCCACAAGAACTGGCTAACTTGATGATGTTACTGCTGACTGCTGAATGTGTTCTGAAGTGTACAGATACATCTTGTCTGCTCGAGTACAAGCAAATGTCTCCAAACTCATTGGATGGTTCTTCATCACACATTAAGACAATGACCCCAAACATACTGCCATAGCAACTTGAGAGTTTTTCAGGGCCAAAAAGCGGAAAGTTCTTGATTGGCCAAGTCAATCTTCAGATTTAAATCCAATTGAACATGCATTTAATTTTTTAGGTAAAAAGACCTCAAAACAAACAACTGAAGATGGCTGCAGTACAGGCCTGGCAGAGCATCACCAAAGAACATACCCAGTGTCTGGTGGGGTCAATGGGTCGCAGACTTGCATGCAAAGGACTGTCGACCAAATACTACACATGAGTACTTTATTTTGACACTGGGTTTTTTTCCAATTCTTCTGAAGTTGTGAAATAGTGGTGTATGTTTAAAAAAATATTCTACTTTCTAAATGGTGAACCCAATCTGAAAACAAAAACCATTGAGTTAAAGCTGGTTCATTGGAATTAAAAGTTGAAGTTCAAGCTTCCTGCCGGTCACCTGTGAGAATGTTAAGATCTGGCATTTTGTTTTTGTGACCTCAGCCTGTGGAGGAAGTAGTACTAGCCAATAGCCTTGTTGTTTTCTGACCAGGTGTTGGGTAGTATGCATAATCCAATACACTCAAGGTTTGAAGCAGGAAATCGTGCATTGTTGCTGTGTTTTTGCTAGCCATAGTCAAAAATGCCATATTTTCATATCCCTTTATTAAGTGAAAATGTGGCATGTTGTCAATGTGATGAAATGTATACTACCCTACACCTGGCCAGAGAACAGCAAGGCTATCGGCTAGTTGGACTTCCTCTTGCATAGGTGGGCATCAGGTCACAAAAACAAAATACCAGATCTGAACATTCTCACAGGTGACCGGCAGGAAGCTTGAACTTCAACTATCAATTACAGTCTACTCCAAATTCTTCATAGATTTCACCTCATAAGCTGTGGCCTACATTTGACATTAAGTTTGATGTATTTATGTGTAAATAATATATGTAACCATGTATATTAGAACAATTGGTCTTTTGGCTATTAACACTGACAACTACAGCACAATCATTTTAACCTACTTTTACAGTCAGAACACACAGCTGTGACTTCAGCCCGTCTTTACACCCTTGACCTGCGTTTGTGCCTTGTAAGTGTTGAAATGTTCCAAAAAAGACATGCTTCGAGAGTGCAAGAATGTTATTATGTTCTCCGAGTTTAAAGAACACAAACAGAGAGTAGGTTGTTATCTCACATCCCCCCGGATGTGTGTGAAGCCCATAACCTTATTTGCAAAGTAAAGAAAATATTCCTCATGTGGTCAACAGATGTTTTAAGGCTTGATCCACTGACACAGGAGCGAGGCAGTTGTTGCGCAATAACATGTGTTGTATGTGTTACAACATGTGTTACAACAGACTGTTATTATGGAGAGTGACCGATAGCTGTGTGTGTGTGTGTGTGTGTGTGTGTGTGTGTGTGTGTGTGCGTGTGTGCGTGTGCGTGTGCGGGCGCGCTCCTCTCTCCTAAATCCTTGCTGTGTACTGTATGTAAATGTGCATCCTTCATACACACATACATGTATTCTGCCTGTGTGTGTGTGTGTGTGTGTCCGTGTGTCCTGTGTGCACTGTGTGTCCAGCCTTGTGTCTAGCCTCCCTCACTCGGTCTGGGTCTAGGAATCAGCTTAGGGCGCTGCAGTGGCTGGACGCGTCCCTCTCCTTTGTCCCGGTGTCAGACGCCCTAATAAGCTTATGAGCAGTCATAACACCTTCATTGTTTTTTTTTACCCAGCCCCCCCCCCCCCACTTCTCAGTCGGGGACGCGGGCAGAGCGCTCTCGCCTCTCTGGGATCCCAAGAGCATTTTAGGCCGTAAAACCTTCCACAGAGGAACTGAGGCAGATGGTGACATTACTCGCAAGCACCACAGGTGACGGTTTGGAATGTGGCCCTTTGCTTTCGGCGCATTCTGTGCCCCTCTCCGAGGGATAACAAGCAAAGCTGCAGAAATCTATAGAGCTGCTTATCTGTTGCAAAAAAAGAAATGCACATACAGTACAACATTGTAAAAGAAATGCGTCACTTGCGCGGAAATGTGTCACCACCTGGCACCACGCCATACACTAAACCCCCTGTTCTCTGCTGGGTTCTAGTGGTGGACGTACATCACAGTGGGAACCAGATGTTAGAAAGGCCGTATTGTGTGTTCCCAGAGATTACGTAAGACAGTACTTCATTAACAGATCAGGGGGAATCGTTTCTGGATTTTAAGTGATGGATTCATAGCTGGGGCCTTGAGTTTTTCCTAACCTTGTTGTTGAAAAGTAGGCATGGTCCAGGAGAGGCCGGTGGAGGTAGAAATCGGAGGACGGGGTTATTGTAATGCATGGAATGGAATGAGGAATGGTATTAAACACGTTTTATACCATTCCTCATTCCATTCCATGCATTGCAATGAGCTCGTCCTCCAATTTCTGCCTCCACCAGCCTCCACTGGTAGGGTTGTCCTAGACTAGACTGAGACCCACCCCACTGAGAACCATCTCAGATGTGCTTAAACTCAGTCATGTGTTATTACTTATTCATAAGGTCCAGCTGAAGAGTAAACCCTGGTCTGCTTTGTCTGACACGACAGGTCGCCTGAAACACCTGATTGACCTTACACTTCCTTTGGCGATAACTTTGCGGAACAGTTTCCAAATCCGTTCTCTTCATCCCTCCCCTAACTTTAATTTCTTCAGTGTACTTTTTGTTTACATACCGTAGCAGTTGGTAGTGAAGGTAAGGAAACATAATGAAACTACAGACGACCCAATGGAAATATGACAACATCTGATGAATCTTTTTAACTTTTTTCCATTTGGAGTCCCACCTCCATGACATCATTAATTGTCCGCAGAGGTGTCTGACTGATAAGTACCTCCCTGGGAGGTTTGGGTTTTCAATCTCCAAATTCTAAAGGGTTCTTTAGTTCTTAAATTCTAATTCTAAAGGGTTCTTCTAAAGGGTTTATTCATGATGTACTGTAACTAATCTTGTCCTGGCTAGGTGTGCCTGTGTACGACAAATCATATTGGTGAAAGAGGGCATCCCAGGTGAAATAAAATATTTTACCTCTCTTTTACTACATCCACGATATCGATGAGCCAGAACTCCATCTCTCAGAAGTTTACCCTCCACTCCATCATTTTACATTTACATTTACGGCATTTAGCAGACGCCTTTATCCAAAGCGACTTACAACAGGGATGACGAGTTGACCATGCCTAAGACCAAACAGTCAAGGTCATTCAATATTGACACTTTGATGAAGCTGACACACAAAGAGCAGTTTAGAGAGGTGTGTGTGTGTGTGTGTGTGTGTGTGTGTGGGGGGGGGGGGGTTAGGTTGGTTGAGGAGACATGGTCCGATGTGGTCTACTGTGGTAAACAAACCTTGTGACATTGATTAGGGGAGTGTGAGACAGATTAGATCCTGGCCCCCTCACGTCAGCACCAACACCGACCCTAAGCCTGTGAAGTATTTTTCCCAGTATGTGGGAGTGACAGGCGGAGGAAGGCCCAACCAGGGTAAGCTCACTCATGGTGCTTTTCCACTAGAGGCTGGGACCCACTCATGTCTTTTTTTTGGGTGTAAGCACCAGTGTTTGTTTTGGTTTTTGGTATGTTGTGTTTCCACCACCCAGGGTGATTCTGAGAACGGAGGACCCCCACCCCCTCTGGCATTTTACGGCCTTGCCAAACGCCCTCTGTGGAAGTTCCCCATCAGTACCCTAATGGGAGGGAGTGCATGGGTAGGAGCTGTGGTTTGTAACTTTGAATTCATGGACGTTTGTGAAAGTGGTACAGTCGTTGCCAAAGACAATTTAAGTGCAACTCCTATTACAAGGACAATCCCACCATCAACCGATGAACTAATTTAATGCAGAGGGTGAATAAAGTCGCCCAAACTGTCAACAGTCCAGAGTGTCAAGGGTGACTTTATTCACCAAAAATGCATGAATTATTCATTTTGTAGCCAATCAAAGTATTGCTGTTAGGTAAATACCACCGAAAACACTTGGCACTCTAGGTGGTGAGTGTTCCGGAATTCTTTGGCAGTTAAGACAGAACATACAGATACACCAGAGAGATGATCATGTACATAATCAGGCCCTGTGGTGCTAGCAGACCCAAAGTATGTATAAAGCTACACATTATTCAGTCATATGATTAGCCATACCATTATGTAATACACTAACACGACACATATGATCACACAGGATGGTTGTATAAGTCTAAACATGAACTCCAGTAAATTCCCCACAACATACAGTGCCAGTCAAAAGTTTGGACACACCTTCTCATTCAATGGTTTTTCTTTATTTGTATTATTTTCTACATTGTAGATTAATATTGAATACATCAAAACTATGAGGGAACACATATGGAATTATGTAGTAAACAAAAAAGTGTTAAACAAACCAGAATATGTTTTATATTTTAGATTCTTCAAAGTAGCCACCTTTTGCTTTGATGACAGCTTTGCACCCTCTTGGCAAGTTTGTGTCCAAACTTTTGACTGGTACTGTATGTGTCCATTGTGGTTCATTTGACACTAACCTATCCTCCATTTCCCCCGGCATTCTCCCCACAGAACAGTACCAATTGATAAGCCTACTGATACACCCTAATCTTGTCTTGGCAAGTTTGAAAATGTTATATCCATGTACAGTACTCTGGTGAATGGGGGACCCAAGGAGAAATAACTGGTTGTGCCAGTCCTGTGATTATTCGGATGTGTCTTCAAAGGGAAAAGTCACCCTTTGTAGATCACACCACCTGCAACGGTAGGTTTTAGTTGTCCCTACCCAAGACAAGTAGACCTAGTCAAATAAGCTTTCGCTTTATTACTGCGTTTGAGTTCCTTGTGACAAATCATTCGTGATCATCATCGGTATGTACTAGATATCTGGAATAGCCTTCATCGCACCTTTGTGATTCAGGATATGGCGATTTTAAGATTATTTTCAACCCCCAAAAAGGGAAAGGAGGGTAAGAAAGCTCACATTTTCACAGAACATTGAGTCATAGTAATGTAACACCTTGTGCGTGCCAAAACACACACACACACACACGCACACACACACACACACACACACACACACACACATACACACACACACACACACACACACACACACACACACACACACACACACACACACACATACACACACACACACACACACACACACACACACACACACAGAACCCTATAGAATGTGTACGTTACGTTTTTAATTTTCCAAAACACACACACACACAGAGAACCAAAACCTATAGAATGTGTACGTTACGTTTTTAATTTTCCAGTCACCCCACTGTGATTGGAGAACACCCTGAGTGGGATTGGATAACATTAACCAAGTGGCCATAACAGTCACTATTAACAGTTACTTGTTTTGGACGGGGTTCAGAAAGACTGCAAGTGCTCTTAGAGAGGGTCAAAGTCAAGGTCTGTGTGCAGACAATACATGTGCTGAAGGCAGGGAAGCTGTCAAAGTGCCCGGCGGCGGCGGGGGGGCGGGGGTTTGTGGGGTCCTGGTCGAGTCGTTATTCAATATGTGACATGCATTCAGTCCCTCATGTGTCGGCTGTGCTGGGAATGCTGGGTCGCAACCTCCTAGGGGTGAAGGGTGGAAGGGGAAAAGCTGTGACTGGGGAGCAGGCATCAAAACACAAAATGGCTGAATCCATATGTCTGAGTCTCTGTGTACGCCAGAGAGAATTGCTAATACGTTCATGAGGATGATGATGATGATGGTGGTGGTGGTGTGTAACAGTGTGTGTGTGCAGGCGTGCGTGCGTGCGTGAGTGTGTCTGTGTCTGCGTGCATATGACGTGTGTGTGTGTGTGTGGGTGCGTGCGTGCTTGAGTCTGTGTGTGTGTGTGTGTGTGTGTGTGTGTGTGTGTCTGTGTGCATACCTGTCAGCGTGTGTGTGTGTGACCAGCAGGTTCCGGCCAGCGAGGGCCTGCCTCAGACTGGGGTTAGATCCCCAGAGCACTGGGCCTCTTGAGACACAGCAGGGGCTCAGCTTGGGAAGCACATACCGTATGGAGACAGATTTACACATGCATATTACACACACACCACTCTGGACCATGTATTAGTCTTGGACAGACCACTCTGCCCTCCTTTTGTATGGAAAAAGAGATTGACACATGGATATTACTACAAATACCAGACCATGACCAGACTCCTTTAATGTCCTAAAATAAAATAAGGTTCAATAGGGTCTTTTCTTTTGCGTGAAGACCTTTCTTTTAAGGTTGGATTTTATTTTGCGGTCAATCTTCATGGTGTCAAATTAACTCTGTAGACCTGCAGTCAAATGCAATCTTATGCAAAGGTGCCATTTGTGTCCTGTGGCAGGTACAGCATCAGATCAGCTGTAGTAAAGGCACATACACATAACTGTACATTGTCTTTCCACCTCACAGTCACCGTCTTTCAGTGTCTGTGTGCTTTGGGAGGAAGATGTTTGAGCGACCTCCAGTGTTCAACACAAATAACGGGGTCCAAGGTGAGGGTGGGTCCTGGCACTGGTGTCATCTTCTGAAAAGAGATACTGTGCATTCAGAGTGGACCGGAAGACATCAGAATTCTGATTCTGATTCAGAATTCTGATTCAGATTCTGATACTACTGGCCCGAAGAGAAGGCTTTGCCTCCGAAGGCATGTATTATTCAGGTATTACCTCATTACAAAAGGTTACACTACTACCTGTACATGTAGTTCACTGGCCTGGTGAGACGGGGTGGGGGTAGGTGCCATATTATCATAACAATTGTCCATGTTACTCAACAGTCAACAACTCATAACAAAGAGTTGCCTACTTATCTATACATTCAATAAAGTAACAATAACAGTTACTATTCATTCATCATCACAAAATGTATCTCGTGTACTGTATGATCTGTCTCAACTTCACAAAGAATCCTGTTGTTTAGTCTAATGATGTCTCGCACCAACTTCGCCTGCTAAGGGTTAAAGGTGTCAGTGGCAGCGCTTTGCACGCAGCGCACAGGTATTTCGCTGGTGGTGGTCTCAAGTATTGGAGGACTTTTTAATATGTTCATCATAACTGTAAGTCGTCTCGGATTTGCTGTGGGGGTAGACTAGCCACTGTAAATTCATGTAGTTAGATCGTAAGTAGGATTCAAGTACGGCTACCTAATCTCTCAGGGCTATTAAACGTGGATCAGCCGACCAGCGGAGTTCTTTACTACAGCAACACTCCGCTCTGGATGACCACTCGTCCTTCTGCCGTTTTTTAACTCTGACAACATTCTCCCTCTGGTTTGTTATTGATCAATAACAATTTTAAAGTTTTTGCATCAGGAAACAAAACAAACTTCCACGCACCTCGGATTTTATTTTTCTTTAGGATCTGTGTGACCGCTCCTTTACGCGCTGGATATGTGGTGGATGCTGTTTCCCAGATGGATTTGGTTTCTCTTTGGACAGTTCTGCGTCTTGCTTCTCATTATAGACAGTCGTCGGGTGAAGGCGATGCCCATGTCCTTAGTACCCAAAGTGGTGTACTCTCATGCGGGCATGTGCCCCAACGAGATGAACCCCAACCTGTGGGTGGACGCCATGAGCACCTGCATGCGTGAGTGCGAATCCGACCAGGTGAGTTGAATGCACTCCGCATAGAAGGGTGGATCTTTGAAGACTCCAGTGGACCTTAGCCCACTGTATTAGGCTGCTATTTGTGTGTAGAAATTCATCTCATCAACCTTTTTTTTTTTTTTTTTTTTTGCATTTTTCCGTTCTCTGTATCACATGTGTAAACTTGAAACTCATAGACATCCACTTATCACAAATTAAGCTGTCTTAGCTTAAGATATGTAGTGTATTTCTTGAATGGAACATTTGTGTCTTTGAAAAATCGAACATAAGACCAGACATTCTTGCAATAGCCTATCCATGATGAAATACTCAAAACTAACACATTAAAGTAGATAGCCCACAATAGATAGCCCAACAATAACAACTATGCTATGCTACTAAACACAGTCATTCGATTTGTGTACAGTACCAGTCAAAAGTTTGGACACACCTTCTCATTCAATGCTTTTTCTTTATTTTCTACATTGTAGATTAATATTGAAGACATCAAAACTATGAAGGAACACATATGGAATTATGTAGTAAACAAAAAAACAAACCAGAATATGTTTTATATTTTAGATTCTTCAAAGTAGCCACCTTTTGCTTTGGTGACAGCTTTGCACACTCTTGGCAAGGTGTGTCCACACTGGTACTGTACGTCATTAGAGCGTCTGCATTTCCCCCTCATGAGTTACGAACAGCTACACAGTCAACCCTCACACACAGTGACCCCTCACGTTTCCTCCCTCAACACAAGGACTGCGAGACCTTCGAGAAGTGCTGCCCCAACGTGTGCGGCAACAAGAGCTGCGTGGCGGCGCGCTACCTGGACATCAAGGGCAACAAGGGACCCGTGGGGATGCCCAAGGGCGCCACCTGCGACAAGTTCATGTGCACCCAGCAGGGGTCGGAGTGCGACATTTGGGACGGCCAGCCCGTGTGTAAGTGCAGGGACCGCTGCGAGAGGGAGCCCCACTTCACCTGCGCCTCGGACGGGATGACCTACTACAACAAGTGCTACATGGACGCGGAGGCCTGCTCCAAGGGGATCTCCATCTCTGTGGTCACCTGCAGGTACCGTTCAGCTTGTTATGGATGGAAACTGCTTTGGGTGTTGGTTTGGTTGCGGTCTACATGGCATGACAACAGGGTGGAGCTTTGGAATGACTTTTGTGATGTGATCAGGCTATAATACACACAGTCGTGAGGTGTTACTCCTTCAGCTCTCATTGTTTTTATGGGCAGGGGATTAAAAGTTGTTTTCATTATGTAACTATGTCTGTATTACATACCTGGGACAGGATATGTGCAAAAAAAAAAAAAAAAGAAGTTCATCTTTTACCTTTCCTTCTTCACACCTGCAGGTACCACCTCACCTGGCCCAACACCAGCCCGTTGCCGTTGGAGACCACGCTCCGCCCCACCACCGCCCTCCTGGAGACCACGCCCCCCGCCGACATCCACCCTCCCCTGATGCTGACCAGCCCTGCCCAGCTGGCGGTGTTTGTGGGTGAGACGGCCAGCTTCCTGTGTGAGGTGTCGGGGAAGCCTCGTCCGGAGGTGACCTGGGAGAAGCAGCTGGAAGGGAAGGAGAACACCGTGATGAGACCCAACGACGTCCGGGGGAACATGGTGGTCACCAACATCGGTCAGCTGGTCATCTACAACGCCCAGGCCCAGGACGAGGGGATCTTCACGTGCACCGCCAAGAACCTGGGAGGCACAGTCGCGGCCCACTTCCCCCTG
>NC_139663.1:21674407-21679407 GCF_951799395.1 Argentina silus
GGTAGGAGTATGGTATGGTAGGAGTATAGTATGGTAGGAGTATAGTATGGTAGGAGTACAGTATGGTAGGAGTACAGTATGGTAGGAGTATGGTAGGAGTATGGTATGGTAGGAGTATAGTATGGTAGGAGTATAGTATGGTAGGAGTACAGTATGGTAGGAGTACAGTATGGTAGGAGTATGGTAGGAGTATGGTATGGTAGGAGTATGGTATGGTAGGAGTATGGTAGGAGTATGGTATGGTAGGAGTATGGTAGGAGTATGGTATGGTAGGAGTATGGTAGGAGTATGGTATGGTAGGAGTATGGTATGGTAGGAGTACAGTATGGTAGGAGTATGGTATGGTAGGAGTATGGTATGGTAGGAGTATGGTATGGTAGGAGTATGGTATGGTAGGAGTATGGTATGGTAGGAGTACAGTATGGTAGGAGTATGGTATGGTAGGAGTATGGTATGGTAGGAGTATGGTAGGAGTATGGTAGGAGTATGGTATGGTAGGAGTATGGTATGGTAGGAGTATGGTAGGAGTATGGTAGGAGTATGGTAGGAGTACAGACGAGTCACTCATACTTTCACCTGCGCACGATAGTTTCCAAGTGAAATGGGTGTGTATTCACGTGTCAGGCAATGGCCACCGGCATTTTACATTTTACATTTATGGCATTTAACAGACGCCTTTATCCAAAGCGACTTACAACAATACATGTGTTTAAGTAAGTGAATCATCTATCCATCAGTCATCATAAGACAAAGTAATCAATGCTTGGACCAGGGGCCATAGGCAGTCGTAATGCCAGTAGGCATTACCGGCAGGAAGATACACAAAGAACAATGGTTCTATGATAACAATAGGTAGGCTGGGACTTGCAAACAAAACTTTGCGGGTTGGAGGCGGCTTCAGGGCAATTTGCTGGGACAGGACAAAGATGCTGTTAGCATTTGCAAGGTGGAAACGTGGCGATTGCACGCTAATGGAGCTTTGCGCTATCATTTCGGATACATGCTTCGCTAGGTGGCTGTGTTGAATAGTGGGCAGGAAAGGTGAAAGCAGTATTTATTTATTTAGCATTTTATTTATAACAAATGAAAGACAAAATGAAAAGAAAAGGCAAATTGTGGAGGGGAGGTTAAGAAACCCAGTAGGTTGTCGAGAAGCCTCCCCTAAAAAGTAACAGAATAATAAGCAAAAAATAAAATAAAAAATGTATAATATAATATAATAATATAATATAATAATAAAAATATAATATTAATAATACGATAAATACTTACTGCTGATTTATATATTTATTTATTTTCTCCTAGTTAGCAGAGCAGCTGAGGAGAGGAAGTCTGTCAACTATTGAAACTATTGGACAGTAAAGACTCTGACAAGGATGGGAGAAACATTTCCCAACAACATCACTCCCAATCCAGAGCTAAAACCTAAAAACACAGTTTTTCAATCCAGGCAGAGTACGAGAACTTTGTAGCAGTTTGAAACATGATTTTGCTTTTCTATCTCGAAATAATACATTTCCACCTTGTCAGGGAACTAAAAAAAAAAAAAAGTAGGGTCAGCTCTCTTTCCTCTGCCGTTGCATTGTGACCAGGCGCCAGATAGCTTTACACATTCATAACCTATTGCACACATACCCAGTCAACCTCTCCGTGCCCCAGCCAATGACTGGCAGGCATTCTGCTGGCGTCCATTTTGTTCTGTTGACAAAGTGCCAAGTGTGCAGCCAGCAGGCTCATCAGAAACCCGACACCTCTCACTACCTCTCACTCACCCACCTGGGTCATCTCCCACACAGAGCTGTCTGTCTGCGTTCTGCTCAAGCTGCCTGTGATGGTGTAGCCAGGCTGGTGGTGGTGGTGGTGGCTCCTCGTAATACGTGACACAGAATGAGGAATGGTATCAAACTCCTGTGTATCAGATGTTTGATACCGTTCCTCATTCCATTCCATCCATTACAACGAGCCCGTCCTCCGGTTTCTACCTCCACCAGCCGCAAGAGGCTAGGGACCTTTCTGGCACAGGAAGTAGTGCATCTGCACTGTTAGGGTCGTTGGTTCAATTCCCTGCTGTAGATGGTTTGCCTAAATAGCTACAATACAGGAAGGAACAGTGCAAAGTGAGGTGGTAACAGTTATACTGCAATACTGTATGTTTTGGCACATTCTAGAAACTTCTATAATTGATGTTAGTCGATATAGCAACCACTCATTTCAGTACCAACTCAGATTATGCCTTTAAACATACAACCTAGCTACTATTGCTGTAATAGGCCCTATCTCATCAAGTCAAACACTTGCTGCTTGTTGCTCAGATTGAATTGTCATATTAAAGTGATTGAACAGATCATTTGTATAATTTCAGCCACTCATCTGAGCGCAAGAGCCAAAAACAAGTCTGGTCCACACACACGCCAAGTGCATATAGAATATTGAATCCAGTTACTAATAGGTCTAATAGATACTAAACGGTCATACTATCGATATAGTATGGTCTTTATTTTCGGTGGAAGGACGCAACGTTTATTTTTTATTTTTTAAAGATTACTGAGTTTCAAATGGGTGTTTCTACCACTGCTTATTCATGAGAGAAAATCCTCAACCAGGAAATTGTTTGAGGAAAAGTTACATGCATTATAGCCGACATCGATATGATGTTTTACACTGTACACATACAGGCTATTGCTCCGCCCTGCCTACCTGCCCTGCCTACCTGCCTGCCTGCCTGCCTGCCCTGCCTACCTGCCCTGCCTGCCTGCCTGCCTGCCTGCCTGCCTGCCTGCCTGCCTGCCTGCCTGCCCTGCCTACCTGCCCTGCCTGCCTGCCTGCCTGCCTGCCCTGCCTGCCTGCCTGCCCAGTCTATCCTGCCTTCCCATTCCCCCCAATTCCTTCATTAAATACTCTATTATTTTATACCTGTGTCCAGACTCTGTGTTCTGCATTTGGCTTCACTAGCTCTGATTCGTAACAGATGTAGTCACGAAGATCCCATAGTACTTCTTTAAGCCCTGTTAAAGAAGAGCTAAGATAGCATTATACATTTAGACACAATTACCAATTGACTATTGATTCCTATTTATTCAAAAACATGTCCTGGAGATGTATTTGTAACAACAAATAAACAACAATAAAAATGTTGGATGAATGTTAAGAAAGAAAGGTACGTAAGTTGCTTGCATAACATGTCCTACAGTGGAGTGGCATGTCTGCTAGCCTGAGGGGCACTGAGCCACTCTGATTATGTAAACACTGGGGTTACTCAGGGTAGTCTAGAGGGCTACTTATCCACACACGCAGAGACACGCACGCACACACGCACACACACACACACACACACACACACACACACACACACACACACACACACACACACTGCTCACAGCCTGCTCCACAAAGAGTAGGCTAGGAGGAAATGTCTGTCTGTCTGTCTGTCTGTCTGTCTGTCTGTCTCTCTCTCTCTCTCTCTCTCTCTCTCTCTCTCTCTCTCTCTCTCTCTCTCTCTCTCTCTCTCTCTACCCTCCTGTGTCTCGCTCACAGGATATGTATTTGAGTTGATGGAGTTCAGTCTAGTTTTCTCAATATTAATAAAGGTGTTCCACAAGGTTCGATTCTAGGTCCACTGCTGTTTCCCATTTACATGAATAACATTGTTTTGTCCTTGAACAATTCTAAATGACATCTTTTTCTGATGATACTGTTCTCTACTCCTGTGATCCCTCAGCTCAGCAGGCCTTGACCTTTAGCATGATTTTGATCCTCTGAGCCCAAATTTAACAAGTCCCTCATTATAAGTACCTGGACATTTGGACTGATTATAAACTGTCCTTTAAAACGCATGTTGAAATCAAGAGTTAAACACATTTCTTTCATTGAAATAAGTCCTGCTTCACCTTCGAGAAGACAAAAAAAAATGCCCAGGCAACGCTCCTCCCTGCCGCTGACTAAGGGGACACAATTTCCGTGCACACAGCAGCCTCACTGGGTTTATCACTCTGCTCTGCGGTCATTTCTAGGGACAGCTTCCGCCATTTTCTTTTGTGTCTTTTGTGTCTTTTTGTATCTGTGGGTTGATGGGGATTCTTTGACTTTGAGAAGGGCTTATCATTGGATTTTATTTGCTCTGTATATAAAACAGTTCTTTAAAAAACTGCCTCACATCATTTCTTTTATGGCAACCTAGTGGTGATCCGACGTGCTCTCAGAGCTTGCTACCTTTTAATGTCCCAACGGGTGTCTAGAGAATTGGGAAAAAAATGCTTTTAGCTACTGTGCTCCTCAGACATGGAATGTTCTGTCTCAGTGTGTCTCCCTGGATAAATAAAGGTAAAATAAAAAGCATAAAACAATGTGGCCACAACTAGCTACAGAGACATGCAAAATCATAAATTAATTGTTATTGTATCAAGTTGAATCGCTCTCCCTCCCTCACTCACCAGTGCCCTCTCTACCTGTCTAACTGTCTACCTGTCTAACTGTCTACCTGTCTAACTGTCTCTGCCACTCTACCTGTCTACCTGTCTAACTGTCTAACTGTCTACCTGTCTCTGCCACTCTACCTCCACCTTTCTGAACAAACAGCTGCTGAGCAGTAGGCATGAATAGGCCTGAGCCCCATTACAACAACATGTTTCTCTTTGGCTGTGTTTGTTCAGATTATCTGGTTATTATATGGATTCTGCTGCAGGCTACTGTGACCTGGGGACACTTCTGTATTCTGCTGTACACATATACACACATGAAAACACACACACTATGTTGCTTGGAAACTGTGTGTGCAGGTGTGTCTGTGTATGGGGGTGGGGGGAGGGTGGGAGTATTTATGTGTGATGACACGTGTGTGCGTGTGCGTGTATGTGCGTGTGTGTGTGTGTGTATGCGTGTTTGCAGATATCCTTATGTGTGTGTGTGTGTGTGTGTGTGTGTGTGTGTGCGCGCACGTGTCTGTGTGCGTGCATGCGCGTGTGTGTGTGTGTACGCACGTGTGTGTGTGTGCGTGCGTGTGT
>NC_139663.1:21689407-21694407 GCF_951799395.1 Argentina silus
ATCGGAAACTGAAAAGGGTTTGCGGGTTCAAAATGTGTCGTTTAATCTGGAGCACAGAATCAAAAGCACACACTCAGGGATGAGAGACACATTTCCACCAGGGTGTGGTCTTCGTCAGGCCTCTGCGCCTAAATGACACATTTTTAACGACCAGCCCCCTGAGTTATTGACAAAAGCGACCTGTCAAAGCGACACATATACTGTATATAAAACATGAGTTCATGTCAGTTCATGTCACGTTCATGTCAACCGTCAACGCATGTGACAGAGGATCCCCTGAGACTGGTGTAAACTAGTGTAAACTCGTGCTCCCTTTAAAAAACATTGCACATGCAGTACACAAATCATGTGGGTAAGTGGATTTACATGATTGCCTCATGTAAATTCATGTAAACGCAGTCATAGTTTGACAGGATCTGGAATTTGCATTGTGGTCCCCACCTGTGTCAGTCAGGTTCTGTGAGCCCTACAGCCAGGGTGAATGTGTTCCATGTATGAAAGGAACCCAGTCCAGGACACATTGTTTCCTTTTCTGAGGGGGCTGTTTATGACGTTACAATGACGATACAATCAACTGTTGAACTGTTGAAGAATGCCCAATACCCTAGATGGTAGTTATAGGCTTTTCCCTGTAGTTTAAGTTCTGTAGTAGTTTAATTCCTGCCATCTCTAGGTTAGACAGCGGGTCTGTGTGTGTCTATGTGTGTCTCCTCTGATTGGCAGTGTTTCTCTCTGTGGGTCCACAGCCTCAAAGCTACAGTATATGATTGGTCCACAGCCTCAAAGCTACAGTATATGATTGGTCCACAGCCTCAAAGCTACAGTATATGATTGGCTTATAGTTGTTTCTGACCTGTATAATGACCAACTGTCACGAGGGGGAAACAAGGGGTTAAAACAACAGGCAGAGAGAGAGAGAAAGTGAAAGAGAGAGAGAGAGAGAGAAAGAAAAAGAGACAGAGAGAGAAAGAGAAAGAGAGAGAAAGAGAAAGAGAGAGAGAGAGAGAGAGAGAGAGAGAATGTGTGTCCGTAAACATTCCTGTGTGTACAGTGTGCTTGCACGTGTCATGTGTGTTAGCCTTTTTCAACAGGAATAGCTGAGATGCCATTGGGCTGAGTCAGGGAGAGCGTGCAGCTCCAGCTGTTGCACTGTGGGGTGTCCCCCCCCCCTCCCTCCCCCCGCCTGGGGATGTCCTAACAGGCCTAATGAGGGCCTGCTCTGAGGGGGCCAGCATCATCTCACAGGTATGCTCCCAGCTCCACCAAACCTCTGAACCTCTTCTGCTCAACGCCCTATTTGACAAATTTCCGCCCAAAAACCCGAGCCAAACTAAACCGATTATAACATTAGAAATATGACGATCAGATGCAAAAGCAGGATGCCATTTGATAGGCGACACCTTGAAGTCTTGAGGTTAACCTCTTAAGCCGGACGGGCCAATAATCAGTCCCAAATTCTGCTTTAATTTGATTATTAATTTGATTATTGATTTCTTTATCAAAAATAATTATTGATTTCTTTATCTTGTCATGTGTAGTATGTTATTCTGAACTATGATCGGAGCATATCCACACAACCTTCAAGGTGTTGCCTATCAAATGGCATCCTGCTTTTGCATCTGATCATCATATTTCTAATGTTATAAGCAGTTTAGTTTGGGTCTGGTTTTTAGGCATAAATGAGTCAAATAGGGCGTTCGGCAGAAGAGCAAGGCCCTGTCTCTTCTCACGGATGTCGGTAAATGTAGAGCTCCTCACCAAGAAACACATTCCACCAACCGTGGTTGTGTGGCAATGAAAAGATTTATTATCGTCACAAACAGGTTCCCTACACTCAGGACCTGGGTAGTTTTCGATACCTCCTTCATCTTTGCTGGCTCTTAGCCTCTTAAGCTCTTAAGGTTTAGGTCTGGGGTTGTCTGAATTAGACAGGTAAAAAAAGCTTTACACAAAAACATGAAAATGAACAAACCAGTGTTTTTTTTCGGATGAGAGTCAAGGGTTGGAGGAAGATGTAGATGGATCCAATGTAATGGGAGCACTGAGAAACTCCAGACTATATTCCTGACCGCCACTAGGTTAAGTCTCTCCACCATGTTTTATTTCCGAATCCACCCCTTAGTTCAAACCTTATACACTGTATATCAATGGGTCAGTAAAAGAGAGAGGGGAGAGAGAAGGGAGAGGGGAGAGAGAAGGGAGAGGGGAGAGGGAGAGAGGGAGAGAGAGGAGAGGAGAGGAGAGGGGGAGAGAGAGGAGAGAGGGGAGAGGGAGAGAGGGAGAGGGAGAGAGAAGGGAGAGGGGAGAGAGGGAGAGGGGGAGAGGGAGAGGGGAGAGGGAGAGAGGGAGAGGAGAGGGGAGCGGGAGAGGAGAGGAGAGAGGGAGAGAGAGAGGGGAGAGGAGAGAGGGAGAGGGGGAGAGAGAGGAGAGGAGAGGAGAGAGGGAGAGGCAGCCATTCAAGACTAGGCTGCTGGCAGGCAGCCATGATCTCTGGCTGTTACAGAGCAAGCTTTATCTCCACATATTTAGACTTCCTTACAACTGATCCAGATCTGTGTTAAGATTTCCAACACAACAGCCCTCATGTGTCTGTGGGGGGAAAAAAAGACATTCCTTGAATCCTTCAAGGACCCGGCACTGTTGACAAAATACCTCTGTCGTGTGTGAGCACCGGTGACAATAGGGGGAAGGGCTAAAGGGAAAATACAACTTTCTCTCCTCAGTTTGAGAGGAATTAGGAGACCACTATTTTGCCTTTGCTACTGCTAAGTTTTAATTTGGGTAAATATTATTCATGAACACCTTTGAAAGTACACTGTATGGCATTAGTCAAGTTAATCCAGACTGACTTTAAGTACACAGCGCAGTTTTCAAATAGTAATAGTGTATTTTTAATTTTTTCTTCATCCAAAAAGCTGTATAACTGACATAAATAGATAATGAGGATTAAAAGGTTTACAGTCGGGGGGGGCGGGGCTTGTAAGAAAGGTTTGCATGAAAATGCTCTTATTCGTGTGGAAAACCTAACAATATCCTCAGCTATGAATATGACTACAGTAGGCTGAGTATATTTTCAAGGCAGCCTATTGTTCTGTCTCTCTGCATTTCGTGACATTCACATCGCCTGCACTTCAGGCCTTATAGGTCAGGGCCTGTGTACGGACAACAGAACTACAAAACATGTGTGTGTTTTCCCAAGCTCTTCTCAGTGTGTGAATTAGATTGCATTCTCTCTCTGTGTGTAGTCTCTCTCTCTCTCTCTCTCTCCCTCTCTCTTTCTCCCCCCCTCTCTCTCTCTCTCTTTCTCCCCCCCCCTCTCTCTCTCTATCTCTCCCCCCCCCCCCCTCTCCCTCTCTCTTTCTCCCCCCCTCTCTCTCTCTCTCTCTCTCTCTCTCTCCCTCTCTCTTTCTCCCCCCCTCTCTCTCTCTCTATCTCTCTCTCCCCCCCCCTCTCTCTTTTAATATGCCTTCACGTCTCCTGACACACCAGCAGCTACAAATCAACCTCTTCCAAGGACGGAGCCACCAAAGACGCCAGAAGATTCTGTTGCTATGGCGCTCAATCTCATACAAGGAAGTGATGAATAGCAGGTGTCACCCTCTCTCCGCTCCCCCTCCCCTCCTCCTGCCACAGTTCTGCAGATTGCGCGGCGCTGATTAAGGTCCCTGTGACACGCGTGGTCTGATTCATTTCGGTGGGGACACGACTTGTAGTTCCCGCTGTAGAAAAATGTAAAGGTTTCTCACCCAACCATGTCAGCAAGCTGGGGGTGCAGTACTGTACCTTTAGGACAGAGCAGTGGAGGCTGGTGGAGGCTGGTGGAGGTAGAAACCGGAGGACGGGCTCATTGTAATGTATGGAATGGAATGAGGACTCCAGCCTCCACTGGGTCATCTTGTTTTTTCAAGCTTTTATTTCATCAGCGACGGGTTTTGACCCCGGCAACCAGGCGAGGGGGCCGACTTTGTGGCCAATCAGTGACTGGAGTGCATGGTTCCAGATCGACCCCCAGCCCCTACGACCAATCCCCTCCTGTAGACCTCAACCAATAGGGTGGGTGGTAACATGATGGCAACACACCCACCCGGCCAATCAGAGGACAAGATTAGGCCATACTGCTCATATCTATCCAATCTTCTCAGATCTACAGGGAACAGTTTTTCAAAACGTTTAATCTGGATCAGAATCATCCGGATAGTTTTTTGTTATCCGGGATCAGATCGAGGTGGCTGATTTCCCCTATGCTCCTCAAAATCTGCCAGATAGATCTGATCCTGGATAGCAAAAAAGAATCCAGATTATTCTCATCTAGATGAAAAGTTTTGAAATACTGGGCCCAGGAGCGACTGTGGACTAGTCCATTTTGTATTCAGCAATGAGACCACAAGGCCAATGGACCACAACATCAGAAAACCATCTACTGTAACAGGGGCAATAAGGCTCACCAGGCCTAAACTAAACTGGACTACACTACCCAGACTGCTTTATTTTGGGGTCTGAGTTGAGGCCAGTTAGGGCAGGAGTCCTCCTCTCTCTCTCGCCCTCAGTATCAGGGCACAACAAGGCCTGGGGGGGAGAGGCCTGGGGGGGAGAGGCCTGGGGGGGAGAGGCCTGGGGGGGAGAGGCCTGGGGGGGGGAGGCCTGGGGGGGAGAGGCCTGGGGGGGGAGGCCTGGGGGGGAGAGACCTAGGGGGGAGAGACCTGGGGGGAGAGACCTGGGGGGAGAGGCCTGGGGGGGAGAGGCCTGGGGGGGAGAGGCCTGGGGGGGAGGCCTGGGGGGGAGAGACCTGGGGGGGAGAGGCCTGGGGGGGAGAGGCCTGGGGGGGAGAGACCTGGGGGGGAGAGGCCTGGGGGGGAGAGGCCTGGGGGGGAGAGACCTGGGGGGGAGGCCTGGGGGGGAGAGGCCTGGAGGGGAGAGGCCTGGGGGGGAGAGACCTGGGGCTCATGTGTACATATGCAGTACAGAGTGAACTGATATGCTCCGCAGGAAACAAGGAGTTG
>NC_139663.1:21696907-21706907 GCF_951799395.1 Argentina silus
AGGGTTGTGACGGCCCATGAAACCAGAGCCTGTCAAGAGAGACACCAGACGGATCAGGCAGAGGAGAGCGGTGATAATCCCTCAAAGGCATCCCTGGGAGTGCTCGTCACCATCTCTCTCTCACACACACACACACACACACACACACACTCACACACACACTCACACACACACACACACTCACACACACTCACACTCACACACTCACTCACATCTCCATCCCTGATTGTCTTTTTTGTGCCCCACTGCAGCAGACAAGCATTGGATGATGAGCCGTCCCTCCAGAGGACCATCATATGACACCTGGGTCAAAGTGATCTACCCACAGACATGTTATCTCTGCCTAGATCCTCACCAGCAGCAGCAGCAGCAGCAGCAGCAGCAGAGAAAGGCCATCACAAGAACATCTCCGAGGGGAATTATCCGGCAAAGACTGTTAAGGTTAAAATATAGAGCATATCACTTGCTCAATAAAGATCACACTCCGGAGCAGTAAAAAGTTTAATGTCCACACGCTTTCTCAGTCATTTAGATGGGTTTAAACCACAGAATTATTACAACATCCCCAAGGGACGCATTCTGCCCTCACAGGACAAGCAATTGTAGTCATCCATTAAAGAGCCATCGAGGAGACTAGGTGAAATGTGACTGTCAAGCTGGAACAGCATCGAGCTAATCAGGGGAGGTTTGTGACGGTAGAAATGGATGGAATGAGAAATGGCATCGAACACATTCCCCACTCCATTCCATGCATTATAAATGAGCTTGTCCTCCAATTTCTACCTCCACCAGCCTCCACTGGAGCTGATGGCTTGGTAGCAGCCTTTTGGTCTACAGCCCTACATACAGTAGGGTGAATCTCAACACTCTAAAATAGCAGCCTTTTGGCCTATAGCCCTACATACAGTAGGGTGAATCTCAACACTCTAAAATAGCAGCCTTTTGGTCTATAGCCCTACATACAGTAGGGTGAATCTCAATATTTTAAAATAGTTTCCTCTCCTCATCTCCTGTCCCTCCTTTGTACTGATGTCAGAAGAAGAAAGCCTGGCAGTGGCCTTGCCCCCACTGGCCCTGCCCCCACTGGCCTTGCCCCCACTGGCCTTGCCCCCACTGGCCCTGCCCCCACTGGCCCACCTCCTCTAGAAGAGCACATACTAAGGATAGAGAGACAACGAATAGAAATCACTCCCAACCACCAACCACAGTCGCGTAGCCTAGCCTAGCCTAGCTCTCCATGACTGTTTGTGCATTCAACAATGACACATTGTTGTTCGGCTAGTTAGTGGTTAGCGAGTCTGCTAACACAGCAACAGGCTAGCACCCCCGCTAACAGGCACCCTGTGCACTTGTGTACTATTAGAAATGCCTTGTGTTGCCGCAGGCGATCTGACTCAGCTGTGACGCGCTTAGTGTGGTCAGGGATCAGATGGTTATCAGGCTTAACCCCACTGTGGCCCCTTCACCCATACGCCTAATGACATGGCCCGCAGGAGAGTACTCTGACGTAACGCGTATGAACACCAAGCCTGCTCATGAGAAGAGTGGGCAGATTCTGTAGGTGGGTTGTTGATGAAATATCTGTCAGAATGGCCTTTTGAGAACTTTGGGTTTTAGTCCAAGGCCATGATTACTTGGACAGTGTAATGTCAACAACACAGAGGAAGCCTGAGTTGAAAATAACTCCATGTATTCAAATATTTAGTAGTACATGGAAGGGATTGGCAAATGACCAGCTTCACAGAAGGTTCACTCCTTGCACTGTGTACTGGAAATGTGTGCCAAAGATGTTAACCATACAGCTAATAATCCCACGCAAGCATACATTACCAAAGACATTGGGCTTTCATGCTTCTGATGTGAGATATGGAAAAATGAGGAAACCTCAACTTCATGTTATAGTTCAACCTATCCTCATCAATAAACTAGACCAGACAGCCAATGAAAAAATAGACAAGTGTATATTTTCAAGCTTTTTAATACAAACTTAATAAACTATCAGTCCCTCTTAACATGTAAGACACTGACTCCAAATATTTTGTTATACCGTTTGTTTTATCAAGTATTGCACAATGTAGGTACAAAATTAATATACGATTACATTTTGTCCATAATATAGCAAAAATCTTTAAACTCTTAACAGAAAATACAACTCTTATGTTTTTCAAAAAAGCAAATATTCTTAAATCCCACCACTACGGAATATTCTGTACACAATCTTTAGAATAGTCGATGTTTTTTTTTTTTTTTTTTTTTTTTTTTTTAAAGATGGATTCATTTTACAATTTCAATAAAAAAAGAAAGGAACATAACGTTTGCTGCAGCCATCACGGATCACTGGAGTAGTAAAAAGATATAAATGCAATACCATGTCGTAGAAACAATATATACTCTGATATTTTACAAACTCTGTACTAAATTAAATTATACAATTAGAAAAAAGACCAGGAAATCCCACTTATTAATGCCAATTCCTTGGAAAATTGGCGGTGTCCAGTTATGTCTTAAATACTGAAAGAGGCCATGACTTTAGTGTTTTTTTTTCTTCTTCTTCTTCTTTTTTATATCTTAAAACAGTCACGTAAAAAATAATTTTGTGCTTGGTTGGCAAAAGAAATAACAATGATGCAAGTCGAAGTTTAGGTAACCAAGCTTGGACATCTTGTACTACAAGCTTCATCGTAAAAAAAAAAAAAAAAAAAGATATAACTCAAGGGGGCAAAGTAATTCACCCTCGGGCTCTCATGCTTTTAGACTTGTACACTGAGGTCTTACAGTCCACAAAGTCACTTTTCCTATTTTCCTTGAACTTCGGTTATGTTTTCCATTTTTTTTGTTTTTCAATTTTCCTAAATATGAGTTTGCGTCCCCCCCCCCCCCGCCCCCGTTCCCCGTCACATATCTCTGGTCGTTTGTGTGTGTAGTACTGTAGCAGTAGTATCTTTGTGTACTAGTTGGCCATAACTGGCTGGAATTGCTGGTTAGAATACTGTATGTTGTTCAAGCTGAAATTCAAACCATCCATGAGGGACTTGTCGTTGAGGCCTCCGTAGGCCGCAAACACGTCGAAGGCATTGCTGTACTGCAGCGGGCTGAGGCTGAGGGAGCCGTCCCCGGGGAAGAGGGCGCTCGGGGATCCCTGGCCCTGGAGGTTGGGGAACACAAACTCCTTGGCGTTGGGGGAGAGGGCGGAGGCCTTCTGGTGCTGCTGCGCGCCCAGGCCCAGCCCGTACAGAGAGTGCATGGAGGTGGAGATGGCTTTCTGCTTCAGGAGGGTGTTCACATTCAGGCCCAGGTTGGTTGGGGAGGCGCGGGCCACCTTGTTGCCGTTGCCGCCGTTGTTACCGCCGCCGCCATTGTTGTTGTTGTTGTTGCGGCCGCTGGACTTCATTTTGGTGGAGCCGAACTTGGTGGCGGCGAAGGTGGCGGTGGTGAAGGTCAAAGGCTGGCTGGAGCGGGGCATGAAGGTGGGGCTGACGGCCGCAGAGTGGCCGAAGGGGGGGGAAGGGGAGCTGGAGGTCGGAGAGGGCCCCACCACGGGCTCGCTGATGGGCATGAAGACCTGCGCCTCGGGGTTAAAACTGTTCTTGATCTCTTTGTCCAGCTCCAACCCGCTGCTCTCGTTACTGTCGTCCACGTAGAGCACCTTGACGGGCCCCTTCTCCCCGATCTGGTAGGACACCTCGAAGGGGTCGATCCACACGCTGAGGTCCTGGGGCAGGTTGTTGCGGACATCCTCTATGTCCAGCCCGCTCTCTTTGGCCGCCTTCTCCACCACAGGGTCCACCTTCTCCCCTACGTGGATGCACCTGAATCCTGAGCCCTTGTATGGCTTGTCGGGGTACCAGTGGCCCTCGTACTTCTGCTTGAGCTGGCGCTCCAGCTCCTCGCCGAAGATGTTCACCCGTCGTCGCGGCAACTTGTTGTACAGGTACGAGATGACGAAGTTGAGAGCTACTTGGATTTCAAGCTGCATAGCTTAGCTGCTGATGTGAACTCCCGGGGCGATGTAGAAAAGGTGTCGTCTCTGGCTGCGTCCAGCGGGTTGGTTCTGCTTATCCGTGGTGCCACAGGTGCTTTCCCAGGCAGGTCTGTGTTGGGTTGGGTCTGCTCCAGGCAAAGGGACTAGAGCTTAGTAAAACTGGTTGAAAAAAAAAAAAAGTGCTGGTTGCAGAACTGGCGTCCTTCCACAGGTTAATGATCCTTTCTCCTGAAAAGAATTGAATAGATAACATTAGCATACCACTCAGGCAGAGACAACAATGCAAGACAACATCATGCTCGTCAGTTTAGAGGTAAATAATGTCCTTTGAGCATTTAAAATGTAAATGCGTTTAAATGATGTGGATGCATTTGACAATGACTCATGATTGCAAGTCTAAGGGGTAGCTTAGCCATCTCCTCAAAAGAACGTAAGCCCATTAAAGACCAGTTAGTATATTCACTCATTTGTTTTCTTGGGTAACATTTTGTTAACATTCAGTGCTTCCATAACCCTCTTAGCAGCAAAAGTTCTACTTGGCTGGCTCGTTAAGACTACTAGTGCAGACTTTATTACCGGAGTGCAATAAAATGCCCTTTAAACGTTAACCCCTTCACTGTCTCTCGTACCAAGAAATTATATTTCGGCAATTAATTTTTATGAACATAATATGCACAACCACCGTCACAAATCATGACAGAAAACGTTCTGTCCACAGCAACATAGGCTAGAGCTCACTTTACTTTTAATCATTTCTCTCGGTGCAAATCGTCGGAACTAATTTTTAACTTGGACTTAACAGGAGAGCAAGATAGGAGATATGGCGACTTTGTCACAATTACAAAATAAATAAGCTACACAGAATCCAAAATATCTCGCAGCTACAGTCACCAACGCAGAGGGATGTTAGAAGTCGTACGCAGAGCGCTGCTCCTGTTGACGCGAGAAAGGCACCAGGAACGGTGTTACATAATAACCACCTCGCCTGCCAGGGTGCTGCTAGATCGAGCTTCACAACGTCGTCAACGCCGTGTCTCCGACCGAGGTTGGTACACTCGGAAACACAGCTGCAACACATTCACAGAACGGTAACATAACGGCAACACAAGTCGAGTGGCCGAGAAGTTCGGAGAAAAATGAGACGGCAGATCTGGGCGGCTGTCGACGTCCACTTGCCCATTATGAGGCTGATTGGGATAACGCAGCCGAGATGAGGCGCAAGGGGGCTGGAGATGAATCCGCTTGGTGGGTCTATTATAGGACCCGTATCGAGACAAACGGCTGAACAAATATAAACTAGTCCATACGTTTTCGGAACAACCTATAGAACATACTGTGCATTCAATAACAGCAAAATATGCATGAAAAAGGTAGATGTCCAACTTGTAGAGAAATGTTTTCGTAATGCCAGAGACACGACCTTGCTCGTGATCTCCTCGGACCTATGAATTGAGGGGCTACTTGTGATTTATTCATTCGTTCCGAGGTGAAGTAGCCCTCACAAGCGACAACGGGATTAAAACTATTTCCACATACTATCGTCCCTTCGCAAGCGGGCTCCTTCAATGTAGTTCTAGCGATAGCCATGATAAGTCAAAGAAATGTAAAGAGTATTGCCACACACACACACACACACACATACATATACACACACACACACACTATAGTAGACTACCCCTCCCTAACTTCGGGGACTGACGCAGCAAATCAGCCTGATTAAAATGCTCTGCGAAATCATCTGGAAAAACGACATGACAGCAGGCAAGCTATAGTCGAATAATGAACAAGCAGGTTATACAGAGCACAGGCATAAAGAGGAAGATTAGATTTGAAATACTTACTTTTTTCTTACAAAATAAAGATTCTCAGTAGTTTCGAAGTACCGTTAGTTAGTGCAAATAGAAAAGTGTATATATAAATACTTTCTTCACATAGAATACATTATTAACATTAAAAAAAAGTATTCCAGTACGTGTAGATTTCGGAGGATTATCGTTATTTTTGCTTTAGTTTCTATTTTAAGGTCTTTTGCGTTTTCCCCTTTCAGCAGGCTTGCAGAGCACCTCCCGTCTACCTGGGAGTTTTACAACTTCGTCCCCGTCGCTGTCAGGCCCCTGTATTTATAGCTTTCCTCCGCCATGGGCACGAGGTGGGCGGTGATGCGGTTTCAGAGGTCAAAACAATGCGAACTCCATATCGGCGCCTGCGATTGGTCAGATCTGGAAATCCAACCCTCTAGAAATGTATCAACTCGCAAATCTATTGGTTGTCTCACTCAGTCAATCAAATGCATATATGATCCCATGGCATGAAGAGACGCCCATAACAAGAACATTTGCGTCACACATTACCTAGGTCTGCCCAGACGGCAACGACAAAAAATACCTTGGTTTTAAAGTCTTAGACTTGTGTTATATTATTTGCATATCAGTAGTCTGTATTAATTATTTTAAGCGACGTTTGTGTGATAGAAACATTGGCGAATCGCTCACACCACACAAGCCTACTTCACCCAGGCATCATATCCTACTGAATGTTTATAATGTATATAACCAGGGCTGCTTTAATACCGCAAACATTTGATATCTGAGATCTCCTGAAGCGTTTGCGAATATAATTCCTGAGGCATGTTATAACGAAGGCAGCAAATTGAGCAGAAATGACTCGCAGCTGCTATGGAAATGATCCAGACCTCATTTGTATTTGCTGCAGAAAGCGCATTCTCATAGTAAAGGGGGGAAGAAAGACGTTTTGGTCGGGGAATGATAGTTTTCACATACTTGTATCAAATAAGGCGTTTGCAATTGCATTGAGTCTACTGCTCGTTGTGTAGAGAAGGAGATTCCCAAAGCGGAACGATACAGTGGAGGCGAAGAGGGGCGGAGTTGAACTCTATGGAGAAAACCCAGGCGCTGATTGGTTTAAAACGGGGCAGGAGCCCTTTGGTGAATGGTGTGCCCGTATCTAAGGTGCTGATGTAGACACGCACGTCATAGCTAGGTGAGCAGGACTGTGGGGTTTAAAGGGATGGTTCAGCCTATTTTCATGTTTAGCTGAAATATCATGTTACCCTGAGTTGTCCCCATATGCCAGGAGTGAAAGCTTCTCCGGTTCTCTGTTTTCCACTTTGCTACCGCAGCACAGGCTAACAGTCAGCAGCGCCCTCTCCGATAGACAGGATTCCTATGGACCTTGAGTTAGAATCGTTTAAATCACATGTCAAAATCTCCTCAGAGAAACTTCAGACAAACGTTTAGTAGTAGCTATACACTAGACAAACCTGTATATTGGTTTTATTGTAATTGCAAACAACATAGTTTTGAAATAATATGCAATGATCGATCGTCACATATGCTTCCTGTATTCCAAAGAGGAAATAGTTCCAGTTCTGAGGTAATTGATTATAGAATCGGTAATTGTTTTATTTTTAATAGAATTCAAATCACAGTCCTATCATGCGTAACTTGCAACTAAACTTTGTTTGAAGTCTCTCATCATTTGTGTGTGCAATGTAATACACAGCCATTTCTGATTAAATACAAATACATCAAAATACATCTCCATCTCCATGTTGCTTTTGTTATACGACTATACACATTGGACAAGATCATACATAAAGTTGTTCATAATGATGGACCTCACTAGGGTTCTCAGGACCACTAGTGATCCATGTCATTAACCATGTTGTAACCATGACTGTCATCATGTAACACACGTCATGTACCATGACAAATCCCTGCAGGGGATGTATTACAGCTGGTGAAGTATAGGGTTGGCTTGTTATCCCTTTGTTTTGAAACACCAATACTGTCCATACCTTACATTCCATACATTCTATTCTATTCTATTCTATTCTATTCCATTCCATACATTCTATTCTGTTCTATTATGTTCTATCTGTTCTATTCTGTTCTATTCTATACAAACAATGCCCATCCCTGGATGTGTTCTCTCTAACTATTCCACGTCACACAGATCTGTCTTCACCCTCGTCATCAGAGCAGTTGTTGCTGTGAGAGAGCAGGTGGCAGCTGGCTACCAGTAGTAGGCTGACCGGGACTTTTAAACATTCTTCAAACGCTTAGGTCTGCCAAGCATTAGGCAAAGCACGGTCACATGCAGCCGTGGGGCTGTGAGTGTGTGTGTGAAGGATCCAGGGTAAATGCTAAGTTTGATCCTCGGGATGGCCTGACTCTGACATCACACCATTGTTGAAATTGGAAATGGTAAAGGTAAGGGTTAAGGTTAAGTTAGGGTTGAGGTTAGGGTTAAGGTGGGGTAAAGTTAGGGTGAAAGGTGGGGTCATCCCAAGGATCCCACTTAGCATCTACCAATATCGTTTCTCAGACTGACACGGGAACAGACAGGAAGGGAGGGCAAATTGGAAAGCTTACAGGTACACAGTATGTGTATAACACATGTGCCCCAAGTTGGCACAGTTCTACAATCAGCTTTCCCTGCCCAAACCTTAACCATAACCCTTAAACTGGGGAAAGGCAAAACTGAACTGAGGTCAGTGTCAGTGGGACACGGTTAGCACACCGTGAGAGACTGGCCTGTCCTCCGAGGCACTAGGACCTCTGTACTGTAACACAGCACATCACACCAGTGTTGTTTATACTGCAGACAGCCCAAAGGGATCCATGGTCACATGTCCACTAGAACCAGACAGTGAGTCAAATGATCCTTCACACTGGCAAATAATATTCTATGACAATTAGCAGTTTAAAATGTTGTAATGTTGTATAATTCTATGTGTCTATGTTTATGTGTGTGTGTGTGTGTGTGTGTGTGTGTGTGTGTGTGTGTGTGTGTGTGTGTGTACAGGACGGGTGGTGTGTGTTCTTGAAACACAGCCCTCACCTGATTGTGCCAACAGTGATAGTAACCACTCTAAGGCCGGCGTATTGTCTTACGTGTAATCCTATAATGTATCTCCCACTCACTGCCACGTCTGGAACTTGTTCCCATGGAGGAGCACGACCCTTTTAAGATCTCTAATCCCCAATCAGGCTTCAAAGGGAGTTGGTCTTCGACTCTTCGCTCCCTCTCCCTTGAGGAAGAACGAGAGGCGGGGGGGAAAGGGAAAAGGGAGAAGGGAGAAGTGAAAAGGGGGGGGGGGCAGACGTTATCGACACCGGATTCTCACTCAACGCCATTTTAAGTGTCTTTCACTCTCACATCTGTAAGTGAAATATTTATGAAGTGTCAGTGAAACCACCACGTGGTCCCCGTCGTCTGTTGATGGAGCACAGCGCTAGCACAGCGCTAGCAGAGCGCTAGCAGGGGAGTTAAGGCTGTGGGTTGTGGGTTTCTCGTGGGAACATACACACCGAAGATGTACGCACTCACTGTGCTCTAAATCACGTCGGACAAAAGCGTCTGCTAAATGGCATATCATACGATATGGTGATCAATATACAGCCCATACTAAGTGACATCATTTTAGATTAGATCAGATTAGATTCAACTTTATTGTCATTGTGCAGAGTACAAGTACAGAGACAACGAAATGCAGTTAACGTCTAACCAGAAGTACAAAAAAAGCAGTAAAGTGCAGTGTGAACAATATACACAGGCACAACAATATATCATGCGATACGGTGATCAATATGTGGCCGATATCAAGTGACATCACTCCATTCAACACTTCGTCCGTTACAAAGCAACCCTGACGTTAGACTCTGAAGACAACACCGCTCGAATATCTGGGAGGTGGGAGACAACGTAAGCCTGATAGCCATTCACCGTCCTCCCTCACTCCACTGGCCACTGTGATTGGGTAATATTCCACACGCTGTCACTGGGGAGCTGGAGTGGCCTGTGATGGCCTGTGATGTTCCTGTTTCTCACCCAACCAGCTAATTTCCCGGGGAAAAAAAATATCTAAGGACAGAGTTATGCTGTGATAGGCGTAAATATGGACCTTGAGGATAGGACAGTCGGACCGTGCATGAGCACGAGCACGCTCACCCACACGCACACACACACACACACACTCAAGCAGAAGACGAGCAC
>NC_139663.1:21709407-21716907 GCF_951799395.1 Argentina silus
GTACATTGTGTGCAGCATGTCTCTTTGAAGTGCTTTGGGAACTCGTGGTTTTATGCTGATCATATTCATGTGATTTGGTTGCTTATATGTCACATGATATATGTCATCAATCCTTTCTAAAAAATAAATAAATCAGGGTTGAAGATTTTAAGTCTTTGAGATTTACCTTCATCAACAGTGTATAGGCAAGGCTCTGCTACCTGTCTGCTGGCTACTTCTTTCCTTTTGACCTTGGCTTTGAAACACATGCACACGCACACACACACACACACACACATGCACGCACGCACACACACACACACATGCACACACACACACACATACACGTGCGCACACACACACACACACACACACACACATACACGTGCGCACACACACACACACACACACTTACTTGCACACCACTTCCCCCATTCAGACGTATAGCCTCTGTTGGCCTTACACACACGGCTCATGGAATACAACAAACAATGGCCTGCCGCTTGAGCAATAACATCCGCATCATCAGGGTTGTGGAAGGCAGCCGGGCCGCAGTTCCAAGAATACACCCCCAGTAATACCACACACTCCGCTCTGCCCACATCTGACTGAATGAGCTGTCACATGAGGGTTCCGCTAACGCTAACGCTAATTAGCTCCACGCAGGTCCCCCCCCCCCCCCTCTGCCCTCCACCCCTTCCTCTGTCACATGTCCCCCCCGACCCCCCCCCCCCCCCTCTGTCACATGTCCCTCACGGTGGCTCAGTGAGTTAGGAGGCTGAGCAGTCGATAGGTCAGCTGGCCGCTCCCCCTCAGTGACCCGCTGGGCCTCGTCCTCCTCAGGCCATTTCAACACATCGGATATAAAAAATAATATACGCAGCACTCCTAGCACTCCTAGCACTCCTAGCCTCAAGGACATGCAGAATCAATTGGGTGTAATGAATGGTTGCATACTGAATGGGGGAGGAGGGGTGTTAAAGGGGCAATCTGGGATCTATTTTTTGACTCTTTAAATGAATGATTTACTGCGTAGCCATTGATTCGTGAAGAATGTAACTCATGGACTCATGGCTCTAGTTGTAGTGAGCCATAGTTCAACTGTCTTACCCCATCAGAACTCCAACGACTGTATAAGCTTGTTTTCCTCGAACAAAACACTGTGTACGGCTTCAAAACATGGTTCAAACTATAATCAGAGGTCGTTGTTTTGAATGTGCCGTCCTTCCTTTTCCTCGATGCCTCGGTTCTATTTCGACACAGTAAGTCAGAGCAGCAGACTCCTCAAGAATGAGAAGTGACGTAATGCGCGTGTTGTCCTCATTTCTTGCTGTGACCCCAGAGGAAATCGTGGAGAGAGATAGACGGAGATAGAGATACAGAATAGAGATATTATTCATTATCTTACAAAGCGGTTTTTGTTATTGATTCACAAACAATTCAGTGTTCTCGCCTGGGCAATGTAATATATCGTCTCATCGTGCCGAAGCTTATCAAATTGAGTTCTTAGAGAGAGATGGGGAAGAGAGGTGGCATGCCAACCTGATCGGAGAGGTCAAATGTGACTGATGTGATGATGACTAGTTTCAAGTGTCCGTCCGTCCGTCCGTCCGTTTGTCCATCCGTCTGTTTGTCTGTCTCTCTGTCTGTCTGTCCGTCTGTCTGTCCGTTTGTCTCTTTGTCTGTCTGTCTGTCTGTCTGTCTGTCTGTCTGTTTGTCTGTCCATTCGTCCGTCTGTCTGTCTGTCTGTTTGTCTGTCCATCCGTCCGTCTGTCTATCTCTGTCTTCATGTTCTCAGCAAGGCAGTGTTAGCATCATATGGGTCAATGCTATGCCAGAGAGGCTATCTCAGGCTGTATGGAGGCTATCTCAGGCTGTATGGAGAGGCTATCTCAGGCTGTATGGAGGCTATCTCAGGATGTATGGAGAGGCTATCTCAGGCTGTATGGAGAGGCTATCTCAGGCTGTATGGAGGCTCTCAGGCTGTATGGAGGCTATCTCAGGATGTATGGAGAGGCTATCTCAGGCTGTATGGAGGCTCTCAGGCTGTATGGAGGCTATCTCAGGATGTATGGAGAGGCTATCTCAGGATGTATGGAGAGGCTATCTCAGGGTGTATGGAGGCTATCTCAGGCTGTATGGAGGCTCTCAGGCTGTATGGAGGCTATCTCAGGCTGTATGGAGAGGCTATCTCAGGCTGTATGGAGAGGCTATCTCAGGGTGTATGGAGAGGCTATCTCAGGGTGTATGGAGGCTATCTCAGGATGTATGGAGAGGCTATCTCAGGGTGTATGGAGAGGCTATCTCAGGATGTATGGAGAGGCTATCTCAGGCTGTATGGAGAGGCTATCTCAGGCTGTATGGAGAGGCTATCTCAGGCTGTATGGAGAGGCTATCTCAGGCTGTATGGAGAGGCTATCTCAGGCTGTATGGAGGCTATCTCAGGCTGTATGGAGAGGCTATCTCAGGCTGTATGGAGGCTATCTCAGGCTGTATGGAGAGGCTATCTCAGGCTGTATGGAGGCTATCTCAGGCTGTATGGAGAGGCTATCTCAGGCTGTATGGAGGCTATCTCAGGCTGTATGGAGAGGCTATCTCAGGATGTATGGAGAGGCTATCTCAGGCTGTATGGAGGCTATCTCAGGCTGTATGGAGAGGCTATCTCAGGCTGTATGGAGGCTATCTCAGGATGTATGGAGAGGCTATCTCAGGCTGTATGGAGAGGCTATCTCAGGATGTATGGAGAGGCTATCTCAGGCTGTATGGAGAGGCTATCTCAGGGTGTATGGAGAGGCTATCTCAGGGTGTATGGAGAGGCTATCTCAGGGTGTATGGAGGCTATCTCAGGCTGTATGGAGAGGCTATCTCAGGGTGTATGGAGAGGCTATCTCAGGCTGTATGGAGGCTATCTCAGGGTGTATGGAGAGGCTATCTCAGGGTGTATGGAGAGGCTATCTCAGGATGTATAGAGAGGCTATCTCAGGGTGTATGGAGGCTATCTCAGGGTGTATGGAGAGGCTACCTCAGGGTGTATGGAGAGGCTATCTCAGGGTGTATGGAGAGGCTATCTCAGGGTGTATGGAGAGGCTATCTCAGGGTGTATGGAGAGGCTATCTCAGTCTGTATGGAGGCTATCTCAGGCTGTATGGAGAGGCTATCTCAGGCTGTATGGAGAGGCTATCTCAGGGTGTATGGAGAGGCTATCTCAGGCTGTATGGAGGCTATCTCAGGGTGTATGGAGAGGCTATCTCAGGGTGTATGGAGGGCCTTTATTGAGCTATTCTTACTTTAGTGTCTGTTGTAGATGAACACCCTCCTCCTCTCCCTGCCAAGGTAGTTCAGTGAGTTATGAGTGGGTGAAGGTAACCACCAAACACTGAATGTGTGGTTCGCTTTGCATTGAAGATGTTGTGGAGAAGAACTTCCTTCATTCTCAAAGCTTTCAGTTGTTTCTTTGTTTGTTTGCCGTACCTCACCTTCAGTCTTAGGAGGGAAAGGAGCTTCTTTTATTTTCAGTCACACTTGCAACGTCTCTTGACCCTGAATTTGAAATGAGTAAGTAAGTGTGAGTTTGCCTTTCGCCGGCCAAAGAATCGGATGGTGTATTTACAGATGAAGTCATGTATTTACATAAAATAAAAGATTGATTGTATTACTTTTGTGATTAAATAAAGTGTTTGAGGAGTCAAGGCTCTGTATTTATCATGTCGTGGTTAGCTGAATTGAAACGACGTGGATATTTTATTATCAAACTGACAGTTTTAACGACTTCCCTATTATTCTCTTGATATACAGAGTACTTAATTTTTTCAAGTGGTCTGGATTTATGTTGTCAATGTTTTCAAACGGAACTGAAACCTTTTCTTTTCAGAACGTTCTCTGTCCAGGGTTGAATTACTTCACAACGTTCATCATTTTTACATGGCTTTTTTTTTTTTAGCAAATCAGCAAATTCAGGAAACCTTTTCCTCTTTGCAAGTCAAGTCAAATGCAATAGTCAGGTATTTGCCGACTGTACTGGTCATGCTGTACTGACTGCTGTACTGACGGTGGTTTCTGTATACCTGATGGAGGCATTCGCCTCTCAAACGTTGCTGTACTGGATCGAGTAAGAGGTTTTTCAGAACGTTCGATCCAATCCGGATCAAACCAGAACCCGTGTTTTTTTTAATGTTTTATATATGTACAGTACCAGTCAAAGGTTTGGACACACCTTCTCATTCAATGGTTTTTCTTTATTTTTTATTATTTTCTACATTGTAGATTAATATTGAAGACATCAAAACTATGAAGGAACACATAAATTATGTAGGAAATTATGTAGTAAACAAAAAAGTGTTAAACAAACCAGAATATGGTTTATATTTTAGATTCGTCAAAGTCGCCACCTTTTGCTTTGATGACAGCTTTGCACACTCTTGGCAAGGTGTGTCCAAACTTTAGATATATATCTTTGATTCTGTCTTAACGCAGAGTCAAACACAATTTAGGATAATTTTAAATTATTTAGGATAATTCTGATCTGGATTTAATGATCTGGCCCACAAGGATCAAACAACAATAACAAAAGTGACCTTTCTCCCAGTGGACTTTGGGGAGGAGGGGAGGTGTTGAACACACAATCATTAGTCAATGTTGAATCATTCTGTTCGGTACTCAACTTCAAACATTAAACATGTTAAACACATTTCCCCATGAATCATTCTGTTAGGTACATTTGAAACATTAACTGTATTAAAACATGTACTATTGGTTATATTAGAATGGTTACATTTGCTGTTACTTTATTAGCAACACTGGAATAGTTATATTTTGATATATCTTTAGTTATTTAGTATCTCCTATTGACAACACTTGATTTTACTTCAGAACATCATTACTCCACACAGGCCTGTCTAGAACCAGGCGTTGCAGGCCGAGGGAAGTCCATGTCTTCGGACAGAGGGGAGGGTGACATGGAGGATGTATGGGGGGGCATTCTGACACCCTGAGGTGTTGGAGAGGCAGTGGAGACCCAGTTGAAAGAGTGGTGAGGGAGACGAGGTGTGATGGAGAGAACGTGTAAAGGAGGGGTAATACAGTGGTGAGACAGACAGCTGGGGGGGGCAGGGGAGGGAGGGGGGGGGTGATGATTGAGTCGTGGCCTGTCGGTCAGGACCTGGCTTTATGGATTTAAAGGCAGAGAGAGGGGGATGAGAGAGAGAGAGAGGGGGGAGAGAGAGAGAGAGAGAAAGAGAGAGACCGAGAGAGGGAGAAAGAGAGAGAAAGAGAAAGAGAGATAGAGAAAGAGAGAGAGAGAGAGAGGGAGAAAGAGAGAGAGAGAAAGAAAGAGACAGAGAGGTCTGGCTCAAGAGAAAGGAGGCCTAGGTCAAGGAGTCAGAGGGATGAAGAGAAAGAAGAGAGAGAGTGAGGACTGTCCAAACCGTGGAACAACAGCCGTCCGTCAAAGGACCAAGACCACCGACCAAGACCTGCAGAGGCCTCTCCTGGCTTTGATGACTCAAAGCAAACACGTGGCTGTTTGGATTTCAACGCGCCTGTCACATTACCGATTAGAAATGACCCAGGGAAGATGTAATTAAGTGCAATTAAGATTCAGAGAGAAATGAATTGAAAGCAAACAGAGAGGGTCTCTGCAGAGGGACGGGTCTGAGGGATGAGCGGAGAGATGGAATGAGACAATGGGGGCGGAGGAAGGAGGAGGAGGAGGAGGAGGAGGAGGAGGAGGAGGAATAACTGCTTATGTGGTGCGTGTTAATGGGAGGGAACTGCTCTGTATTCATGGCTGTGGAGTAATACAGATGGCCTGGTGAATCTGTTCCTGCACCTCATCCGTACATGCACGCACACACACACACACGCACGCACACACACACACACACACACACACACACACACACACACACACACACACACACACACACGCATCCACCTCATTCATAAGGCATTTCTCACACCGCCTCGGAAAGTGTAATCACATCCAGGAGGAAAGACAACGTGTGTGTGTGTGTGTGTGTGTGCGCGTGCGTGTGTGTGTGTGTGTGTGTGTGTGTGCGCGTGCTCGTGTATGTGTTCTAATTGATGCAGGTAGAGAGGATACGCACCGCCAGGCATCTCATCTACCTCCAGATGAGATTGTGTGAGCCTTTAAGATCGATTCATGAGCCGTCAGAATCAGGTTGCAACATTCCAGTGCTGCTCCGCCCCTTATCAACCCTGGCGTCAGGGCTCCGCCCCTTATCAACCCTGCCGTCAGGGTCACCGCCCCTTATCAACCCTGCCGTCAGGGTCACCGCCCCTTATCAACCCTGGCGTCAGGGTCACCGCCCCTTATCAACCCTGCCGTCAGGGTCACCGCCCCTTATCAACCCTGGCGTCAGGGCTCCGCCCCTTATCAACCCTGCCGTCAGGGCTCCGCCCCTTATCAACCCTGCCGTCAGGGTCACCACATTGGATCCAGCGGTTCTCCTGTTTACGGCCACAATCGTTATTTCAGCATCTACTTGAATCCATGTGTCTCAATAAAAACATGTACATAGAGGAAAATATGTGTGTGGGTGTGTGGGTGGGTGTGAGTGTGTGTGTGTGTGTGTGTGGGTGTGTGTGTGTGTGTGTGTGTGTGTGTGTGTGTGTGTGTGTGTGTGTGTGTGTGTGTGTGTGTGTGTGTGTGAGTGTGGGTGTGTGTGCGTGCGTTGCTTTGTGACGTCAGAGCGGCTTCTCACAATGCACTGTGACACGTTTGTCCCCCCTCGACGACGCCTCTGTGTCGGATATGTTAATTCCGCCGTGCCCGAGCAGCACGCTAACGCTAACAAGTGTTTACATTAGAAATAACAAGCCCCCCAACAGGGACGAGATGAGGAGGAAACCTCCCTCTCGCAAATTTCATTCTGCATTTAACACGCTCGCAGGCAATCTGCCGTTTACGGTGGACGGCTAAAAAGTAAACTAAATAAATGACACAAGTGTTATGTGTCTTCAAAGAGCTCGTTTCCGTGGCAAATGTGAGTCACCGAATCCAGAATTCATTACAAGTATTCAGATTAAGCTGTCTCCCACAACTCGGAACATGAATATTTATGAATATACAATATGTTTCGGTGGTTTGCCAGAGCAGTTGTTATGAATCTCTCTCATTGACAAGTCGGTGGCCCTCCAACCAGCCCACCGAGCGAGGTCATTCTAGCCTCCGAAACACAACATGTGTTACATCATTCCCAAAATAAAAATAATCTATTTTTATTGTATGTAGCCTTTTGATCTCCCCGCCATTGCTAATTCCATGTATCTGCAATCTTGCATCTTATCATAACACCATGAAGGGAGGGTGTTTGGCGGAGGTAGAAATCGGAGGACGGGCTCATTGTAATGCATGGAATGGAATGAGGAACGGAATCAAAGTTATGAGCCCGTCAATGAGCAATGAGCCCGTCCTCCACCATTCCTCATTCCATTCCATGCATTACAATGAGCCCGTCCTCCGATTTCTACCTCCACCAGCCTCCCCTGTTCCTCCACACG
>NC_139663.1:21724407-21726907 GCF_951799395.1 Argentina silus
TGTGGTCGTTCTCACAACCGGTGTGTCACAACTCACAAGTGGCAGCCGTGTACTGCAATAAGGAAGCAAGTCAGTTGGTAAGATGTTAAGCAATGGGCTAGGCTAGTTAGGGCTAGGCTACACATACGTAGGTGTGTTTGAGGGAGAGAGAGCTAGAGAGAAATACGGAAAGTCAGACAAATGAGAGAGAGAGAGAGAGAAAGAGAGATAGTCAGACAGAGATACAGAGGGAGAGACAAACAGTGAGACAGAGAGAGAGAGAGAGAGAGAGAGAGAGAGAGAGAGGAACAGAAAAAAAAGGAGGCCAAGATCAAGGAGAGAGAGAGAGAGAGAGAGAGAGGGTGGTGTTTATACGCCCAGTGTGAAAATCGAAAGGAAGTCAGCCAAGGGTCAAATGAACAGAAATCATCAGAAACTCAGCAGAGGGGAAGTTGTATCTCTCTCTCCCTGAGAGTAGCAGTTACTGTATCCACTCGTCTTGCTCCTGGCCAAAGGCCCCTGGTCCTAGCATAGATGTTTTGCTTATGATGTCCGATGTATAGATGATTCACTTACTTTCGACAAATGTACTTGTCGTAAGCCGCTTTGGATAAAAGCATCTGCTAAATGTCCAAAAAATTTAAAAATGTAAAATGTAAATGTCCTCTGTCCCAAGATTCCTGTCCCTGTTCTGACGCACAGAGATGTCTTTATGAGTCAATATAAAGAGAGACATTGTGTTGAATTAGAAGGCAACCTGATTTCCCCTCATTTCATGGAGACTGCCACAAAACCCAGTATAGATACTTGTAAACATAAAGAATAAATAAATAAATAAAATTAATTATTATCCGATCCGCGTGCATAACTTGAGTCATTGCATGCATTTCCCGTTGACATCAATGGAAGATTAACGCGAATGTTGGATTAATGTGTGCAGAACCTCAAGTTAGGATTTCACCTATATAGAGAACACATGATAGACGTACAGTACCAGTCAAAAGTTTGGACACACCTTGCCAAGAGTGTGCAAAGCTGTCATCAAAGCAAAAGGTGGCTACTTTGAAGAATCTAAAATATAAAACATATTCTGGTTTGTTTAACACTTTTTTTGTTTACCACATAATTCAATATGTGTTCCTTCATTGTTTTGATGTCTTTAATATTAATCTACAATGTCGAAAATAATACAAAATAAAGAAAAACCATTGAATGAGAAGGTGTGTCCAAACTTTTGACTGGTACTGTACGGCCACTTATTCTCCATGGAGAACTCAACCCAAGCATGTAACAGAGGACAATTCCGCGGAATAAGCATCACAATGCTACATGTTACAGTGTTTTACAGCTCAGAGCGCTGGCCTGTGAGACTCCCGTCCACTACACGTTTCTCCTACATGTATACAACAGCCATTTTACACCCCTAGGTCAGCCCCATACAGCCGACCCATTGGGGCCAAGTCTACAGGCAATAGAAATCCTAAGGGACAAATAAAAATATAAGAAGACAGTTATTTACATTTACATTTACGGCATTTAGCAGACGCCTTTATCCAAAGCGACTTACAAGTACATTTGTCTAAAGTAAGTGAATCATCTATACATCAGTCATCATAAGAAAAACAGTCACAGAACATAACATAACATGCAGCCCTATATATTGCTTTCTCTCTCTCTCTCTCTCTCTCTCTCTCTCTCTCTCTCTCTACAGGCAACAGATCTCCCCTGGGACATAGTGCCTGATCCGCTCCTGTTGAATGCCAGGCGGGATGCCAAACACGGACACCAGCCTGCCCTAGTGTCGCCAGTCCCCCCTCCGACTCAGACCCCTCAGAATGGGCTCCTTGTTCGGAGCCAGTGCCCTGGAAGTGAAGCCTCGGAGAAAGGGAACGTTTCCACTCTCGCCTTCGTGCATGACTGATGAGAGATAGATAAGAGAGGGATGAGAGGGGGAGATGAAAGAGAGAGAGAGAGAGAGAGAGAGAGAGAGAGAGAGAGAGAGAGAGAGAGAGAGAGAGCATCAGGACAGGGGGGCAGACAAAGGCCACGGCTCAGTGGACATACAACAACAAAAACAACAACGCAACCGTTAGCGACAGCCCTGGTGATAGGCCCTGGTGATAGGCCCTGGCCAAAGTGGACGAGCAAATGGAAAAATCATTAGTTGACTGTCCAGGGTTGTTTTCGGGTCAAATTTAAAAGTCGATTTGAGAGGAATGGGATGAAAAGAAGGGAGGGAGGGAGGGAGGGATGGAGGGAGGGAGAAGCGGAGGAGGGAGGTAGAGGAGAAATGACACTGACAGGACAGTCGGAGACTTTTTTTTTCCCGTTAACATTGTTTTCTTCGGGGTCAGCTGGAGTACTTCCTGTTTCACGTCGGCGAATCGGCGTGTTATATTCCAGACACGTCATCTCAGCGGGGGCAAGGGGCTCCTCTCGTCCAATCACAGTGCAGCGTTTGTAAGCCAGCCCTATCACCAGCGTGACAGTGAAGGAGGGGGGAGAGAAGGGTGGGGTGGGG
>NC_139663.1:21729407-21734407 GCF_951799395.1 Argentina silus
ACAATACCACAAACTACAGTATATAATACCACAAACTACAGTATACAATACCACAAACTACAGTATATAACACCATAAACTACAGGATACAATACCACAAACTACAGGATACAATACCACAAACTACAGTATACAATACCACAAACTACAGTATATAACACCATAAACTACAGGATACAATACCACAAACTACAGGATACAATACCACAAACTACAGTATATAACACCACAAACTACAGTATACAATACCACAAACTACAGTATATAACACCACAAACTACAGTATATAACACCACAAACTACAGTATACAATACCACAAACTACAGTATATAACACCACAAACTACAGTATACAATACCACAAACTACAGTATATAACACCACAAACTACAGTATATAACACCACAAACTACAGGATGCAATACCACAAACTACAGTATATAACACCACAAACTACAGTATATAACACCACAAACTACAGGATTCAATACACTCTGGTCTGAGGGGAGTGCTCGGGGTCTTTTGACATTGATGTTTGAAACCAACAGAAAACATTGATTTCTAAGGAAATGTCATGATAAATAATAAACAGGACAGTATTCCTTCAGCCCGACAAGCAGAAGGTCACAGCCTGTGCCACGTGAAAGGGACAGTGCAAGGAAGTGAATGATGTTCTCTGTTGGTAAAAGGGTGAGACTCCGTCAGTAGCATTTTAGCCAAGGCGGCCGACGCAGCCGCGGGGAAAGGTTTCCAGTTGCAGCGCCGAGGGTCACACCCCTTTGATATTTTTCACAGCCTTTACCAAGCCTGCTTCTGAAAGGTTGGGCTGGACGTCACTGATGTAAGGTAATATTTGGAATGGTCTTTGCAAGGCTTCATGGAATTGTATGGATAGCAGGCGAGGTCAAAATCATGAATAATACAATGAAAAGGCACTTTAGATGATCCAGAACTGTAATCTCTTTCCAGGCAGCTCTATAAAGAAACTCTGGTCTTACTGCAACAGGAAGATTAGACGGTATTAGACCGAATATGTGGGTACAGTATAGTTTGATTTATATTGGAAAATAAATCATGATATGTAGAATAGCCCCAGTTCTTCCTGTGTGAAATGTCACAATAACATAATTTCACCCTATTTTCTCTGCCAAAAGGAGTGAGAGTCATCTCTGTGAGCCCCAACCCGAACATTAAACACATTCTGCACAAAGAAAATTGAATAGAACCCACTTTCCAAAGCCCGACGTAAGACGAGGTTTAAACACGCCCGATATTTGCAGCGTTGCCTCAGTATTTGAAGAGGACAACTTCAACGCGCTAAATAATTCAACAGTTCAATAATAATGTATTTTTTTTCACTCATCGTAACGTTTCACTGTGCAGCAGCATGCACAGATACACAGACGAGGCTAGCGTTAGCATCACACTGTGAAGGATGAGACCACTAGCAGATGAAAGGGCTTTTTGATGATGTTTAATACCCTTACATCAGTGTACTGTAGGAAACATACCCATTACCCAGGGCCCTGCTAATCTGTCCTGCTGCGTTGCACGGTGGGTTCCCAATGTCATTTATCCTGGGGATTATTTAACTCAGTGTCTCGGCTGGCCAGATCTGTTATTACATCACAGTCCACCTCGTTGCCAAGGACACGATAACGACCCCATTAAATATGATGAGGAATCCTGAAGTCTGTTGTTGTGTGTGTGCGTGTGTGTGTACGTGCGCACGGACACACATCCACTCACACACACACACACAAATATTACACACATTGTTAGGTAGAAGTGTGTGTGTGTGTGTATGTGCGTGCGTGCGTGCGTGGGCTGTGTGTGTGTGTCAGAAGATTTATGAAGCAACTCCTGCGCCAGCATCATCCCCCCTCGCCCGCAAAAACACACCTCCTATTTACTTTGTCCCCACGGCAACGCAATGTCAACAACCTTTACGCTGAGCAATGATGCTTCAACACCGGGGTACACTCCTACAATGGCCGCCTGTCGCATCGTTATGGCAAATGAAAGCCTTAAGTGTATGAAAGTGTGTGTGTGTGTGTGTGTGTGTGTGTGTGTGCGTGTGCGTGCGTGCGCGTGTGTGTGTGTGTGTGTGTGCGTGTGTGTGTGAAGCAGGGCTGGTCTCATCTCTCACTTTCAACTCATTACCCTCAGAGACATGGCCGGCTGCCAAAGCACGATGCTGTTAAATTACCGGCAAATCTTTCCCCCCATTCCCTCACAGCAGACACGCCGCCACACCGCCTCTCACAGACCCGTGCTCTCCAGAAAAAAGGAAGACTTCAAAAATAATCAACAATCATAATAATAACAATCAACAATGAATGCCTTTGTGACACAACGCCATCAATCAGCTAATACATCATGAAGATAAGTTGGACAGCAGGAATACAGTGTCGGCAAGGTAGCAATTAGCTTGTTGTGCGTTCGCCCCTGATTCAACATAAACAGCAGTCGGCCTGTTCAAGATGACTGCGAACTGTCTGTTTGAGGACTACAGCACTACAATGTCTTCCTTTCCCCCCTGTTTTGAGGTCATGCCAAGAAAAAATTTCCTGTGTGAGTGGGTACAGAAGCACGGAGAATTGTTCCAACATGGCCACTGGACCAGAGAAAAGCGCTGAGTCATTCTTGTCCTCCAAGCATCCACAACATATAATCAATACCCTGGGCACCAAGGCTCTTATGAGAGCTCCCTGCAATGGGACGCCATTTTTATGCTTCGTTAAAGTGCCAAACAAGACACCCGAGAGTTGACCCCGCACCCGACCCCGTTGATCCCACACCTCACCCCGTTGTGCAGAGCTTCCCTGAGGCAAGACGGCCGCCATTACGGTGCACTTCTGATATTGTTCGGACGAGACACCAGAAAACAAAGCAAAAACTGTGGCGTAGTCAAGATGTGCCGAACTCCATGGTTTTGTTTGCTGCTGACAGCGTTGTCGTGGCTACGGTAGCAGACAACGGTATAGACCACGTTATTTTCCTCCAAGGAGAACACTTTGCTGCATAGTCTCACACAGATAAGAGAAAAGGAATGATCACGCAGGCACAGTTGCTGTTACATAAAACATACAGGGTCACGCACAGTAAAAAGCCGGCTAAACAATGCAGGCCTACTTGTTATTGCATAAGCTTTTATTTCCCCTTAATGAGGACAGGCAGGCAGCCTTCTTCAATGTCACTTGTTCTTTTGAGCTGAATTCAGATCATGTAGCTTCGCTTCTAATGAGAGGCAAGGTCGTTCTGAATAGCCTCTGACTCACAGCAACTGTGACTGTGTTATGGCTCCCTTAAAGTCTAATCTTCTTGTCACAGCTGTCAGAGACCCACATAAGTGCACCGAATTAAAAAAAGAAAAAAACTATTTCTTCCCAAGCTGTAAACATAACAATTCAGAAGCATCGCCATTATCATTGCGCACATGATAATGAATTTGTCGAAGGCAGACTGCATGAGAACTGCATGGCTGGGTGGCGTCACGTCATTCTACGTCCCACCTGAAACTCGGCCTCGGTATTTCACGGCTCCCATCCATCACATTTGACCTGTGATGTCAGCCGCCCACTCTCCCCTGCAGACAGCACGTGCCTGATGCTAATAACAAGACAACAGGGCCTTCCACGCGCCCAGACGTTACTCCAGTCCTTCAAGGCACTCGCTAATAGAAAGCTCCTTTCACTGCTAAAACCATACAGTACTCTGACCCCAGGGGGGCAGTAACATGGAGGCATGGTTATTTATTGGCGTTGGCTCTCTGTGTTCGTCCTTTGTGATCCTTTTAGGTCAGGGGCCAAGGAAAGAAACGTAACGACGGGGCGTGGAGACATTACACAGGGATATAGCCCATAGCTTCTACCACCTCATGTGTCTCACCCAGGGTTCCGAGTGTCACAATAGCATCCCAGCAAATTCATTGTGTGAGAACGTCAACAATCAACAGCCTATGGGCCGCTTCGTGGCGTGGCACGCTAATGCGCATGCCACACAACCTCAAGGTTCCTGTTTAGATTCCGACCCTCGACATGTCTTGCATGTCATCCCTCCTCTCTCTCACCCATCCTTCCTGTCAATCTCTACTGTCTCTGTCCCAATAAAGCAGAAAAGCCCTAAGAAGATTAAAAAAGAAAAAAAGAATCAACACTCTATCAACATATCCAACTTGAGAGGAGGAAGTGGCACCTGACCACACTTCCTGTCAACTGAAATACCTGGCAGTATCCGTGAATGGTTAAAGCCCCGTATGGATTAGATTAAACTTTATTGTCATTGTGCAGAGTGCAAGTACAGAGACAACGAAATGCAGTTAGCGTCTAACCAGAAGTGCAAAAAAGCACAAAGTGCAGTGTGAACAATGTATACAGGTAGTGCAGTATATGAGCAGTATAAGTATAAGTATAAGTCTGATAGTGTAAGTCCGATGGAGGGTTTGGAGAGGGTGAGAAGGCTCCACTCCCAGCCTCAATAGAGTCATTCAGCTGGATCAACACTTCAGCTGGGGTGGTACCTGTTTATATAGCTGGAGTTATAGATCCTATTTCCGCACTTGCTGCTAAGCAGCACTCAGTTGTATGTTAAAATGGGAAACAGTGAGGCTGTTAGTTTGCCCGAGGCATGAATGCACACAAGTTTACGATGTCCAGTCTCTGTGGGCCTGCTGTATATCCATCCTCTTACTGTTGTGCTGGAGAAGCCTTTTTAATGAAGGCTCCAGAGGTGGACGACCCAAGGCGTGTGAGACAGCACACGATTTTGAGCTTTGAGTGCTTTTTATTTAATCTTCATGATCTCTCTTCTGGTATCAGATGTGAAATTGTGAGCAGCCTGCACTGTTCGTGTCTTCATCCACTAGATAGCCCTGCAGCCTCGACCGCTGCTGTTGTGTACCATTAGCTTCTCTGGGTTTAATCATTTCTAGCGAGAGATGAACATGACACATAACACAGGGCTGATATTTTTGGCCAGTGTTTTGACTCCTACTTATT
>NC_139663.1:21736907-21744407 GCF_951799395.1 Argentina silus
ACACACACACACACACACACACACAGACACACAGACACACACTCACACACACAGACACACACACACACAGACACACACACACACACACACACACACAGACACACACACACACACACACACACACACACACACACACACACAGACATACACACACACACAGACACACACACACACACACACACACACACACTCCCAGTGGAGAGACACACACTCCCAGTCGCGGGGGAGGAGATATGGCTCAGTGACCTTAGCCTGACTGTCCCAGCCATCACACATGTTGTCTCACACAGGCAAATCCATGCTGCACCTCCATACACTGTACATAGTACTCCCAGAGTGGGCGATAATCTCCCAGGGGCCTACAGCAGGCCTACACCAGGCCTACAGCAGGCCTACACCAGGCCTACACCAGGCCTACACCAGGCCTACAGCAGACCCCTGTTGATTCATACCGCTGATAATCTCATTACGTCATTCACGACGCAGCTCATATTCGTCTGTTCTGAAACGCTGTGTTCATGAGCCGGTTATTTTCCTGGTGTTTATTGAGAAATGATGACGTCGAACGGTTGTCACTTAATCGTTTATCATCATTGATAACCTAGATTTACATTTTTGAGGATCATTGAGGATTTAATCGCCCCAAGCACCGCATTAAGACGACGTGTTGTTTGGCACCGGGGGGGTCGAGGGGGCTGTGGTTTGTTTACCTTATGAATTTAAATAAACATCGGTTTATGTGAACTAACAAAATGTGATCTGAGGAATGTATCTGAAGGACCTGTAGGATTGATGGTGAGAGGGATGATCAATGAAGGGATGATCAATGAAGGCTGCAAATGTCAGCCTTGTTTTTCTCCTGATATTATAGATCTGAAGATAAATAGATCTGAAAATAACAACAAACTATACATTCAACACTGGTAGTATGAGCTCATACCAGTCAAATAGTCCAATGTTTCAGAGAGCAGCAATCCCTCGAGATATATCACCATTTTCATCTATCATGGTTTATATTTCAGTCATTTATCAATTTTGGTTCGCGAATGTTTTGGTGCCGTGACCCATTTTCCTATGACCCACACAAGGTAACTGACAACAGTGTTTCCAGCCACAATCCAGTGTTACCCAAAATGAATATACCAGAACCTACATTATCAGTCAAAGGTTTGGACACACCTTCTCATTCAATGGTTTTTCTTTATTTTTATTATTTTCTACATTGTAGATTAATATTGAAGACATCAAAACTATGAAGGAACACATATGGAATTATGTAGTAAACAAAAAAGTGTTAAACAAACCAGAATATGTTTTATATTTTCAATTCTTCAAAGTAGCCACCTATATATAATATATGCCATTTAGCTGACGCTTTTGTCCAAAGCGACTTACATTGCAGTGAGTGCATACATTTCAGTACATATGGTCCCAGCGGGAATCAAACCCACAACCTAAGCGTTGTTAGCACCATGCTCTACCAACTGAGCCACAGAGGACCACCTTTTGCTATGATGACAGCTTTGCACACTCTTGGCAAGGTGTGTCCAAACTTTTGACTGGTACTGTACATTACCAATGAATCCCACAATTTAGAAGATTTTTTTTATTTTTTTTATGACGTGGATTTATCATTAACAAATGGGTCATAGAAAGGGGCTGAATGACTGCAGTCAACATGTCTCTTCAGCCTCATTCATGCGGTACACACACAGGCCCACTGAAAACAGATAAACATAATGAATATAAACCAGCGGACACTATCAGACACACAGTAGTCATGTCAACAAGATTTGTATGCACCCTCTGTCTTTACAGTATTTCACTGATCGCCAGCCAGCGCAATTACAGACACGGCAGACAGGACACACTGGCTGCCTGGCGAATGGTGACAGTGCTCGCTTAGAAACCCATAAGCCTCATACAGCATAAGGCAGCACTTATTTACCTCAGTTGTAAACACATAAAAAAAATCATAAAACCACACAGGGAGTAGAGAGTCTTTCAACGAGGATGAAAGAGGGATCCGCATGGATGGAGAGAAAGATGTAGATGTTGTCAGAGAAGAAGTAGATGTTGTCATAGAAGATGTAGATGTTGTCAGAGAAGATGTAGATGTTGTCATAGAAGATGTAGATGTTGTCAGAGAAGACATGTCTTGAGGGTGTGTCTCAGCCCTATGAAAGCTCCATGGAACCAAACAGTCAATCATAGATGTCTCTCTCTCTCTCTAAAGAGACCTGGGGCATTTTGTGGTAGCCTGTCTTTACCAGTACTGTAGGTACCAAGTTGTGAATCCAGTAATATGCTGTGGTCAACTACTCTGTTATGGTCAACTACTCTGTGGTCAACTACTCTGTTATGGTCAACTACTCTGTTATGGTCAACTACTCTGTGGTCAACTATTCTGTGGTAAACTACTCTGTGGTCAACTACTCTGTGGTCAACTATTCTGTGGTAAACTACTCTGTGGTCAACTATTCTGTGGTCAACTACTCTGTTATGGTCAACTACTCTGTGGTCAACTACTCTGTTATGGTCAACTACTCTGTGGTCAACTGCCTCTTTCACCTGAACCCTTTTCCTGCCACGTCTGAACGTTTATTTATTTAATTTGCGGGTTCTTGTTTTTTCGTTTGGACTGTTTTTCACTTCACCGTCATACCCCGTTCAGCGTTGGTGAGAGTCCATGTGAAACGTAATGCGCTTCATTCTGTTGTTGCCGGTTCTTAAACGATGTCCGTGAACGCTGGCCGCTAACCTCTAATTTCTCCTGCCCCGTTGTGTAATAAGTCGCTGCGGGTAATTCTAGTGGGCTAAATGAATAGATGTAAATGCTAGTTGTTCCCTGCTGATGCATGTTGTATCTCTCTACCAGATGGGCATGATTCCAAAGGGCACTGCATCGCTTGGCCTGGCACAGGGTACGTTCCCCCCCCTCCCACCCACCCCCGTCCCCCCCTCCCACCACCCGCCCGTCCCCCCCTAAGCCAACACACAGAGAGAGAGAGAGGGAGAGAGAGAGAGAGAGAGAGAGAGAGGGGGAAAGATTGCCAAAAGCCTACCCATGCAGGGTTGAAAGTACAAACGGGGGAGGAGCATCATCACCAGGTCGCGCACCATTGGTGGCCTCTGCACGCGCTCAGATCCCGCCCACACCTCCATTCCTATCGTAGAGTAAACTCACCATAAACTCACCATGAATAATGACCTTTTATTAACTTTGCTTGACGAAGACGGGACAGTGGTAAACTTTAAACCCTGTCTGTAAAGTAGACCAAACTAGGTCCAGGGTGTGAGACTGCCGGGTCATATTGAGAGTTTGCTGCCTCTGCTTGAGCAACAGAGAGTTGTACAACAGGGTCAGTCGCTGTGGGTCAGCTCTGCTTCGCCTTGGCTGGCTGTCTGAGCAGGCCATAGTAGTAGTACCTGTCAGCGTGGCTATCTGATGTCCTTCCAACGATTACAGTTGATCCCAAACAGGGAGGAGGGGGAGGGAGAGGGGGAGGGGGAGGGGGAGGGGGAGGGGGAGGGGGAGAGTTGGAGACTGCAACGGAACATTTCCATGGCAGAGATTAAACTGACAGAGGAAACAAGAGACATGTTGGCAAAAAAAATAAAAAATCTCTGTATCATTTAGTTGACAGGGACAGTGCGTCATAATCAATCAATTATCAATGAGATGCTCAATTAGAGCCACCTATCATTACCCAATCATGAGAGAGGCAACTATAACCACGCTGATTAAATACATATTCTCAAAACAAAGGTATTAACAGCACGACTCCTGATGCCAATCCTAGAATTTCCGAGCTCCAAGATTGTGACTCTCCGAGTCACTTCCTCCGTCTGTGACCACTGTGGCGACGATCGAAGGTCGCAGACCTGGAAAAATCCAAGCTTATTTTCCTCGCTGGGTCGGCAAGCTTTTGGGAAAGGTCACTGCTATCTTATCACAGGGCAGAGCAGGCTGCTCTCCTGTGGGGTGACTGCAGGATCAGCCAGTGGCTAGCCTCCACCCCTCCACCCCTCCATCCCTCTCTCCCACCTGGCGTCCTGCAGCACCCGCCCCTCCATCTGCTCTCATTCACAAGCCCAGGAGAGATAGAGGGATGGAAAAAACAGAGGGAGGGAAAATAAAGGAGTGGGGTCAGCCCACGAAGCAGAGCTGGGGGATGAGCCGTTATTAGCTCTGCAGAAAACGCCGAGCTCAGCATATACCGACCCTTATGATAACGAGATATGGGTCATTATTTACCAAGGTGTGTGTGCGTGTGTGTGTGCGTGCGTGTGTGTCTGTGTGTGTGTGTGTGTCTGCGTGTGTGCGTGTGTGTCTGTGCGTGCGTGCGTGCGTGCGTGTGTGTCTGTGTGTGTGTGTGTCTGCGTGTCTGTGTGTCTGTCTGTGTGTGTGTGTGTGTGTGTGTATGTGTGTGTGTGAGAAAACCATTCACTTAGCAGTGGGTTCGTTTAAAGGTCCCGTTTTAAAGGGGTGGTCACTCTCATCGGTATGTCGGTGGCGCCGTCTCATTTCACACACACTCCAGATGGAGGTGGAGTTGAATCCTGTTCAGTCAACGTCACGACTGGCCTCCCCTCGCCTGGCCTCCCCTCCCCTGGCCTCCCCTCCCCTCCCCTGGCCTCCCCTCGCCTGGCCTCCCCTCCCCTGGCCTCCCCTCCCCTGGCCTCCCCTCCCCTGGCCTCCCCTCGCCTGGCCTCCCCTCCCCTGGCCTCCCCTCGCCTGGCCTCCCCTCGCCTGGCCTCCCCTGGCCTCCCCTCGCCTGGCCCCCCCTCCCCTGGCCTCCCCTCGCCTCCCCTCGCCTGGCCTCCCCTCGCCTGGCCTCCCCTCGCCTGGCCTCCCCTCCCCTGGCCTCCCCTCCCCTGGCCTCCCCTCGCCTGGCCTCCCCTCGCCTGGCCTCCCCTCCCCTGGCCTCCCCTCCCCTGGCCTCCCCTCGCCTGGCCTCCCCTCCCCTGGCCTCCCCTCCCCTGGCCTCCCCTCGCCTGGCCTCCCCTCGCCTGGCCTCCCCTCCCCTGGCCTCCCCTCCCCTGGCCTCCCCTCCCCTGGCCTCCCCTCGCCTGGCCTCCCCTCCCCTGGCCTCCCCTCCCCTGACCTCCCCTCGCCTGGCCTCCCCTCGCCTGGCCTCCCCTCCCCTGGCCTCCCCTCCCCTGGCCTCCCCTCCCCTGGCCTCCCCTCGCCTGGCCTCCCCTCCCCTGGCCTCCCCTCCCCTGGCCTCCCCTCGCCTGCGTACATGAGAAACGACAAAGCAACACACGAGGCGACCAATCAGAGGCCGACGGCTTATTGATTGGCGGTCGCTCTATCGATCTAGATTAAAGCACCTTTCATGTTTTGACGCCAATCAATCATGTTTGTGATTCAATCCAATCTGCGCGAGTGGGTTTTTCATTGAGATATGGACGCGCTGGGGTGATGACCCCCCATGTTTGTTTGCGTTCTCTGCCTTCATGGAGAAGGGGAGTACTAAGGTGCTGCCTTCATGGAGAATGGGAGTACTAAGGTGCTGCATTCATGTAATTGGAAATCAGATGTATGGATTTCACATGCGACATGCAATCAGTGTGTGTGTGTGTGTGTGTGTGTGTGTGTGTGTGTGTGTGTGCGTGTGTGTGTGTGTGCATGTGTTGTATGTCGGTAGTAAGAGAACAATCAGTGTGTGTGTGTGTGTGTGTGTGTGTGTGTGTGTGTGTGCGTGTGTGTGTGCATGTGTTGTATGTCGGTAGTAAGAGAACAATCAGTGTGTGTGTGTGTGTGTGTGTGTGTGTGTGTGTGTGTGTGTGTGTGTGTGTGCGTGTGTGTGTGTGTGCGTGTGTGTGTGCGTGTGTTGTATGTCGGTAGTAAGAGAACAATCAGTGTGTGTGTGTGTGTGTGTGTGTGTGTGTGTGTGTGTGTTGATTACGGGAAGGTAATGGCACTCTGACGGGCACCGCCTTCTGGCCACTTACTGCACACAAACACACACACTGATTGCATATCAGTATGAATACATGCGGGAGAGTGTGTGTGTGTGTGTGTGTGTGTGTGTGTGTGTGTGTGTGTGTGTGTGTGTGACAAGGTCACAGGTTAAGTAGAACTTAGTAGAACTTAGTAGAGCCTTGCACTCTGGTGTCCTCCATGTCAACAGCCTTTGTGTGTTCTGTACCTCAGTGTTCATCACATGGAGCCAGTGGCCCGTATCACTAATGGCTGCTGTACAAAGGCCTTTACATCGCCAGGCAGGACCACACTGTCCACCTCATTACTAGTGAAGCGACACAGGCATCACCATCAATGGCTACATTTCATAAGCATTCCTGTGTTCATGTTCGAAATGCCAGCAACCAGACATGGTTGTTTCTGATGAAAGCCAAGGAGATGTGATCGTATTAGAAGCAGCCTGCTCATTCCATCTTTATATGGAGAAATATAACGACAGAATTGTTATATATACACATCGACAAAATTGTTAAAATACCAGCCCCTAGTGACACTTACTAGTGGCCTTGGCTTCCGGTGTCAGCTAGTAATACTGATATTTGGCAGCGTTGGACATCGCAGGCCTCCCAAAGACAAAAGCCAAGCAGGGTGAAAGATGTTCTGTGTGCTGTTGAGGGAAGCTGAGCTGTGTGGTGAAGACGGTGTTGAAAGATGTTCTGTGTGCTGTTGAGGGAAGCTGAGCTGTGTGGTGAAGACGCTGTTGCCTGTATCCATGACTATTTGTATGACCTTTGTTATATTTTGGGTTCTTTGATGTAATGCTTTACTGTAAACCCAAATAAAGTACTCCAATGTGTTTGTGTGCGTGCGTGCGTGCGTGTGTGCTTTTGAGTGCGTGCATAGGCACAATGTTAAATGTTTTTCACCAACTCCATTTTGTTTTGCAGTGCGTCTGTGTGTGTCTGTGTGTGTGTGTGTGTGTGTGTGTGTGCGTGTGTGTCTGTCTGTGTGTGTGTGCGTGCGTGTGTGTGTGTGTGTGTGTGCGTGCATGCGTGCGTGCCTGTGTGTGTGTGTGTGTACGTGTGGCCACCACCACACAGAATCAGGATCAGAGGGTTTGTGACTGCCAAGGCTGTCTCTGATGTCACACCCACAACCTGGTGGTTAATGTCTCCATTAATATGCAGAACTCAAGTGATCTATGTAGGAACACCGCGGCAGACCGTTTCTCTGCCTCATTTGCATATTTCCCCAACAGCCTCACCAGAGGGATGTAAATCATCTTTACGAAGGTTTAAACACGCCAGCACAAACTCAGTGTACCGACACAGGGAGTTTAAATATTCATCTTTGAATGCATGGTCAGTGATCCAATTTACGGTTATTGTCGGTAGAAACAAGGGCTAACTAGACCCCCAAGTACCAGCAGGCTTTCAACTTTATTTTTGCATAATTTGGTCATCTTGCTTTCATTTGATTTCGAATCCTCAGAGTCTGGCGTTCACCCACACTGACCCCCGATGCTGAAAAGACACCCGGGGGGGAGAGGGGGGGGGGCGTTAAAAATA
>NC_139663.1:21746907-21749407 GCF_951799395.1 Argentina silus
AAGGCTTCCTATTGTAAATACACTACCATGTTTTGCAGGCCGACCTGCAAATTGTCAGACTTGACTTCATACAGTATCACATTAGCCAAGTCTACAATGACCTGTTAATATATAAAGTCTACAGCAGGCCCTATGTGTGATGCAAATAGTATTACCCAATCAATCAAATAAATGTCTTGGGCAAGCTACAGGTTTGTGGTCGAGGTACAGGTTTGTGGTCGAGGTACAGGTTTGTGGTCGAGGTACAGCTTTGTGTGTTTTTGCAGCGTTGACTTTGTTCTTGTTACACTAGCTTTGCATGCAGCACACATCAGCAATGCTAGGCCAATGCTAGGCCAATGCTAGACCAATGCTAGACCAATGCTAGGCCAATGCTAGACCAATGCTAGCCCAATGCTAGCCCAATGCTAGCCCAATGCTAGCCCAATGCTAGGCCAATGCTAGGCCAATGCTAGCCCAATGCTAGACCAATGCTAGGCCAATGCTAGGCCAATGCTAGCCCAATGCTAGGCCAATGCTAGACCAATGCTAGACCAATGCTAGCCCAATGCTAGCCCAATGCTAGGCCAATGCTAGCCCAATGCTAGCCCAATGCTAGGCCAATGCTAGACTAAGTGCTCTGGGGCTCAGTGGCTGGAAAGCTAATCTCGAGGCAATATGGCGAAAGAAAATGAAAAAGAAGAACGAAGGTTGGTCAAAGTAAGAAACAGCAACTTTCTATGAGATTTCAGGCCTGTGAAACTCCTCATGTAGCAAATGAGAGAGCAGCGCAGAAGAAGAAAAAAACATGGAGCGGTCTGTTGGTGAGGTGTGAAAGTGGACATACTGTTCTTACCGTGATTCATATTACTACCATAAAGCACTGGGGCACAACACCATAAGACACGGGGGCGTAAATCGAGTGGCACACGGTGCTGAACTGATGAAAATAAAATCAGGTGAATAACCGCTCCTTCACACAACCCCACTTCACCCCTTTACATGTTCATCAGCAGAGGCAGCTTAACGTTGTGGGTCCGATTTATTCTCTGTGAACTGGCTTTTTAAGATTTTTTTTTTATTTTTTTTTATTTTTTTTTTGGTGGTCCTCTGTGGCTCAGTTGGTAGAGCATGGCGCTAACAACGCTTAGGTTGTGGGTTTGATTCCCGCTGGGACCATATATACTGAAAAATGTATGCACTCGCTTTGGATAAAAGTGTCAGCTAAATGGCAGATATATATTCTTTTTTTTATATACCGTAGCAGAGTGTGTTTAGAGGCAGATGTAGGGAACCTATTTCAGTGTGACACAAAGCTATTGTGGTGACCTTCAGGGTGTGAAGGTGTGTCGGCCAATCTGTACACTCTCCTGGGACCGCCATAAAACACACACTGACGTCCCACTCCACAGTGGGTGTAAGGAGAGTTATTACATACAGCAAAGACAGATCAGAGTGTGAGTTACACACCAACAGACAGGAGTGTGTGGTGTGTGCTCATGTACAGTACACATTATACTGTAACACACACATACACAAGACCAGGCACATGCACACACACACGCACACACACACAGACATACACACACACGTGCATGTACAAACACACACACATACACACACACACACGTGCATGTACAAACACACACACAGACACACACAGACAGACACGTGTGCATGTACAAACACACACACAAACACACACATGCGTGCATGTACAAACACACACACACACACACACACACACACACACACATTATGGGCTAAAGGACAGTCCTTAAAACTACGTCTAAATATTCACCAAGTTACACATTCCCTGTGTTTATTCCCACGTAGCACCTGGCTAATGTTACACACGCTGTAAAACACGCTGTTTGGAAGGAGAAGCGCTCTGTTTTCCCCCCTTCCAGATATTCAGCAAATGTTTACACAGTTGAGTCAATCGGATTTGAAACCATTTCGCGAATGTTTGCCCAGTGTTTCTCCAGCGGTGGTTACGCTGCATAGAACGTCCTGAGCTATGATTTAGAACAACAATGCCAGCGAAGAACAAAGCAGACTGTCAAACACGCCCTTTGAAAAGATGACGGATTTTGTCGACGACGAAGAAAAGAGCTGGCGTTTCTAAATGTACATTGGGGACTTCATGGGAATGGGATTTCATTTGGCTCTACTTCATTCTCCATTCAATTAGCTAGTCACAGCACCATGTGTTATTGGGGTAACCCTTGAAGCACATTCCTATGAAGTCTCATTATGCCTTATGAACATATGCCGTCCATGTAGACAGTCTTTGGGCGTTATAAAACTATACAGTATGATTAAGCAACAGCTCTCAAGGGGGCTGTGATCTATTGTCCTCTCAAGCCTACAATCATTGACAATGTTCTCTGAGTGGCACAGTTAAACTGTTACTATTGTTAGTTCGTGGGATGTTTTCCTCTCTCTAGCTGGGGGAGGGTTCACACACACACACACACACACACACATACACACCCCACATCGGCGCTAGCGGAAAAGG
>NC_139663.1:21751907-21766266 GCF_951799395.1 Argentina silus
ACACACACACACACACACACACACACACACACACACACACACAGACATGCACACACATGCACACACACACACACAAACACACACACACACACACACAGACAGACACAGACAAAGACACACACAGACAGACACAGACAAAGACACACATATACACTCACACTCGCACATACACACACAGACACACAAATACAAAGACGCACACATACACTCACACTCACACACACACAAACACAAACACACACGCACACACACACACACACACACACATACATCAACTCCCCCGCTTTCGCTGTTCTCTGTATTACCCTCTGTAGCCTTCAGCCATCCATCTACTTGTACATCTTCTGGGACGTCTCTGAACCCCAGATGACCAGACTGGTTTGCTAGAAGGGTTTTTTCCATGAATACCTTAAAGGAGCTGTGTGGAAGTCTGTTGGACATCTGCCCCCTCTGGTCACCGAGGTGAACTTCAGCTTGAAGATCTAAACAACAACAGCCTCCTATGCTAATATGAACCTGACCCCCTAACCCAGTGGTTCCCAAACTTTTAACAGTCATGTACCCCCTGTCGGTTAGTTTGTAGCCTAATTGATATTCTATTAACATTATCCCTTATATATTAGACATTGTGATAATATTATTCTGTTGGATTGGGTGCATGCATTTATTTTTGTTACTGAGACTGCAGTCGGCTATTCAACAGGACTGTTTGGGAAGGTAAATCACAGATTTATTTCGCGTACCCCCTAGATCAATCCACGTACCCCCGGGGGGGTACACGTACCCCACTTTGACAATGGTGGCCCTAACCTATCCCCCCTAAAATTGACATGCAGTACCAAACATTAGCTGAGGTGTTTCCTCAGGCACGTACGATTGAGGAGGCAGCCACCAGAGACAGAGAAGTGAAAATCATTGAGTCTCCTCCCCAAGAACACCACTGGCCAATAGTAAACAAACCGGTCTTGCCCCGAGACACTTAGTTTTAGAAAGTGCTTTTCAGGACCAAAACAGAGTTTGTAACTGAAATATTTCTTCCAAGGGGATCTCGTTCCCTGATTGCTACTGATTAAACACAGCCATGACAACCATTAGAAAGCGTGAATATTACGTATTGCACACTTCACAGCCAGCGTTTTCTGCATGTAAAATCAATACAGCTGCAGCTAGAATTACAGTATGTGTGTTGTGCAGTGTTTGGTTTGATTTGAAGGAATGTGTTTTGATCTAAAATGTGTTCTGAGAGCTAAAGAACATTCTACCAGCCCCGGGAGTCAGTAAAACCTCACTCCTATGCTTCATAAAATATTTACCACCTCTTTTTCACATTAGAGGTATTGGCTGAATTCGTCAATATGGACTGAAATATATATGGAAGCTGGCCAGTGGAGAAGAAGGCTGTCATATGAGTGAAACAGCTGACAATCAGCATCTGGGGATGCAGGCTTTTTCAAAGAGAACATACGCGTTTTGAATTCAATGCGGTAAATCTCACGGAGGTCAACCTACATGTCGACTTCTGTGAAGAGGAATCGATCGTCCTCGGCATTCCGAGAAAATAGTCTGAGAGAGAGGAATTATAATAGATGTTCAAGTCTTGGCATTGAAGCCTGAAACCTGTGTGCCTTCAGGGAGAAACACCCGTGTGCCTTCAGGGAGAAACACCCGTGTGCCTTCAGGGAGAAACACCCATGTGCCTTCAGGGAGAAACAGCCGTGTGCCTTCAGGGAGAAACACCCGTGTGCCTTCAGGGAGAAACACCCGTGTGCCTTCAGGGAGAAACAGCCGTGTGCCTTCAGGGAGAAACACCCGTGTGCCTTCAGGGAGAAACACCCGTGTGCCTTCAGGGAGAAACACCCGTGTGCCTTCAGGGAGAAACAGCTTGCAAACAGATCCACAGAAACAGCCGTGTGCCTTCAGGGAGAAACAGCTTGCAAACAGATCCACAGAAACGGCTGAGGTGCAGTCCTGTATTCTCAGTAGGTCTCTATTAGAACGCTGGTGACGCCTGTTATTAAGTAAGGTGAAAGAGTTTACGCCACATCACAAGGTTGACAATATTCCAGTTATCTGCATATACATACTGGAATAGCACAGGCTGCTCTCCTTCACAAGCTCCAGCCCACTGCACCGCCGGCTAGTTCATTTCTAATGGATGGTTCAAGGCCTTTCAGAGGCCCTCTATTGAGTACATGATGTAGGAACTGCACCGCACATCCGAAATATCAGTTATACAACTCTTTCTATCTGTGTTTGTGTGTGCGTGTATATGTGTGTGTGTCTCTCTCTCTTTTTCTCACTCACACACACACACACACACACACACACACACACACACACACACACACACACACACAACCCTTTCTCCCTCCCTCCCTCCCTCCTTCCCTCCCTCCCTCCCTCCTTCCCTCCTATCCCTTCTCGCTCCCTCTTTCTCAACCTCCCATTAACCCTCGTTAGCTAGGGAGGAGCGGTACGGTAAACCTGACCCCTGACCCTGACCCCGACCCCTGACCCCTGACCCCCTCCCTCCGGACCTGTGGGTCAGAACGCTGCACGCCCTCGACCTGATTAGCCTCGCTATTCTTATGACACCAGATCTACGCTCAGGCTCAAGCCCGTACGCCGGCCTGCAAATCCACCGACCTCGTCCTGATCACAACAAGCCGGCCCGCCCTCCGCAACCTGTCTAGACATGGCTGTGTGTTCATTGTGTGTGTGTGTGTGTGTGTGTGTGTGTGTGTGTGAGAGAGAGAGAGAGAGAGAGAGAGAGAGAGAGAGAGAGAGAGAGAGAGAGAGAGAGACTGTAAGAGAAGCACTGAAAGAGAGATGTTTGAGAACAGTCTCCTGGGTTTGTCCTTCTACCCATTAAAGTTAGAGCACTTCAGCTTCACCCACCCACAGATCTCACACATTAACATTCTGAGAGCTGAACCTGCTTTGGAGCACAAAGCATTGCTCGTGTCTGGGTCTGCGTTGTAAAACCCTGTTTTATCATCAGGGAATTAATTAAGGCAGTATATGCATATCTGACTACAGCCACTTTAATGAGATAACATCACACTGACAGAAGAGGGCCAGAGGAGAGCTGTGGTTATGAGTCAGTGTCTGGTCTCCCTAGGCAGAACACACACACACACACACACACACGCACACACACACACACACACACATACAGACACACACACACACACACAGACACACACACACACACAGACACACGCACACACGCACACACACACACACACACACACACACACACACACACACACACACACACACAGGCTTGGGTAGGCTTTAAACCCTGAAATCATTAGAGTTTCACTGCAAAACACACAAAATAAGAGTAAAGTTATCAGCCCTTTAACTTGCATTTGAATACTTAAATCGATGTGCTGGAGGGAGGGTAGTAAAAAAGAGACGGGAACTATTCGAGCCAGAGAAATCCAAGAGAAGGCTTTTAAAACCTGTCTGAACAAGCATTCATCTCATTCATCTCATTTTATCTCTTATCCATAGGTGGAGATTGAGCAATCACTGTGGACGCAACGTCTTTGTTGATTTCGGAAAATATCATAAAAGCCATGTCAGCATTTTAATTGTGTTTTGAGGAGCTTGCCACAAAATAGCTTGGCAGTCGAACGGTGCTTACCTGACTGGAGTGGTTTGAATACACACACGAGTTTACACAACCTATCCCAAATATCAGTTAGTCTCCAGGGTGAGGGAATGGTCTTGGCATCACAGCAGGTCTTGCATCACTCAGCCCAAGGCAGTGACCTACAGTGTACACAGGTTCACACGCACATGCACATGCACATGCACATGCACACGCACACACAGACACTCACACACACACACACACACACTCACACACACACTCACACACACACACACACTAATTGAGTTGTGACAAAGACAGTGATAGCCTAGAGGTTATAGAGATTAGCCAGCAATCGGTAGGCCGGGTGTGAGCTGGTGACTGGAGGGTGGCTGGCATCATCTCTAAGGTGCCTACCACTGCCGTTGTGCCCTTGAGCAAGGCACTGAACCCCTGACTGCTCCAGGGGCTGAAGATGGCCGACCCTGTGACCCGGGGTCTGTTCTCCCTCGGGGGTGTGCAGTGCACGTGTTCTGCACGTGTGCAGAAAATACCACATTCCAAACAGTGATTGATTGATCTGCGAACCTATCAGATCAAACGTGGCTTGTTTAAAAATGCCAATGAAAGACACAGGTCTGCAGGGGAGGCTGCCGGAGGTAGAAATCGGAGGACGGGCTCATTGTAACGCATGGAACGGGATGAAGAATGATATCAAAATACCATTCCGTCATTCCATGCCTGGCATTACAATGAGCCCGTCCTCCGATTTCCTTCTCCAACAAACTATGACGACCTTCTACCTACAAAAGGAGTATGATACCACTGCAGTAACGTCCACCGGGGCCAGAGCGGTGCGTCTGCATCCACACTGCTGTCCCAGAGCCACAGTCAAGTGAGATTACAGAGTGTCTCTCTCCTTGGCAGCCCAACCTACACTTCAGTGCCCACGATGGGGCACAATCACTGGCATTTTCACACCCAGCCAGCTCTCCACTCTCCTCCAGTAAAAAGGGCATTGTGTACCGTGCCAACAGGACACGGCAGGGCTGGGCGAAGACTCTGGCCTCTACGGAAACACAGGAGGCACAAAATACTCCAGACAACAAGTGTTATGGTTTTCTAAGAGTTTTTTTTTTTTTTTTTTTTTAATGTTCCAGATTTTCTAAATGTTTTGGAGAATCAAATACAGAATGAGAGGAGGAAGGAAGAAAAGGAAAGGCTGTTTTGAAATCAGAAATTGTTGTTTTCTCACGTTCAATTTGTCGTCATGAAAGCGTGATTGAGGTTTGACTACAAAAAATAATCTATTTACAGGGGGGCAAACGTAGTTGTATGAAGCTGGTTCAATTCAATTTACTGCAATACTGCAATATGCCATGCCAAATTGATGCAGCTTGTGGGCTAAGATATCACATCATTTCTTTATGATTCACAGTTCCGTTATACTGGCAGGAGGCCCAGCAGTATGTTTCACATGACACACACCCACACACCCACACACCCACACACACACACACACACACACACACACACACACGCATGACACACATATACACACATGCATGACACACATACACACACACACACACACACACACATGACACACATACACACACGCACACTTTCGATGGAAATGCAATTACACTGTCCATTCCACTCCTGTTGTTTTTGTTATATCATTCTGTGTTATTGGGATGTCAAATTACCACAGCATTCATAAAGACACGCTTCAATGAACTATTATTTCCCCTATCGCTATTAACTACAGCACTGTACTTGTGTGGTGTTGTTGTTGTTGTTGTTGTGAAATGGGATTGTGGGATTGTGCTTCCATTTCAAAATGTGCCAAGGGAGGCTGGATAGGAGGACTCACGGTTGGTTGGTCCAGAGCCTGGGTCTTTAATCCGCCCTGTCACCTTGACCTAGTATTGATTTCCTTTTACGACCTTTCTCCAGTCGCCGTGATTCACGTCGAAACCCACTTCCCTTCAAGGACCAGAGGTAAAGCCTGATAAAACCGGACCAATGAGCCGCCACGCGCTCAGAAGTGGCGTCCCTCCCTACCTACGATCCTACGGTCCTATGTCACTGCTTCAGCGGCCATCAAAGTGAGCGATGTTCTCCCAGGTCTCGCCGAGAACAACCATTCTTCTCCAGCGAGAAGGCCTATGACCCTAACCCTAAGCTTAACCCTAACCCTAACCCTAACCCCACCAGATACAATACATGTCCCATGTCAACCGCTGTGGTGTCAAGAAGGTGGTCCTCTGTGTCTCAGTTGGTAGAGCACGGTGCTAACAACACTTAGGTTGTGCGTTCGATTCCCGCTGGGACCATATATACTGAAAAATGTATGCGCTCACTGTAATGTAAGTCGCTTTGGATAAAAGCTCATGTATCAACAACAAGTCTCCAGACTGCTAAGAGAAATGTATAGTGCTTAGTATATATTCCCCCCCCCTGTCACACCAGTGTTTAATTGAAGACATATTAATATGATGGCTGTGTGTATCGTTTTGGTGGAAAGAATCAGAGTTTTGACAAAATGGTTGACTCTTTTTCCGTTTTGTGTTTAGAGCTTGGAGAAATTGAGCTCTAGTTTCAGGAAACGTGTTTAAATGATTGGGAACATCTGTAAGGAGGCAAGAACGATTAAACCTATTGGGAAGTGAACAGAGCAGAGCTGCCCGCCCCCCTTCACCCCCCCCCCCCCCCACCCCCCCGTATTTCACATGTCAAAGCACGCTGGGGGCACAGAGGAGATTCATTTAGTTTGATATTCATGAGCCCGCGGGTTTAGGGTTCACTTCTCCCGAGGGAGGTTTATAAATTGGCGTTTCGGAGAGAGAGAGATTGTATCTCAGGGCTGCCGGCCTCCTTCGGGGATGTGTCGGATCTTGAGCCGAGGCGGCGGCGGTGGAGGAGATACGCCCAGGCTGTCACAAAAAAATGACTTGCAATTGTCTGCGCTCCGTAGTGACGCTGCTGTGTTGCTGTTGCTGCTGCTGCTGCCAGCTTGTGATTAGCGTCAGAGCAACAAAGACACTGCCAAGGAATGCATGGGAATATAGGGGAAAGGAGAGAGAGAGAGAGAGAGAGAGAGGAGAAAGAGAGAGAGAGAGAGAGAGAGAGAGAGAGAGAGAGAGAGAGAGAGAGAGAGAGAGAGGGAAGGTCCTCTGTGGCTCAGTTGGTAGAGCACGGCGCTAACAGCGCTTAGGTTGTGGGTTTGATTCACGCTGGGACCATATATACTGAAATGTTTGCACTCACTGCAATGTAAGTTGCTTTGGATAAAAGTGTCAGATAAATGGCATATATACATATATTAGAAGGAGAGAGAGGAGAAAGAGAGAGAGAGAGAAGGAGAGAGGAAGAGAGAGAGGAGAAAGAGAGAGATGAAGGGAGAGAGAGAGGAGAAGGAGAGAGGAGAAAGAGAGAGATGAAGGGAGAGAGATGAAATAGAGAGAGAGAGGGAGAGAGGAAGAGAGAGAGGAGAAAGAGAGAGATGAAGGGAGAGAGAGAAGAGAAAGAGAGAGATGGAGAGAGAGAGGAGAAAGAGAGAGATGAAGGGGGAGAGAGAGAGGAGAAAGAGAGAGAAAGACGAAGTTGTCACTTCCTTATCTTCAGCCAAACTCCATACAAGTGTGTCAGACATGTTGAGACACGGCCGGACATGTCCCTGCATGTCTATCTACACAGACCAATCAGCAATGACTGATGTGGGAGAGTCCTTATCACAACACAGGGGCCTATGCATGCCCCTCGCATCTGCAATGGAGATTCTCTATTGAAAGTGGGATTTAGTCCCAGAGAGGGCTTTTTACCAAGGGTAAAGAATTAAAGGTGAGTTATCTAAAGGCACAATAGGATTAGGGACTGATTGTTATTTATGATGGGGAGGGGGGATTTTTGGTCTACTTATGTTATTATAATTCCTTGCAAGGAATAGCCTATGCAGCCTTCACTGAAGCAATTCATTGGTAGGTTTCGGATCTTGTGTAAGCCAAAGTACAAGAATCAAAGGGTAGTTTAACTTGGGAAAATGATTTAATCAAAAACAACATTTACAACATTAATTTCATGTGTGCAGTAGTGCCTGTGCTTGCTCAATGAGGCACACTGAAACAATTAAACCCTTGCTCTGTCTGGATCTTGTACGTGACGCTGACTCTCTGCTCTGAATGCCCTTGATACAGTACATTAAATTGATGCAGGGTAGCAGTTTTTACATTGGTGGCTCGGTATCAAGCGAAATGCTGCTTAGAAATTGTTGCTGTAAAATTGCATTAAATGCGCTTACAAAATACAGCATTTTCCTGGGAGAGGAGTCCCAGACCCTACGCCCAAATTAGGATTATGATTTATTTATTTTCTTCAATTTATGAATTTTTGATTCTGTAATAGGCCTACCCTAGGTTTCGCTGAAATGACAGGTCCTCTGTGGATAACACAATGTTGTTTTTAGGCCACGTTTTGTTTAAAGGAACACTTTTCTCATGCATTCCAGGACATTTGAGCCCCTCAGCTCCACCCCCCTCTCGTGCTCACTTTGTGTTCTGGCACTTCCTGATTTACAAATGAAGCACTGGCCCAAAATGACTAAACTCCACCCAACCAGGAGCCTGTGTGCAAAACAAGTTTGATTTATTTAAAAAAAACAAAAAAACATTTTGCTTTTGGAATTGATAGATAGCTACAGGAGAGCCTGGTAAATGCCACCGGTATTGGGTCAGTTTTGATCTGTCTGTGTGTGTGTGTGTGTGTGTGTGTGTGTGTGTGTGTGTGTGTGTGTGTGTGTGTATTGTTGATGAGCAGGAGATTGGACTCATCTTGTCCTAGGAACAAGACTGTAGGTACTCTGCTATTTATTTAATGTTTTTAATCATTATTTTTTGTAGGGGGAGGATCACTGTTTTTTTTTTTTTCAAACATTCAGAGAGGGCTTTGCAAAATGGGGGAGGGTCATCGATTTTCATATTTTAGAGATCTGATTCCCTCCATGTCATAAATAATGATCACTCTCTTAGCTTACATCACTAAAAGCTGTCAAGCGTTCTACTTTCCAAGCCGTGCTCTACTGTGGGAATAGCATTTGTCTGCAGATAGAAAAATCGTGTGTCTGTATAATTTTTCGTTTTCAGACAAACCTCTCCCTGGACCGGCTTATGTTATTTTGTACATTTTGAAGATTACACTTTCAGGTCTGGTAGCAGCTCAGTAATGCTATTTGGTTCCCCAAAGAAGAAGCTCTTTAAGATGCAAGGGGCATAGCAACACAGGAAGGAATCTTTCACTGCTGAGGTGAATGGGACATAACTGCCAACACTGTCATGTGGCAACAATCTGGATGGATCTTTTTTTTTATTTTTTAAATATGTTTTTAGGGCATTTCTGCTTTATTGGGACAGAGACAGTAGAGGTTGACAGGAAGGATGGGAGAGAGAGAGGAGGGATGACATGCAAGATAGGTTGAGGGTCGGAATCGAACCAGGAACCTTGCGATTACGTGGTGAGCACATGAGTGTGCTACGCCACCAAGCGCCCCATCTGGATGGATCTTAGCTTAGAGGGAGATCCTCCCTATTAAACTCATTTCAACCAACTTTACCAGCTGCAACTTACATTTACATTTTTGACATTTAGCAGACGCTTTTATCCAAAGCGACTTACAATACATACGTTTGTCTAAAGTAAGTGAATCATCTATGCATCAGTCATCATAAGAACAGATGGGTGCTGGGACCAGGGGACCAGGGGCCGTTGGCAGTCACAATGCTGGAAGCAGGAAGGGTTACTTTTTTATTATTATTAACAGTAGAGGAACGGTACAGAAGGGTAGTGGGGGGTGAAGAGGTCTTTAGGAAGGACAGTCAAGATGTAGCCTGAAGAGATGGGTCTTGTGTGTGTGTGTGTGTGCGTGCGTGCGTGCGTGCGTGTAGTATTGGCTCGAAGGCAAATGCAAGCCCCTCCCCCTAATTGACCTGATTAGGTACAGGTGTTTAAAACCTATTCGGAGCGTGGAAGTATGGAGCGTTTGCAACAAGGATAGACCAGAGAGCATGTTTGTTTATTTTACCCTCAGCCAATGGTTTTACTCCTTGTTTTACCCTTTTAAGTCTTTAGCCTGTTTTGTTGTATTTATTACTAATATTTCAAATATCGTGGTCCTTTGTGGCTCTGAGTTGGTTGAGCATGGTGCTAACAACAAATGGCATATATTAAATAAAACTTTGAGTAATCTACATGGGGAGTTGGCCAGCCCTGTCACACAACAGACTGTCTATCTCTTTGTCACATATTCTAATACTTTATGGCAAGCCTCCGTGTTACTAATGCTGGATGGATGTTGTCATGGGAACAACTTCATTGCCATGTTTTTTTTTTTTTTTTTTTTTTTTTTCAGACTTCTCTCACTTCCTGAGAATACACAGAAATACACTCACGGGCACAACTCACTCCGAAGAGAGACGTGAATTGGGGCAGAAAGTGATGAAAATAGAGGGGGTCATGGGAGGGACTTGGATAGTTGTTTATCTCTCTCCCTCCCTCCCTCTCTCTGTCTCTCTCTCTCTCTCCCCTCTCTCTCTCTCTCTCCCCTCTCTCTCCCCCTCTCTCTCTCTCTCTCTCTCTCTCTCTCTCTCTCTCTCTCCCTTTCTCTCTCTCTCCCTCTCTCTCTCTCTCTCTCTCTCTCTCTCTCTCTCTCTCTCCCTTTCTCTCTCTCTCCCTCCCTCTCTCTCTCTCTCTCTCTCTCTGCCTAGCTGTGGTGATTTCCGTTAGCTTAGGGAGTTGAGTTGAGGCCTGGTGAAGTGCTGCTCTGTGTTCTGATAGATCTGATGGAGCAGAAGGATTCAGAAGACTGTAAACTCTCACACCTGAGTACGTCTCCAACAACAACTACGTTGTCAAACGACTGTTTGGAATGTGGTATTTCCTGCACCCCTCAAGAGACAACACACATGCACGCCCCCCAGGGAGAACAGAGGTCAGTGCTCTGGGCACAGGGTCAGCCATAGTCAGTGCCCCAGGGGCAGTTAGGGGTTAAGTGCCTTGCTGAAGGGCACGACGGCACCTTAGATATCGCTGGCCGGCCTCTCTAACCTCTAGGCTAGCCGCCGCCCCCAGTAACGGTAACTAGGTCAGTTCTTACACCTGAGAACACCTAGAGTCCTACAGCGTCTCCAGGCCTCGGTCTCTTAGTCTGGTCTGTTCAGTCCTTGGAAATCTTCGGGCCGTTTGTAACGAACGTGTGTTGCCGTAACCTCATGGTTCATTACCAGGGCAGTGTGTTCTGGATGGTCCAAGACTAAACCCACTGGCAGCCGAAACATGTCAGGGTCTAACTCAGGTGTGGTCATGTCAGGGTCTAACTCAGGTGTGGTCATGTCAGGGTCTAACTCAGGTGTGGTCATGTGGTCATGTCAGGGTCTAACTCAGGTGTGGTCATGTCAGGCTCTAACTCAGGTGTGGTCATGTCAGGGTCTAACTCAGGTGTGGTCATGTCAGGGTCTAACTCAGGTGTGATCATGTCAGGGTCTAACTCAGGTGTGGTCATGTCAGGGTCTAACTCAGGTGTGGTCATGTCAGGGTCTAACTCAGGTGTGATCATGTCAGGGTCTAACTCAGGTGTGGTCATGTCAGGGTCTAACTCAGGTGTGATCATGTCAGGGTCTAACTCAGGTGTGATCATGTCAGGGTCTAACTCAGGTGTGATCGGACTCCTGTGCAGCAATGCTGAAGGTTTAATGTTGGTATAAGCGGAGGTTAGACCTGCTGTAGGAAGGGACGGTTCACCAATATGCTGATATCGTCTAAATGAGTGATATTGTTTTGCCCACGAAATCAAAACGCGCACATGCTTTATTTTTAGACTACTGCACATCAATATGCCACGAAACATTTCCACATCCGTGCCAATATTTCGACAACAGGCTATTATTGTTCTATTATTGTTATTTACACAATGTGATATTTTCAGTCGTAGTGCCTATTATCCAAAGTGTAGCTGAATGTACAATGGCATTGTTTTGCACGCAATGATTCTTGCAATGCTCTAAAAAGCAGGAGGCAGGTTTGCCTCATCACGGGGCAGTTGATACACGGTGGCAGTGTTTACATCAGAAACAAACTGATTCTACTGCTCAGCTGAGTAAGACAGGTATATGGTAGGTGACCGCGGTACGGTGAATGAGTTGCAGAGTCAGGGTTTCTCCTCTCATGTGTGCCTCCCTGTCAGAGATTTATCACATCGTCTCTCACAGCAAGGACGACACAGCGCTTAACACTGCAACACTAATCAGACCACGCCACAGACACGTTGTGTGTGTGGGGGGCGGGGGGGGCGGGGGGGGTGCACGTGTGTGTGTGTGTGTGTGCTTGTGCGTGTGTGAGCGTGTGTGTGTGTGTGCGCGTGTGTGTGTGTGTGTGCTTGCGCGTGTGTGGGCATGTGTGTGTGTGTGGGGGGGGGGGGGGGGGTGCGCGTGTGTGTGTGTGTGTGTGTGTATGTGTTTATAAAAATCCAGAGCAGGTGACACTGCCGGCTAGATTTCAATACCGTCTTCCTACTAAATCATTGTCCACATATGCCTTGCTCTGCATATATTGAATTGCATTTACGATACAATCCAGGCCTGTCTCTTAAAAATAGATGTTGTCAGAAATGCTCTGCATTCCCATGGAGTCCCATCTGAATATAATATCTCCCAAACAGCTTCACGGGCTGGTTTCTCCTTTTTCGGTTGAGCCCTGCAGCACTGAAAGAACAAACTATGTAATCAGGTTTTCATATCCATTCCAGAGTTCATGCAGACTAGCAGATGTTGTCGAAGCGGTATCTCTCTATGACTATAGCCCCTGGACAAACAGACCATAATATGCATGAGAGGGTGCCAGAGATGTAGAGAGAGAGATGTAGAGAGAGAGAGAGAGATGTAGAGAGAGAGAGAGACAGACAGACAGACAGACTACTTTACTGTAGGCTTGGTGAACGAGCGAGTCTAAGACTGTCTTACACGAGTCGCACACACGTTCTTAATTTGATTTCTGAAACAGAAATCTCTCTCTCTCCCTCTCTCTCTCTCCCTCCCTCTCTCTCTCCCTCTCTCTCTCTCTCTCTCCCTCTCTCTCTCTCTCTCTCTCTCTCCTTGTGTCATATTGCCTCAGTTCCTGTTGCTCTAACAGAAACTGAGGCGATATGACAGAGAGAGAGAGAGAGGGAGAGAGGGAAAGACTTGTGTTTTAACTCCTGTATTTCCCATTAAATCTGTGACATTTTAATTAAAACACCGAGACAGAAGAAGGGGAAAAGATAGAGAGAGAGATGAAAGAGAGAGAGAGAGAGAGATAGAGAGAGAGAGAGACAGCCAAAGGCAATCACACTCAGTCTATCCGGTCAGTTCTCAACCCACAGCACCGGGCGTCGACAGGTCTGTGTGGTCCTCTGACATTGGGGCGTCTCCTTCTCTCTCGAAGGGCCTAAGGTCTGGAGATAACCCTTATCTTATCTTTACTAATGACATGACATCATCCCATTCCTCGCGCCAGCCTGCTGACTCGTCCAGAACCATACAGCACCGTAGCGAAGCCTAGGATGGCTAATGCCACAAACACAGTTAGCATGTTTAGCATGCTAAGTTTTAGCATTGTCCGTCCTCCCTTCAAAGGGCAAATGACAGAGGAAGTTGTCCTTTTACGTGTCTGTGCCGCAGCTCAAAGCGAAGGTCGCTCTCGGGTTAGAGTTAGCCGAGGGTCATCCTCAGTCTGAGCCAACAGGCTTTGTCAACGTAAACGTAAACGTAAACGTACTGTTACGTAACGGTAGCAGTCGAAGCTTCGTGTCACGATGAGAGAGAGAGAGAGAGAGAGAGAGAGAGAGAGAGAGGGAGAGAGAGAGAGAGAGAGAGAGAGAGAGAGAGAGGGAGAGAGAGAGGGAGAGAGAGAGAGAGAGAGAGAGGGAAAGACTTGTGTTTTAACTCCTGTATTTCACCTTGTCTGGCCTTCCCAACTCTAAGCATAAGCATTGTATTCTGTGTTCACTTTGGAGTGGGAATCACTAACAACCAGTATTCCGTGGTGGTCTGTTACCGTGGCGCCCTGACCTTGATCACATCGTCAAGCTGTTTTCAACTTTGACGACACAAAGATTCCAAAACGGGCACATGAACAGCTTGAATGACCCTTTGATGACCACAGATTAGGATAGGATGACAAACACACAGCCTCAGTGTTGACGTCACATCCAAGGGCACAGATTAGAATAGCCGCGCTGTACTTGGGTGTAAAGGGACGATCTGTATTTTAACGAGCCGTCTTGTAATCATGGTTCGTAAAGCAGATCTCTTGGAAGAACACACACCATCTATTCAATCCAATTTCACACAGTGGACAATTTTATCAGGAACACACGCAGGCATTCACAAGTGGAGATTGTGTCCCACAGAGATGCATTTTCTCATCAGCTGTGTGTAGAGTGCTTTGATTTTGCTTTTGTGAGTAGCATGTACTGTGTATTCACATATTCTGAATGCACATGTCCTGTACACATAGAACACAGTTTATATTCATTCCTATCATTGAATTCCTCCGGGGGGAACGCAGAGTAATCAACAACACCGTCTGAAATGACAATCGAAATGAACTCAATTGTCAATTATTACAGCTGGTATAATACATTGCATCCTTGTCATAGGATATTATAACATACTGTATTGTTGATTTGTTTGTTTGATTGTCGTTGAGCTAGGAGGCAGATTACCAAAA
>NC_139663.1:21766466-21823966 GCF_951799395.1 Argentina silus
TCTCCCTCTCCCCTCTCTCTCTCTCTCTCTCTCTCTCTGTCTGTCTCTCTCCCTCTCTCTCTCTCTCTCTCTCTCTGTGTGAGAGATGTTCCTTCAAATCCACCCAATAATAAAGCACAGTTGTGTTGCTGTGGAGTCACCTGGAGGGTGGGTGTGTGTGTGTGTGTGTGTGTGTGTGTGTGTGTGTGTGTGTGTGTGTGTGTGTGTGTGCGTGCGTGCGTGCGTGTGTGTATGAGTGCGTATATGTGTGTGTGTTTAGCAGTGTACCATCCCTGTGAGAGAGCCCAGCTGAAACGCAGCAGCAGAAGCAGCAGAAGCAGCAGCAGCATTAACAGGAGCCAGCTTGGTAAATAACTGTCTCAGAATCCCCTCTCTGGACTGTGAAGGCACTGCGTGACGTCACATGCCACACACACGCACGCACGCACGCACGCACGCACGCACGCACGCACGCACGCACGCACGCACGCACTCACACACACACACACACACACACACACACGCACACACACACACACACACACAGCCCCCGCATGGCTTATGAAGAGAAGGAGGAGGGTGAGGGAGCATGGGGGAGAAATAACATTGTGATGTAATTTCATGGAAGGTGTTTTGAGCCGGAGGTGAACAGGGTGATTAGTCAGAGCAGGGTCGCCCCCTACTGGTGGGGAGTGGGACACGCACGGCTCTCAGCTCTGTTGACATTCTGGACAGCCGTGGTTGTCAACTCTGGTCCAGAAGGGCCGCTGTGTGGGCAGGCTTTTGTTCCAGCACTGCACCACCACACCTGATTCAAACAATCAACCTGTGATGGTCCTTACCTTATGCCACAATTAGATTGATCGGGTTTTGTTAGAGCTGGGCTGGATCCAAAGCAACCCACCCTAGAGGACTGGAGTTTCCCACCCCTGACATGCGCCTTGCAGTGTCAGTGGCACACTGTTGAATGCTTGGTGCATGTCATTGTGACGCATGTCATTGTGGCACATGCCAGTGGTGCATGTCATTGTGGCGCATGTCATTGTGGCGCATGTCATTTTCGGTCCAACTCTTTCTTGACAAATGTGTCCAAGAAATTTGTGAGGTAATATTTTCCGAAATATTTTCCATGCGTGCGGTTGTGAAGGGAATCATTCCTCAGAAGAGGAACCTGGTTGGAAGGATGTGGTAACATGGATGTGGTAACAATAGCACGGTGAGACACGTGGGCCAGGGTGACGGATGAGGATCAGGATCAGGATGAGGAGGGAGAACTCACCGCACGCTGTGGACCAACGTAGCTCCTGAACAGTTCGATGACTAACGTGAAGGAATGACAGTGTGTGCAGGTTAGTGATGATATAGCACCTCCTGGTGGTCATCAGTGGGACACATCCATTTTGTGAGAGGTTGCTGTGGATGAGGTGTGTGGTCAAGGACCCTTAAAATCTCATCTGAAAATATTTTTCTCGTTCTTTGGGTATTGGGTACATTATGGATCAGTCTTGTAAATGGTGTTACTACGGTTCCCCTTCTGCAGCTCCTGTGATTCTGGACCCCAACATCGCAAACCCTCTTCTCAACCCTGTCTGAGGATCTGACCACTGTGAGATAGAGTGAAATGAGAAAACAGCTTCCTGACCACCCTGAGAGGACTTTGGTCCTTGGCTCTGAGGGCTTTAAATTAGGCTGGGATGCTGGGATGTTGGGATGCTGGGATGTTGAGGTTGGACACAATCCAAACTGGGACTGGGTGTAAAAGAAAAGTTAGTCCAGAGGAAAGTGTGGACTACGTGTGGATACTGCCAAATAAGTTCCTGCAGTTTCATCTTTGTTTGCCACTTTGTTTCAAACGCTTGTCACAGTGAAACAGAAACCCCAGAGTATCAGAGAGCAGCTAGACTGGAACAAAGGGAAGCTGTCATTCTCTGACCCTGATAATAACACACACCTGTTTACATTTAGACACAGTTTCACTGAGAGAGTCTTTCCATACATTGAGAACAACTCATGGGGAGTTTGATCCAAAATGGCGGCACAAGCAGATTTCCCCAAAATGGAGAATGAGGAGTTTGATCCAAAATGGTGGAACTCGATTCTCTACCCTCTGAGGATCCTACCAGTGAAGGCCTCTGTGACAGTGGAACATCACAGTTAGAGATCGGATTCAGTTATTCCAATACACGACAGCGTTAGTGTTGACACTGTATATTTTTTAGTACTTCTATTTTTATTTTATTGTATTTTAAAACTTATTGTATTGTGCACTACTCTGTGGCACTGTCACTTTTGCATTTCACTGTATACTTGTATGCACGTGACAAATAAAGAATCTTGAATCTTGAATCTTGACACCGAAACCTAGTCCAAAGGATGCCGTGTCACCCGTTATCTCGGACACCAGAAGGTCAAAAGCCCCCCCAAAACTCAGGGGTCCCTCGTCCAACCAGTATACAGATGTGGTGTTACACAGTGGGGGATCGGTGCAAGTTACATGCAATGCACAAGTGCAGCCACAGTTTCAGTTGTGTGCAATATTTAATTTATTGTTTGTGTTTTTGTTCTGGACTGTTAATAACACAGTTATAGACAATAAAGGGTTGATCTTTTGGGGGAAAAGCATCCAGTCTGTGTGTTTGTATTGTTGTTGTGGGGTAGGGAGTGGGAGTCCAGATTGCAGGAAAAAGCTGTTTCAGGTGTTTGAGAAATCCCAAAAGCTTCAGCTTCTGAAGGAGGACAAACCCCCCCCCCAGACCTCTGTCCTCACGAACGTCGTGGGGGGGCCTTCCCCAAGCTCTCGTCTAGGGACCCGGGAGGGGGGGGGGGGGTGTTATGTCATACCTGTTATATCATGTTTATTACAACATTATGCTACTATAATGAAGTTCAGTACAAATCTAATTGTTATCCAAGTATGCATGAATACCTCAGTATATCACCTAGTGCAAATATATTGCAGTCAATGAGACACGACGACACAGAGAATTCCCCATGAAATTGAGTTTAATAGATTGTTAAAAATAAGGCTATGATGCTGTTTTTAGCAAACATTTACCAGGAGGAACCACAGTTATGGCCAAGAGAGAGGCCTGGTACACTACTACAGACCATCCCCTGGGGTACAAGAGATACACACTATGCACACATTATGCATACACACACACACACACACACACACGCACCTAACACACACACACACACGCACACATGCAGACTTCCTTCCACCCAAAACGGTGGAAATAAACAGGGATTTGAACCAATACACAGCAGTGTTCCATAGAAAAACATGCATAGCTTAGTACAATGAATGTGTTGTTCTGAAGATACGTCCATAGACCTCATCTGTAAGCTGTCTGGAGAGATTTGATCTTCATCATTTCCCAATCTTCGATAAGATGATTATTACGTTTGAATTCCATTATATCACCATTATTACTAATCAGACAAACCCATTGGCTTAAGAGATTTTTTTCTGATTTTTTTCTGATTTTTAACGTAATATTCTCCTAATATATTTGTTCATGTAAAAAGTTACATTCTGAACCGCCTTAGGCTCGATAAGAAAAATAAATACTGGAATGGCTACAACACGATATGAAGTTATTCCCTCTGAACTGGAAAAAAACCGACCACAGCCCAATCCCAACCCAGTTTTCAAAATATAAAAAAAACTTAAACACCGATATTCTGTTCTCATGTTACAGACACCACCGAAATACAGATTATTTTTTGTATAAGTGTCTCACAGACAGCAAGTACAAAAAGAGCACAAAATACAAAGTAAAAAAAACAACAAACTGGCTTCATGGTCTCCGGATGCATTCGTAAGAACACAACAAAACTAGGACTCAAATCAGTTACTGGAGTCCCTTGCTCGTGTTGCATGGATGACGGTTTAAGGTGCAATGTAAAACGGTTACCTTCATTAAATTCCCTGTGAAATATGTACTTTAAAAAAAGACGCCTTAAAATATCAATCAATCGAATTACTGTGGTGACAAGACTCAGAAACGCAGAATTGATGCACACTGAAAGTAACTAACAATGTTGCTAATAATTATTTTCATACTCATATTTTTTTGTCCTTTGGTAACTGGGTGACACCTTAATAAATATTCTGTTACGTATTGTTCATTATTGTTTTGAACAGTTAGCACATTTTAGTATATGTCTACATTGCGACAGGTCTTACTCTTCGAACCACTCACAGTCATCTATTTTAAAGTGCCGGCAAGCTTTAGCATAAAGGAAGCCCAAAATGGGGAATGGGGAGTTTGACCCAAAATGGTGGCACAAGCAGATTTCCCCAAATTGGGGAATGGGGAGTTTGACCCAAAATGGTGGCACAAGCAGATTTCCCCAAAATGGGGAATGGGGAGTTTGATCCAAAATGGTGGCACAAGCAGATTTCCCCAAATTGGGGAATGGGGAGTTTGACCCAAAATGGTGGCACAAGCAGATTTCCCCAAAATGGGGAATGGGGAGTTAGACCCAAAATGGTGGCACAAGCAGATTTCCCCAAAATGGGGAATGGGGGAGTTTGATCCAAAATGGCAGGAGCAGGCAGACACATGGACGGAGATACAGGACTTCCCCATGCAGGCTGAAACTAACCTAGCTACGTCTCACTCTTCTCTACGGAACGCCTGAAGGTGCCCTGACGCTGCCTACATTACAGCACCATGAAGGTAGCAAAAATAAATCTGTTGTAAGGTTAGGATCTAAAACACTACACACGGTGACGGCAACGGTGTACGCACACACACACTCGCTCATACACACACACACACTCACGCACATGCGGGCACACACGCACACGCACGCACACGCACACGCACACGCACGCACACACACACACACACACACACACACACACACACACACACACACACACACACACACACACACACACTCTGCTCTGATGTGGAGCTCTATATAAATCCCAAAATCATAGGTATATCATATTTTTCTCTGTAATCAATTTAGTGCAGAACCACTTGACTCCCTTTTGTTACGTTATGCATGTTAACATAACGGTCCTGGTCCGCCTTACGTTACGTTACGTTACGGCCTCTTCCCTTCTTCTTCAGATCCCTTCCTATCTGTGCGTCAGGAGCTGGACGGTGTAAGTACCCACACACAGTGGTACCTGAGCACCCTGGCAGGTTAAGCCTGTGTCCCTTTAAAAGCCAGAGGGCTGCGCTCACTCAGGACAGATCCCTGCTTCTGCAGCTACAGGACAGCCTTCCTCGGACGGATTCATTCACTTCAGTCCCGTTTACCTGGCGTTTACCTGGCGTTTACCTGGCCTGCCCCAACGGACGGAGCTGCACACCCGTGTTACTAAGAAATCTATACAAAACGGACACTAAAAAGAATCGTCAGGAATACGAACAATGTCGTCCATCCACAATCATAGTAATAATAATAATAATAATAACAATCGTAATAATAATAATAATAACAATAGTAATAATAATAATAACAACTTAAAAGGGCATGCAAGGTGGTTGGGCAACCCGATGGTGAGGTGAGGTGTCAGTCTGTGATTGGCTCACTCCTGACAGGAAGTGACCTGCCAGACGATGATGTGGCTGCGCTCGGCTTTGGCGGGGGCCGACGGGAGTTTCATGGTGGGCTCTGATTGGCCGTCCACCTCCCCTCCCTCGTCACCTGGGGGGGGGGAGGGGTAGGTGTTTTAGATACACACACACACACACACACACACACACACAGGGCTCCAAGACACCATCCACCACCACTCATCACACACACACAAACAGAGACACTCACTCACTCGGACACACAGACACACACAGGTCTGCTCACCCATTCTGAAGTCGATGTAGCCCTCCCCTCCACTCATAACCAGGAAGGTTCTGGCAGGTTCAGACGTGGCCGTGTCAGACGACTCTGAGGCGGCGTCATCCGACCCAGAATCCCCTCCTGTACTGGGGGCCGGGATCACCTGACCTGGTGGAAGAAGGAAGAACAAGAGGTGTGAGGTCTTGATGAATCCCATAACAAACCTTACCTCCTCCTCTCCTCTCCTCCCCTCCCCTCCTCCTCCCCTCCCCCCTCCTCCCCTCTCCTCTCCTCTCCTCCTCCTCCTCCTCCTCCTCCTCCCCTCCCCTGGACTTGTTTTTTACCTGGGACGGCTGCAAAGAACTTGACGGCGTCACGGTGTCCATGGAAACACAGCTGGGCGTGCGCCATGGAACAGTACGGCACGAAGCTGCCCGGCGACACGTTCTCCGCCCCGTCGTCGCTGTACACCCGCACGGCGCCGCCCGGCCGGTGAGGCACGGCGCTGGCGGACTTGTTCGCTACGGAATCAGGAGAAACACGGCAACCGCTAAGAACTGGGACCAGAAAAGGTAAGAAAACGGACAGTCCGCAAGCGTTGTCACGTGTTTTTAAAGACGCAAAAACAAAGCCGTCAAGAGCACGGACTCGTCTTTGACATCGGGCTGGTTTTGAGGTTTGAAAACATTCCGACATTCAGACTTTGATTTTGGAGCGGGCTGCGCCTTTAAAAGGCACGGCTGTGCGCTCTGAGCCAAAGCCAAACGCTCTGAAGCTTCCTGGACCAATGTGTTGCTCTGCACAGCAAGCGGACCGGCCGGCGGACCGACAGGCTGTAGTCCTAAACCCTGCCTGGGTCGGGCTGGCTGGAGGCCACGGGACACAGGGGAAGGGAGGAAACCGCTAACGGCGAGGAGGAGACATGTATGACATCATCACAGAACAAAAACAAACAGACCAGAGCCATGTTAATGAAGCCAAAACAAACGCTGTCCGCAAAGGCGTGATGACTGGCGGTGGTTGCCCTGCGCAGACAGAGAGACAGTGGGGGCGGGGGGTCAGTGGGTTGATAACTGGCGTTGGTTGGGGTGGGGGGTGGGGTGGGGGGTAGGGAGTGAGGGTGGGGTGGGGGGTAGGGGGTGAGGGTGGGGGTGAGGGTAGGGGCAGGGGGTCAGTAGGTTGATAACTGGCGTTGGTTGTCCTGCGCAGAGAGAGAGACAGTGGGAGGGGGTGGGGGTGGGTAGGGGGTGGCGGGGGCGGGGGGTCAGTGGGTTGATAGCTGGCGGTGGGTGGGGGGGGGGGTGGTGGCAGGGGGTTCAGTGGGTTGATAACTGGCGTTGGTTGCCCTGCACTGATAGAGAGACAATGGGGGGGGGGGGGGGCTGGGGCGGGGGGGGGCAGTGGGTTGTGCGGTAAAGGAGTCTGTCTGTGTGTTTTTGTTTTGCTGTGCAGAGAGAAGCAAAAACAGCAGAGCAGAGAGAGACTGGAGACTTGCTGGGGGAGGAAGCAGCGGTTAGGGTCAAATAACCCGTCAGGGTCACACATACACACACACACACACACACTAGACCAGCCCAGCCCAGACCAGACCCACAAACATGGAGAGAGAAAAGAGAGAGAGAGAGAGAGAGAGAGAGAGAGAGAGAGAGAGGAAGGAGGGAGCGTAGAGAATTGGAGGTCAGGACAAGATGCCGCACTCCAGATTGAAAGAAATCGAGCTAGGAGAGAGAGAGAGAGAGAGAGGGAGAGAGAGAGAGAGAGAGGGAGAGGGAGAGAGAGAGAGAGAGAGAGAGAGAGGCTGGCTAAGCTAGCAGTGCGATGCTGACTCACCCCTCGGGCCCCTCAGTGAGTGTCCATGCTGAGGACCTATGGCGGGAGTGAGAGAGGGAGGGAGGGAGGGAGGGAGGGAGAGAGGGAGGGAGGACAACAGAGGAGGAGGTGCAGACAGACGGGGGCAGCGGAGGAGTGAAGAGTCTATGAGTGCCCACTCTCTCCTCCAGACAGCTGACTAACCTGGCTCATATCGTTACGTACTGGGTGTAGGGGTGACGACTGTGAATCAACGGCCCAGGCTAACATTGCAGTGAGTGCGTACATTTGTCAGCGTATACACGGTCCCGGCAGGAATCGAACGCCGTTACGTACCTTCTGACAGGGGGATGGAGATGATGACGCCATTTCCTGTTCCCACCCAGAGGCGGCTGCAGGACACCATGAGGGCGGTGATCCTCACGAAGGAGAAGCCCAGCTTTCCCGTGCCTACGACCGGCAGAGGGAGGGCGAGAACACGGGTCACTTATGCTCAGCTAACAACAACGGTACGATGTGAAACAGGTCAATGCACTGTAAATGGATTAACCCCCTAGCTAAACTTGAGGTGGTGTGTTCTATGTTGTGTATTATATAATCTGGAGAGACACAATTAAAACCATTTACTGTATTTATAATACATTCTCTAAACTGAACCCCAGGCCAGGCCTGTTAACTAACAACAATTTATTCATATCTGTAAATGTATTCATATATTTCCATGTTTTTGTTTTTGTGTACTGACCTATTCCCAGTTAAACACAGAAAAATAACTGTGTTGATGTGAATACCTCAAAAGAAGTGTAAAACCAATGTACAGTACCAGTCAAAAGTTTGGACACACCTTCTCATTCAATGGTTTTTCTTCATTTTTTAAATTATTTTCTACATTGTAGATTAATATTGAAGACATCAAAACTATGAAGGAACACATATGGAATTATGTAGTAAACAAAAAAGTGTATGAATATGTTTTATATTTTAGATTCTTCAAAGTAGCCACCTTTTGCTTTGATGACAGCTTTGCACACTCTTGGCAAGGTGTGTCCAAACTTTTGACTGGTACTGTATGTGACGAAAAACCCATTTGATTTGATACCTAGCATCTTGCTGACGTAGGGCTCTATGTCCACGTCCTGCAGGTGCTGGTAGGTGTGGGCGTGGAACAGCCGCAGCGTGGAGTCCAGCCTGATGGACACCCAGATGCCGTCTCCCACCCACGCCAGCTGCCTGACCTGGCTCTCCTTACGCGGGTGGGCGTCAAACAACTTCTACAAGTAGTAAAACAAAAATAAACAATAATTTATAAAAAGTCATACGACTGGACATATAAACTAAGTATAGTGTTGCTGCAAAAATAACTAAACTATAAATTAACTGCGAATGGTAGAATTGTGGGCGGTGGTCGGAGCTCAACCCTCTTTGTCCAGACACACGGGACCGAACAGAACGTCTACGGTAAGTCGTAGTGAAACCAGGGTCCATAGCGGAGGAGGAATGAGTGAAAGACTAACTATTGTAAGATGTAGACTGTTAGACTGTAATGAGGCCAACCATTTGGAACCGGTTCACACAACATCCTCAAACCAATTAAGATGGCGATGCTTTGTGTCCCGCTTCAGACCGGGTGAGAGATCAAAAAGGGGAAAACGTCAGAAAACGCCTTGGCTCAGACCACACGGCTGGACCCAGAGCACGGACTGCTCTGCTGCCGATTACACCAAGTAAAACTTAAATCATTCCTTAAATCATTCCTTAAATCATCCTTAAATCATTCCTTAAATCATTCCTTAAATCGTCCTTAAATCATTCCTTAAATCATAGTGTTAGAAAGACTTCTGGCTTCTAGTCTTTTATTTTCTAACACTATGATTCGCATTTATCGAGCGTCAGAAACTCAAATCGCTTTACACTGTCAGCACAACAACAACAACAACAACAACAACAACAAACTGTTCACAAACAATCAAGGTGGAGGGAGGGAGCTCCATAGGTACCTCTATCCTCATGGCCTTGGGCTGGATGACGTAGATCTTGTTCCTGTAGCCACACCACACCTTGTCGTGCACCACCGTCATACAGCGGATGGAGTGGTGGGGCCGGCCCAGGTCCAGCAGGTGGTAGTTGGTCAGGTCCCACTGACCGTCTGCACAGGGAGGGGGGACATATAACGCTGGTGAGGAAAATGACATACACCCGGCACAAAATGGCTACCCGGGTTCGGACACAAAATGTCTGACGATGACGAGCAGCGTTAAAGAGTCGGACGGGAGGTTTTCCTTACCCACGCCTCTGTGGAATATGGCCAGCGTCCCGTCTGCCAAGGCGACCAGGACCCTCCCTTTGACGTGCCTGTAGACAGAGAACACAGAGGGACGTCCTGTGAAGCTCTACACTGAAGACGTCGACATGAAATAAAAAACTGAATTTGTACTGCGAGTGTTCTTCAGCGTGAGCTGGAAGGGCTGCGTACTCACACTATGTTCAAGATGGAGTCCTTCAGCTTGATGGCGTGAAGACACTTCCTCCACCGGGCCACGGTGGAGTGGACGTACAGACTACAGAGCGGAGGAGAGAGAACAGGGGATGAATAAAAACACATACTAGAGTAGAATGAATGAATGGGAACGATTGGCACCATCCAATCAGGTGAAATTCTGTTCTCTCTCTCCCTTCCCCCCCCCCCCTCTCTCCCCCCCCCTCCCTCCCTCCCTCCGTGGTTTTCCCCGCTCCTCACCATCCGTTCTGGGCCCCCAGCCACATGGTGGGCAGGGCACTGCTCATCCTCTGGATCTCCTCCCCAGAAGAGTCTCTCTCATCAGCCAGAGACGCCATGCCCTCCCCCTCCTGGTCCGAACCCCTGCAACAGATAACATAACATGGGGCTGGTGAGTTTCGGTGCATCACACACACACACACAGACACACACAACCACACACACACTCTTGATATCTAAATGTCAAAACAAAACCACGGAAATATCTCTAGGCTTATCTATTAATAACAAAACTCAAAATCAAGGCAGCTATGTTACTTAAGCTCCTACCATAAAAAGCCAGACTTTGCGGTCACACCCTACAAAGTTCCCCCTGAAACTTTTACCCTTTCTAGTTCATGAATGCCACAAAGCTCCTGCACAAAGTTTTCTTCTTCCAACTTTTCATGTCAATACCCACTCAGTAACCAGAGTCTCACCTCTGGGCGTCTGTCGTGGGGGAGTCCGTGTGCTGGACCCCCAGTGGGTCTGTGAACACGTGCTCCGTGTAGATGCCGGGCTGGCTGAGGTCCTGACCCTGCCCCTCCTCCCCCTCCTCGCCCACCCCCGCGTTGGCCTCCGTGGCCTCCGTGGCCTCCTCCGCCGTGGGGACCCCGTCCTCCGCTGGACTGGGCTCTCTGGACAGGTCCACTGTGGGAAGAGGGGGAGAGGGAAGAGGGAGGAGAGGGGTGTGGATGCAGAGGGGTTAAATATGAAGTACCATGACTGCAAGTTGATAATAAGAAGAAGAAGAAGAAGAAGAAGAAGAAGAATATTATTTATATAAATAATTAATTATATTTTTATAAACAGATAAAACAGACACGCAAATAAAAATAAAATAAAAAAAAACAGAAATACAAGTAGAAACAGTAAAACACATTAAAAAGAATAAGAGCAGCATCAATTAAAGGCTAGTCTATAAAAATGAGTTTTAAGAAGAGATTTAAAAGAGAATACTGACCACTAACACATCAACAGCACATTTCACATCAGACCCCATCAGTTGACGTGTTAAATAACTCAAGTAACTAAGGTGTGTTCGTGCCGGGCTGGAACAAAAACCTGACCGTTGGTTGACCACCGATGTCACCTAACCGTGAACCAGGGTCGATGGGTGCGTGACCGTGGTTACCTGAGCTGGTCTGAGCACCGTGCTCGGCCGGGAGGTCGTTGACCCCTGAGTGGGCCGTCTGGGGGACGGCGGTGGTCCCCTCTGTTGCCATGACGCCGTCGCTGCCCGTGGAGGCGATGCTGGCCAGGCTGCCCGTCAGCGACGCCCGGTCGCCCTGACCCGCCTCGGGGTCCGGGGGTACCTCCTCCCCCGCGGGCTCGTCTGTCTCCAGCACACCTGAGACACACACATGCACACGCGCACACACACACAGAAACACACACACACACACACACACACACATACACACACAGAAACACACACACACACACACACACACACACACACACACACACACAGAAACACACACACACACACAGATACACACACACACACACACACAGATACACACCTTGAAATACTGTATACACACAATCAGCTAAAACACCATAAATACACACACCTCACGGACATGCACACACACACACACACACACACACACACACACACACACACACACACACACACACACACACACCTGGCACGCTGGCGATGCAGAGCACGTGGGAGTTGCAGGCGTAGAAGCTGTCCAGCATGTCCGTGGGGTGGTTGGCGTCCAGCACCATGACTTTAGTGGAGGAGTGTGTGCTGGTGCAGATCCACACTCTACTGGACATCTCCTTCTCCCTCTCCTTCTCCCTCTCCTTCTCCTGGTCGCCCTTCTCCTGCTCCTGAACCAAGGACAACACAGGTTGAGCCATACATTGGGCACATAAATGAGACTTCTGTGTATTGGTCCACCTCACAAAAAAAAAAAGAAAAAAGAAAAAGAAAACCCTCCCCCTTACCTTGCTCTCCTGCTCCAATTGGTCCAGGCTGCTCTGGGAGCCTTTCATCTGTTTCGGGGCCTCTGGCTCCGCCTCTGGGGCGTCGCTGCAGGGGGCGCCGGTCCCAAACGTGGACCCTCCGTCGCGGGCCCATCCCCCGGACAGGTTCACCCCCGCAGCACACCACAGCTGCAGGACAAGGAGAGTATTTACTTCCTGGTAACTGGTTGACATTCTGTCAACATGGTCTTAAATGGCTATATACAGTACCAGTCAAAAGTTTGGACACACCTTGCTCATTCAATGGTTTTTCTTTATTTTTATTATTTTCTACATTGTAGATTAATATTGAACACATCGAAACTATGAAGGAACACATATGGAATTATGTAGTAAACAAAAAAGTGTTAAACAAACCAGAATATCTTTCATATTTTAGATTCTTCAAAGTCGCCACCTTTTGCTTTGATGACAGCTTTGCACACTCTTGGCAAGGTGTGTCCAAACTTTTGACTGGTACTGTATCATTAATTCAAAGATTGCCCCTTTAAACGAGGCCCAGGGTGTGCTCACCTTCATAGAAGCATCTTTCTGGTCCAGGGGCCTCAGGTAGACTGGCACAGGTAAGTTCTTCATCTTGTTCTCTATCTGTCCACCGTTGGCTACCTGAGAGGACCAAGGGGAAACAAGTCTTCAGTGGAAAAGAAGATATTCTCTCGTTTCCTCTCTCTATTTTTCAGAACTTCTTCTTCTCTCTCCCCCGCGTGCTCCCAGTTCTTCTTCTCCTACCTTGTATTTGTTGGGCAGGCTCCATCCGTAGGCCTGCACCCGCCCATCATCCTTCTGCATGTGGGCCTTCACCTGGCTGTACTGGGCCCTCTTCTTCTCCCTGCGGGAGGGAGAGCTGCATGGGTCCATTCTGGGGGGAAGAAGGGAGGGAGGGAGGGAGGGAGACAGAGTCATACACTATGAACGATAACACCTTCATCTGCTGACACTCACTGGTCACTTGGATACGCATCTGAAAAACATATCATCATCTTTAACTACTCTGTGTCACTGGTCTCCAGTGGGTTTTTGGCCGCTGTGAGGGTTACCGATTCCTTTCAAAGTCTGATTCATACGAGTTAAATTCAATTCAATTCAGTTCAGTTCAGTTCAGTTCAGTTCAGTTCAGTTCAATTCAATTCAATTCAATTCAATTCAACTCAACTCAACTGATCCCCAAAGGGGCGATCAATAAGGCAGGACTATGATCAACAGGGGCCTCGGGTCTCGGCGGCCGTTGTAACTCACTCCTCGTTGAGGAAGTTGAAGGTCTTGGACTTCTCGGTGGGGAACTGGGAGAAGGTGCTGCTCCTCTTCTTCATCCCTCCTCCGGGGGCGCTGTGCTTCACGCTGGACTCAGGCTCCGCCTTCTTCACCGCGTTACTGGCGGGGGCGGCGCTAAAGAGACGGCTGAAGCTGCAGGAGGGGCGGGGCCGAACGGGGGAGGGGAGGGAGACGAGACAGAGAGAGAGAGAACCAATTGGGGTGCAGGAAGAGGATAGAGGGATAGCAAGACTGGGGGGGGGGGGGTCACCAACCAACCAACCAACCAACCAACCAACCAACCAACCAACCAACAGTCACCCACCACCACCACCACTTAACAGGTGAAGTGAAGCATGCTGGGGGATACTGATCGACAGAGCCAAGCCCCACCCACCACAGCACAGGGGCTACAAGACCTCCGTAACTGCCCCGCTGGCTGTCCTCTCATAACTGCCCCACTGGCTGTCCTCTCATAACTGCCCCACTGGCTGTCCCCCCATAACTGCCCCACTGGCTGTCCTCTCATAACTGCCCCACTGGCTGTCCCCCCATAACTGCCCCACTGGGATCATATATACTGAAAAATGTATGCACTCACTGCAATGTAAGTCGCTTTGGATAAAAGCGTCAGCTAAATGGCAGATATTATTATAATTTAATTGATTCATATTATTAAATTAATATGATTAAATATGATTAAATATTAATATTATAATATTATTATATATTATTATATTAGTAACTGAGCTGTTCAAAGGACAGTACACAGTGTAGACACTGAGAAACCTTCTGTGTAGGGTCAGGGTTAGGGTCAGGGTTAGGGTTAGTGTACTGTACGGGCATGGCACACTGTCTGAAGGTGAACAGCTAAGAGTCATTCGTTTGATTAACAATCTTATGGGAAAGTACATTTACACTTACATTTACATTCATGGCATTTAGCAGACGCCTTTATCCCAGGCGACTCACAACAAATACATTTGTCTAAGTAAGTGAATCATCTATCCATCAGTCATCATAAGATAAAGTAATCAATGCTCAGACCTGGGGCCATAGGTAGTCACAATGCTAGAAGAAGGAATTTTTTTCCCCCTCCTGCAGGGAGAAGAAGGGGGCCCAGTACAGCCAGGTGAAGGCCCACATTTTATTAAAGTAATGGTAATCAGTGCAGGCTCTATAGTTCAATATATACTTCCATGAGACCCACAGGGTAAAAGGTGGAGTAAAGGGTGGAGTAAAAGGTGCCATGTTAATACCAGGGTTGTTAGTAACAGGACAGCTCATGGGGAAGAACCACCACACACCTGCCAGGTGATTAAGAGAGGCATGCAGTTCCACATTTCATTAGATCACTTTTTCTTCATAGTTTTGGGGTTACATACAATAGCACATGTTGTATCTGAAAGGCAAACCGTTTGACCCCGATATCTACTTGTGGTCCTCTGTGGCTCAGTTGGTAGAGCATGGCGCTAACAACGCCTAGGTTGTGGGTTTGATTCCTGCTGGGACCATATATACTGAAATGTATGCACTCAGGGCAATGTAAGTCGCTTTGGATAAAAGCGTCAGCTAAATGGCATATATTATTATTATACTTAAATAGCATATTCATAGCTTCTACATTTCTAAAATAGGTACTTGAAAGCACATCACTTTCAATAGAGTTTTTTATAGTGTTTATATATAAAATATTAAAAAATTATTTTTTTTGACAGTGTTTGTTCCATTGAACAAGGCCACAATAAATAGTCATTTTAATTGGAAAGGTCATCACTTGCCCTCGTAAGCACAGCAACTCAAAACAAAAGTCAAGACCGGACATACAGACATCAAAGCCTCCGGGCGCTGTCTCTGTCACCCTGCCCTTAAGATACAGCGCTGACGTCTCTTCAAAGCGGACATGTATGCAGCTTCCATTTTAACAGTCTTTAAGCAGTCTAGCAGGACAACATGGAGGCAACAGGAGCAGGCGCGGGAGGGGGGGGGGGGGGCGGGGCGGGAGAGCCCAGGGCAGGAGAGTCATATATACGGATTGGTTGGTTCAAAAAACATGGAGAAGCCACACATCCAGGACGTGGCCATCTTTGACGAGGGAGGCTGTACTGTGTCACAGGGGGCAAGAGAGGGGGACGGCTAGGGGGGGCTTTTGTTTGTAAACATTTACCTAATGCTGCCAATTCACATAACACGTGCCCAAAAAGAAAAGAAACACATTGAAGATTGAAGACTTGGGGTTATTTAGAAGATGCTCTTATCCGGAGCAACTTAAAATGTGTGCATTTTACTGTAAATAAAATGGCTGACATAAAGCATACACTTCGATTCAAGCTTCATGAGTAAACAGAAATCGAGGATCACACTCCGGTCTCGTGCTAGCACGTAGCTACCGTTAAACATTGACGGATGACATCGAGACTACTTACAACTGCCAGATGCTGGATTTCTTCTTCTCAGTGAGAGCAGGGTTTTCTCTGGAGGCCCTGGGAAGAGAATAGAAGACGGCATCACATTAACTCACTAATTTAAAGAGACAGTCCTTTAGCTGCTGTTCAACTGTATGCCGATTTAACTCACCAACTGCCAAAGAATTCTGGAACAGTCACCCCCTAAGTTTTACGTGGCGTTTACCTAGCAACAAACACTTTGATCGGCTACAAAATGAAGCATCATAATTGATGCATTTTCGGGGAATAAAGTCACCCCTTGGCGCTCTAGAATGTAGAGAATTTGGGTGACTGTATTCACCCTCGGCGCTGAATGAGTTAAGAGAAGTCGGAGAGAACAACTTGAAGCCATCTGCAGTGTGTCCCAGTGGCCTACTTTCAACAGCATTTAGATTAACGGGCAAATCGTGTTTCGGAGCGAAATACAGAGATTATTGACCCAATTGTCTAATTGGCCATATTGTTTAAAAATACTTGCTTCGCCAAGGTATTGCATTCGGTATGCTGTGCCTATTCTTCCTGTCTTCTTCTTATGTGTCTTGAGCGGATATGCTCTGTCTGTGTTCTATATATGTGGTAACTAATATCTTTTGTGCTCTTCGGTACATTCTGACAGATTTGTTGTTCTGTGTGGGCCTGTCTTCTTCTTCTTCTTCTTCTTCTTCTTCTTCAGTTTGGGTTCTGTACTCCATCATCTCAGTCTAAATGACACAATGAGTCCTTCTGTACACTCTCCCCCTTCCGCCCTCCCTCCCTCCCTCACTCCTACCCTTCCCTCACCCCTCTCCTCTCCTACCCTCCCATCCTCTCCTACCCCCCCCCACACCTCCTCCACTGCCCCCTCCCTCTCCTCTCCTCTCCTCCCCTCCCCTCGTACCCTACTCTCCCATCCTCTCAACCGACCGACCCCCCTCATCCACTGCCCCCTCCCTCTCCTCTCCTACCCCCCCCCCCCCCCCCACCCCCCCCCCCCCCCTCATCCACTGGCCCCTCCCTCTCCTCTCCTACCCCCCCCCACCCCTCATCCACTGGCCCCTCCCTCTCCTCTCCTCACCTGATCATCTCTGTCCATCGCACAGCTTCCTGCAGCTCCATCAGTCTCTCCTTGTACTGGTTCCTCTCCATCAGGACCCTGGCCATCTCCACCCTGGTGAAGCGCTTCCTCTGGGCCGTGGGCACATCGCTCTGGGGGGACAGAGGAAAAAAAAGAAAATAAAACGGGGGTTCAATAAATATCTGCAAAGCAGGGTGCAAACTGCAGCAATAAGAAGAAGAATGAAATTAGGTTACAGTATATAAGGCCTCTGCACACATGCGCGCACACACACACACACACACACGCACACACGCACACACGCACACACACACACGCACACACACGCACACACACGCACACACACACACACACACACACACACACACACACACACACACACACACACACACGCACACACACACACGTAGACAATTGATAACATGAGAGGAGAGGAACTCACATCCTCTTCCTCCTTCGTCTTCTGTTTCACCTCCTCCACTTCCAACCGCGCTCTGGAGACACAGAGGAGCGCGTTCATCACGGGTTACATGGTTTACATTCACCACACATCAAACAGATGAATCTGAATCCTAACCGGATCCTGAATCGCTCTGGAGACACAGAGGAGCACGTTCATCACGGGTTACATGGTTTACATCACCACACATCATAATAATCCTAACCGGATCCTGAATCACTCTGGAGGAACAGAGGAGCACGTTCATCACGGGTTACATCACCACACATCATAATAATCCTAACCAGATCCTGAATCACTCTGGAGGAACAGAGGAGCACGTTCATCACAGGTTACACGGTTTACATCACTACACATCATAATAATCCTAACCAGATCCTGAATCACTCTGGAGGAACAGAGGAGCACGTTCATCACGGTTTACACGGTTTACATTCACCACACATCAAACAGATGAATCTGAATCCTAACCGGATCCTGAATCACTCTGGAGACACAGAGGAGCGCGTTCATCACGGGTTACATGGTTTACATCACCACACATCATAATAATCCTAACCGGATCCTGAATCGCTCTGGAGGAACAGAGGAGCACGTTCATCACGGGTTACACGGTTTACATCACCACACATCATAATAATCCTAACCAGATCCTGAATCACTCTGGAGGAACAGAGGAGCACGTTCATCACGGGTTACACGGTTTACATCACCACACATCATAATAATCCTAACCAGATCCTGAAGCGCTCTGGAGACACAGAGGAACGCGTTCATCACGGGTTACACGGTTTACATCACTACACATCATAATAATCCTAACCGGATCCTGAATCACTCTGGAGGAACAGAGGAGCACGTTCATCACGGTTTACATCACCACACATCAAACAGATGAATCTGAATCCTAACCGGATCCTGAATCACTCTGGAGACACAGAGGAGCACGTTCACCACGGGTTACATGGTTTACATCACCACACATCATAATAATCCTAACCAGATCCTGAATCGCTCTGGAGACACAGAGGAACGCGTTCATCACGGTTTACATCACCACACATCATAATAATCCTAACCAGATCCTGAATCACTCTGGAGACACAGAGGAGCGCGTTCATCACGGTTTACATCACTACACATCAAACAGATGAATCACAATCCTAACCGGATCCTGAATCACTCGCATCACCCTCAGAACAATGGGATGCCATGCCACTGGGAATGTAGGTGGGTGTTGTGATGGTGTGGGTGCTGTGTCTTCTGTGGTGGTTTGCCTTGTGTGCTGTTGTTGTTGTTGTTGTTGTTGTTGTTGTTGTTGTTGTTGTTGAGTACCGGTACACTCACTTCTTGAGCTCCTCCTCCATCTCTTTGAACTTGTCCTCCATCTTGCTCTTGGCCTGCGTCACGGCGTCCAGCTCCCCCTGCAACACCTCCTTCTCACAGGCCAGCTCGTCCACCCTCGCGATCAGGTCGTTCTTCACCACGTTCAGGGCATTCCTATTGGAAACAAAGGGGGGGGAAGGAAATGAACGTGACACCGCCACATTAGTGAATGTAAAACCACAGAGACAGGATGATGTATTATGCAATAGTGAGATCTCCACACCAGACAGCGAGGAAAGCAACTTTGGACCACTTCAGAGGTACGAAAAGGGTAAACAGGAAAGTGAAGTATCACTTCATGTTGAGTGTATTGCAGGGCTCCCTTGTAAAAGAGGCCTTGGTCTCAATGGGACTCCCTGCTAAAACAAGGCTTAAATAAAACGTATGGCAGGCACTATTTCAGCAACAGCGCAGAGCGTAGAGCCCAGACATCGAGCCGACAAAATCGAAAAACACTGCAATGGGGGTGAAAGGGTCAAGCTCTTACTTTGTCTCCAGTAGTTGGGTATTCTCTTGGATGAGGTTCTCAACCTCACGGCCCATTCCTGCAAATCAAAACAATGAGGGAAAGAAGTAAGTACATTGTCTGAGGGAGAGAAAATTGGTTTGTGCCAAAGCAAAGCTAGGGGGCCCCGGAATACGAGGTGTTGCCAAAAACAAAGCACTAAAACAGGGAAAGAGGGAAGACACTTTCTCCATAGAAAAATAGGCCTGCTAAAGTCTACTTAGATAGATAGATAGAGAGAGAGAGAGAGAGAGAGAGAGAGAGAGAGAGAGAGAGAGAGAGAGAGAGAGAGAGAGAGAGAGAGAGATAGTGTACAATTGTTTTTTAACCTTTATCTCACGTACACAAAAACTCGTATAATTCTGTAGAGAAAGTTGTGTATTTTCTGTCCATTAGACAATACGAAATACACACAGTCACACCGGGATACAGCACACAGGACAGTCTGTATAGGATAGGATTCCATAAAATCAGGATGTGGGAAATCTCACGGTGAGACATTCTGTACGGTTCACAAAACAAAGGACTACAACACTACACACAACGTCACAGAACACGACCAACCGGAGGAGGAGGAGGAGGAGGAGGATGGAGAGAGCAGGTGTGGTCTTACCAAGCAAACTAAGATCTGAGAAAACCATGCAATCCCAGTCAGGCAGAGGAAGAGAGAGGTGGAGAGAGTGTGAGACAGAGGCATGATAAAACCAATGGAAGAGCCTCCCAAAGGTAGGGCGCTCTGCCGGCTCCGTGGGAAATGGGGAGGGGAGGTTTCTATGGTTAGATACAGTCAGAGACGGTTAGAGAAGCTATATATATATATATATATACAAAAAAAACACCCAAACTAAAAACCACAAGATTACAACTGTGAAAAGAAATAAGAGTTATTTTATGCTTACAGCAGCGCATTGTTAATAATCAGAAATAATCATGACCAAAGGAGAACCTTTTTTTTTTTTTTTTTTTGAAAAATGCATTTAACTGCCAACGGCTTTCAAATACGCTTTAGTCATATTAGCAACTTTAGCATAGCTACAGTGAAGCTGAGGAGGGGGTTAAATGCAGGCGTTTAGCGTTTAGCATTTAGCATTTAGCAGAGCTATGAGCTGTAGATGAGAGAGATGGGAGGAGGAGAGAAGAGAGCAACACAGCGAAGGAGAGGTTTGAGGTCATACACACCAGAGTACTCCACTGGGGTTAGGGACAAAAGCCACAGGACAGGACAGAGGAGAGAGAGAGGCTGGTTAGCATGACATGTGGCTAACACAGAAAGCTACCGTAGCATCCGTTGGCTAACTACATTACTGGTAGCTAGCAGTAGACATTGGCTTCATATTCTGTTAATAGAAGAGGTTGGCTTTATATTTTTTAATGTAAGAATTAGAGAAATACTTATTATATTTTGTACACATATGAATGCTCTCTTAATCCATATCTACGGTTTAAAGATGAGCTAAAAAGGTAGAAACACAACTACAGAGCATGATAATAATGTACCGTAAGCTCACCGTTTAACTCATGATCACAGTGTCTGTTCAGCTGACTCACTAGAGTACACATTGCATGCAATAGACACAGGTGCAAGAGCAAGGCAAGGCAACAACCTGGGCACACAACACACTCAACCCTAACCCCTAACCCTAACCCCTAACCCAACACAACACACTCAACCCTAACCCCTAACCCTAACCCCTAACCCAACACAACACACTCAACCCTAACCCTACTAACCCAACACAACACACTCAACCCTAACCCCTAACCCTAACCCCTAACCCAACACACTCAACCCTAACCCTAACCCCTAACCCAACACAACACACTCAACCCTAACCCCTAACCCTAACCCCTAACCCAACACACTCAACCCTAACCCTAACCTTAACCCTAACCCCTAACCCAACACAACACACTCAACCCTAACCCTACTAACCCAACACAACACACTCAACCCTAACCCTACTAACCCTAACCCCTAACCCTACTAACCCTAAGCCTAACCCTAACCCAACACACTCAAATACATACAAAAGTCCTCCCAACACAACACAACCCTAACATGTGCTTACAGTGAGCCACCTACAGTATTACTTTAACTTTCGCAATGAAGTAAAAAATAAACTCAGTCAGAGACAAACTTCAGATGTATTTCTTCCAAAACCTTTGCAGACATGAAGGAAAGGGATGTAACTCAAAACCATGCTAGGATCTGGTTGTGCTGCACTAAGTTACTGCCCTGGGTATTCTGTTATTATCATGTATTACATTCTGTTATTATCATGTATTGCATTCTGTTATTATCATGTATTGCATTCTGTTATTATCATGTATTGCAACGGTTTTCCTCCTACCCAGCAGGTCCGCGCCCTCGTCCACGTCCCCTATGATCCCCGTGCCTGCAGACGACAGCTCCTCGAACAGGGACTCCGTGTTGCGGTCGAAGGCCAGGTTCTCGATGCCCTCGATGCCTTTGGTCGGAGTGCTGGAGTACATCACAGGTTAGCAGTTAGCGGTGGACTGCTAACGAGTGACTGCTCAGTAAAACCACTGTATCGTACTGTAAAATCACTGTAACAATCGCGGGTCACACGAGGGACCACTGGCCGTCGGCCATACCATGAACATGTCTCAATTATTCCACGAAACAAGAGAATGTATCCAGGTTACCTGGAGGCCTTGTATCCGCTGAGGTCCATGGACAGCTCTGGGGTCGACTCGATGATGTCCTGCATCTCTGAGCTCTCCTCATTCTCAGGCAAACCTGCAGGAGACGAGACGTGAACAGGTGATCCTCAAAGAGAGGTGGGCGATCGCAGAACCACCACCATGCCATACAGCTCTCCTGAAGCACTCCACCCCAAAACTAAAACAGCAGGAATGCTACAGACAGTTCCAGGCGACCAGACCAAATTGGCCAGCGAGCCACGAAGGCATACCCCCCTAGCCCTTTATTGATTGCTGTTGTACGAGGGGCAGATTGAAAAAGCATTTCACTGCATCACTTGCGGCTGTATGCGAGGTACGTGACCAATAACAATTTGATTTGATTTAGTGTGACGGACGTACCCACTAAGGCGGACCTGGTCCCTGGCTCTGCCTGCACCTCCATGCTCCTGTTTTTCCTGTCACCTTCTTCTGAGGCCATCGTCGACACGGGCGTGGAGCCACCGAGGTCGGACAGCTCGTCCTGCAATGACAAGCCAACGGGTCACTGTCGGGGTCACTGAAAGGTCAGAGGTCAAGGGTTAACCCCCTAACCTTGACCCCAAAAGGGACCAGAGGGGTGACAGAAAGACACAGGGACACAGGCACACAGGGGAAACAACATCCCGACACAGCCTTGCATCGTAGCTCGGCACAAAACTAAACAGGGGAAGAAACTAAACGACCACTAGGGACGAAGACAAAGGTAATGAAGACATGAGACACACTGCAGCACAGGGGAGACAGAAACCCATCGCCCAAAGCTCCCGTCAACTTCCTCCTATACCAGTCTTTTTACGGTGCAATAACGACACCAGCTTTGTAATAAAGCACCATTTTTAAAACACAATAATTTCGTGTTTAAAAATTCGTCAAGAAAATATTATTTCGAAAATTTGAGGAGGTTGTTACAATGGGAAATGCTTTACAACTAAAGAAGTAATGCTTTATTCTAAACAGAAGTAGGCCTATATCTGTACTCTGAGAAGTAGGCCTATATCTGTACTCTTTGAGAAGTAGGCCTATATCTACTCTTTGAGAAGTAGGCCTATATCTGCACTCTTTGAGAGGTAGGCCTATATCTGTACTCTGAGAAGTAGGCCTATATCTGTACTCTGAGAAGTAGGCCTATATCTGTACTTTGAGAAGTAGGCCTATATCTGTACTCTTTGAGAAGTAGGCCTATATCTGTACTCTTTGAAAAGTAGGCCTATATCTGTACTCTTTGAGAAGTAGGCCTATATCTGTACTCTTTGAGAAGTAGGCCTATATCTGTACTCTGAGAAGTAGGCCTATATCTGCACTCTTATCAAAGACATGGAATCGACAACTAGTTCTCTGAAGCGTCAGCTCAGGAATACGTTGACTGGGAAGAAGGCATGAACAAAAATACTACAAATACAAACAAACACAGAAACACTTATCAGACTACCAAAGAGTAACAGCAACGGCTATTCCAAACAAAACAGGGACAGAAGAGACAGCTACCACACAGGGTTCACAGGGTTCACGGGGACTGAGATCAAACAAGGTCAAAGGTTAAAAGGTCAACACAGAACATAAACCAGGGGTTCAGCGGGGAGTGCCATTCCTTCAGTGGAACACTGGAACACCACAACACCGAACACCAAACACCGGCGGACGCAAATCAAACACAGCTCAGAAGAGAAGAAGCACACGCCATTCACAGCGAGCGATGTTACGATGTACGAAATACGAGAACTGTAAGAATCTACTGATCACTAGAGTCTAGAATCACATAAAGTGCTTAAAGGATAGAAAAACTACAAGTGTTATGCTAACGTATACACACAAACTACACAGAGTGATAAAAATGCACAAAGAAGTTCCGAAAATATTAGGCAGAGCTAAGACAGCGTGTGACAGAAGTACCATGCAGTCTGGCTAAAATGAAACACGACACAGAAGCTGGATGCAACCACGCCAACCGCCCCCCTAAACAGACCTGCCAAGTTTCATCTACTGAGATCAAATAAAAAAATAAATACAAAATGGAGATCAAAAGGGATGTCTGTGTTTACTTTGAGTTAAAAAGACCTGGTTTAAAAAAAAAAAAACGGCGTGGTTGCATGCAGCGCAGCTGTTCTGTGAAGTGGGGTATTTGAGTGCACAAAGAGAATGCTGCTTTTGAGGAGATGAAACAGCATACTGAAGAAGCCCACACACACACACACACACACAACATGGTGCTTTCCATGGCCTTTGCAAGCGTGTTGTTGTTGTTGTGGTGGTGGTTGTTGTTGTTGTTGTTGTGTTTATTCCACCAACACAGATCCAACTACCTTGCAGTCGTCTGGGAGTGAATTCCCCCAAGTGTCCTGTGAACTCTGACCCCCCTGTTCCTGGGGGCGGTCCTCTGCCACCAACTGCTTGGGGAAGAGAGTTACAATGAAGGGCATGTCTGCGGAAGCAGCAGCAGCAAACACACACCGCTCAGCGTTACAGTGTGAGAGAGTGTGTGTGTGTGTGTGTGTGTGTGTGTGTGTGTGTGCGTGCGTGTTTGTGTGTGTGTTGCTTGCTCGTTGTTAGCTGGCTGAAAGTAAAGTTAATTAGGGTCAACAATTCTTGAGGTCACAAGGTCATTCACCAAGCAGGTCGAGCTAATTGAGTCCAAGCAGTGAACCATACAGGAGAGCCCTCCCTACTCAAGGGGACAGGGTGCACACTTTGTATCATTGAGTCAATGCAGCTGAATGTTTGCTCACCAACTGAAAAATAAATCTTATTTTCACAACGTCTTTCATAGTTAATAAAATACCCCTACAGTAATACTGATTACATAAAGAGCTTAAACATCCTATCAGGTTCCGGTCTGGGCTCCTTCTCCCCCATCCATTGGCTGCCAGCCATACAACAGCCTCCCTCCCATCATGCACCACGGCAGAGACTGTCGTCACGGAGACGATGCCCCAATTCTCGATGAAAGGGAGCAGCAGACTAAATCACACAGCCACCCTGAAAGCCGTAGCATCACCACCCAGAGAGAGAGACAGATATCAAAACAGACTGCACTCAAAAATGTTCAAAGTGGGGATGATGCTTGTTATTCCTTCACTTGTGTGTGTGTGTGTGTGTGTGTGTGTGTGTGTGTGTGTGTGCGTGTGTGGTGTGTCTACCATATGACGGGTATTAAACAGACTGAAGATAAATCGAAAAGTAACAACCATTCTATTCCCCTATGAATATTCATAAAGTCCTTTACAACCTGCTCTGAATGGCTGGTCTGAGGGGTCGTTTGCATATGTAGGAAAAGGGAAAGTGTATGAATGTACAGACGCCTCCTCTGTCAGATCCTGCCAAAACACATCAGATTGGGGGGGCATCTCCCCCCCCCCCCGGTCTTCTTCAAAGGCTCTCTGCTGAGCATGCCCAGTGTCAGCCACAGCCTCTAGCCTCATTGCCACTTAGTCTCACACAGCCTACAAGATGTACTGTTCTGCTGCTCTTTTTTGTAAATTTGTTATTGCTATTTTGTTAATATTTTGCTATTTTGTAAATTTCCCGTCAATATTTGCCATTTGTTGCACCAACCTCACCAAGTCAGTTTCCTGTAGGTGCAAATATACTTGGCCAAATGAAATAATTCTGATTCTGATTCTGATTCTGATTCTAAGGCCTTCTGTCCCCGGCTGTGTTCTTACTCTCTATCTAGAGCATATCCGTACTTGGTATACGCTCTCGATAGAGCACAAGATCACACCTTGGAACACAGCCCCTGTCTTGACAGACACACAGCTGGTGAATGGGCCTGCACTTTCTAAAGTGGTGTTAACGTCGTAGGCCTTCAGAATCCATGCTTCAACTGATAACCTCGATATCGAGTTTATGTGCACCTGGTAACCCAGTACATTACTATTATTACAGTAGAGAACCTCATTCTATGGGGTTTATGTGCACCTGGTAACCCAGTACATTATTATTATTATTATTACAGTGGAGAACCTCATTCTATGGGGCTTATGTGCACCTGGTAACCCAGTACATTATTATTATTATTACAGTAGAGAACCTCATTCTATGGAGTTTATGTGCACCTGGTAACCCAGTACATTATTATTATTACAGTAGAGAACCTCATTCTATGGGGCTTATGTGCACCTGGTAACCCAGTACATAATTATTATTATTATTATTACAGTAGAGAACCTCATTGCCCACCTGGAGACTGGCGTTGGAACGTGGTTGTGGCAGGTCGTTGAACCTCCAGGCCTCTGTGCCCGGCGTCTCGACCCTGCCCTGGGGATCCGGGGTGAGCGAGACGCCCCCTCCGGACATGGGAAAGATCCCCAGAGACAGGGGGCGCTCTTTTCTGGAGAGACAGAAGGAGAGGATGGTCAGATCCCACAGTTATCGGACATTGAGCACAACTGGTAAATGGAAACCAACTGTTCAATCTGTTTAAAACAGGTCTCTCTTGAAAAAGAGCTTTTACCTCAATGAGACTAACCTGGTTAAATAAAGGTCAAATAAAACAAATAAAATGAAGTGTGTCCTGTCGAGAAGTCGTCGATAGATAGTGTAGCTTTCACCCTGTAAAAACAGCAACCGGCTCCTCCACCAAACCTCACCTGTCATAAGTGGCGACGTGGTACGAGACTTACCTGATTCTGCCCAGCGTTCCTGAGTCTGACGATTCGCTCATCTGCTGGATTTTGATCCTCTCTACATGCTCCATGTAGTTATGAATCATCTGCAGAGGGCAGAGGTGGTGGTTAGTTGGCTGGGCTTCTTATTCTGAGGAAAACATCTGTACAGCTAAGATAATTCATTATCCGAGAAGGAGTTCCTGTACTGTGTTGGCTACGTACTTACGTACGATGAATAGGTGGAAACTGCATGCTGATACGTAACACAGACATGGGTCCCCATCAGATTACGTTTATGATGGCAGGTTTGGTTGGTACCATCCAATCATGCCACATCTCCTCACCCTGTCACCCTCCACCCTCCTTCTCCCTCCCTCCCTCCCCCTACCTCTGTGTGTCTCTGGTGGAGTGAGTTGTACTCCTTCTCCCTCCCTCCCTCCCCCCCTCCCTCCCCCCCTTCCTCCCCCTACCTCTGTGTGTCTCTGGTGGAGTGAGTTGTACTCCTTCTCCCTCCCTCCCTCCCCCCTCCCCCTACCTCTGTGTGTCTCTGGTGGAGTGAGTTGTACTCCTTCTCCCTCCCTCCCTCCGCCCCTCCCTCCCCCCCTTCCTCCCCCTACCTCTGTGTGTCTCTGGTGGAGTGAGTTGTACTCCTTCTTCAGGTCAGACTCACGCTCGTCCAACCTGCCAACTGAAGCACAGAAGAAAGAACGTCAGTCAGTCAGTCAGTCAGCCAGTTAGTCAGCCAGTCAGCCAGCCAGCCAGCCAGCCAGCCAGCCAGCCAGTCAGTCAGCCCATCCTTACTGCTGTTCACTTGCAGTGTCTTACAACTACTACATACACCATAGAAGACCTACTACATACACCATAGAAGACCTACTACATACACCATAGAAGACCTACTACATACACCATAGAAGACCTACTACATACACCATAGAAGACCTTGCCAGATGCTAGAGAGTTGTTGGGTTGAGGACTCGTCCCTCTGCTCTAGAAGGACACACAGAGACACTGACCCAGTGGAGTTCAACTGTAACACCATCCATGTGTGACCGTGGGTGCACCTTCCACGACCATGCAAATGAATCTGCTCCTCTGACAGATAAAATACAATCATGTGGACTGTGTGGAAAGGAGTCCATTATCTACCACAGAGCCCTGCTCTTGAATCAAATATTTGCATTTGCAGCATACTTATGGTCAAAGACGGACTGGGGCTTTCACCCGACACGCCGCTCACCGGCCCCACAGCCCACAGATCCACCGGCCCACCGGGAATTCTCCTGCCGCACACCAGATGCCCAGTCCCCTACTGCTTATGGTCAATTTAATTCAATGAGTACAAGAAAAGGTTTTCAAAAGTTTACGGATCAGACATATTACATTGAAGATATTGATGTTCATACACACAACCTGGCCTACAGCCTGTGTTCTCACGGCTGTCCACCACCACATCACTGGAAGCAGCTCAAGGTGCCTAGTCACTGGGCCGCCGAGCCGACCTGCTGCAATTACAGCCACCCGCCACAAGGTGTCCTCATCCCAACAGTAATGACACTAGTCTGGGGGGGTGTGCCATGCCAGCGGGGGACTCACAGCACTGAGGAGCGGTAATCTCTCTCAAATGATTTTAAATAGGCCCGACTTAAGAGGTGACAAAAACATCTAATCCCCCCTATTACATTGTGAGGTTTAGCTTAAGCCTCTTGGTGAGCTGTACAACAGCCGGGGGTGCAGGGCTCTACCTATCAATTACCCACAGTCACAACAGAACGCTCAGCTTGGTGGAAATGTTTGGGAGAAGTCGGAGGCTGTTGAAGAGGGAGTCTCTGCTGCCGTCACGACTCAAGGAATTGAAGACGAAAATTGAAGGAGAAAAAGAGAAGTGAAATAGTCATCTTCGTCCCCTGCCCCCCTCGCCCCCCGCCCCCCCCCCCAACTATCTCACACCCACATGCCCTCACACACTTCCTCATTGTGAGTGTTGTTGCTGCTCTCTGGGACACGTTAAGCTTCATGCTATTGACGTTGTTTTGCTATTACCATTGTTTCCTCATGTTGTTATTATTATGACATCACAGTGCAAATTGATATTGACAGCGTTTGATTGGTGTGGTTGTTGTTGAGGAGTCGCTCACCCCATTTAGTTACTTTGTATCCTGTATATTCTGTAAATGACCAATAAAAATGTGATTTGACTTTATGTACAGTACCAGTCAAAAGTTTGGACACACCTTCTCATTCAATGGCTTTTCTTTATATTTATTATTTTCTACATTGTAGATTAATATTGAAGACATCAAAACTATGAAGGAACACATATGGAATTATGTAGTAAACAAAAAAGTGTTAAACAAACCAGAATATGGTTTATATTTTAGATTCTTCAAAGTAGCCACCTTTTGCTTTGATGACAGCTTTGCACACTCTTGGCAAGGTGTGTCCAAACTTTTGACTGGTACTGTATATAAAACATTAAAAAAAACACAGGTTCTGGTTTGATCCGGTACTGTGGGTCATACAGTTGGGCGTTGCATGGGATTAGGGCGGCGTGCCTAATCTAGTTCTGGGGCTAACCGCAGCAGCACCGCCTCGGCAGACGGGTACATTACAACATGGGGGGGCGGTATGAAACAGGAGCGTAGCTCCACGGTGACGAGGCCGACGCTACCGTCTCCATGGTGTACTGGCGCCAGGAATCCATGTCAACAAGGCTGTTGTGGTGGTCCGTTTATAATGATGTCATCAGACAAGCAGGGCGAGTGGGAGCAGCAGGGCCGTGATTTATGGGCTTTCATCACGGTCGCATCAGATTCCAAGGGTGGATACGAGTTGATCAGCGCAGCAGCAACAACAACAAGGGCCTATTTCAATCTGTCTGACTGCACGTTACGTAACGTAGGCCGCTCTCCCATCTCCATCCTGCTAATGAATTTAATCTCTGTGAGGTGGCACTGACATAAATCTACTTTACTCTCCTGAAGTGAGGGTTTCTAGAACATGACGTGGAAGGATAGAGATCGATCGGACACCAGAACAAAACAGATCCACCGATCCAACACCAAACAGATTGATTGATCGGTCACATCTCGCATGCATGGATGCACAGTGACAGGCTTGGGGAAACAATGAATCCATCCAGTGCTTTCTTTGTGCAAGACCCACAGAGACTCGTGGCAGAGGAACAGGGATATTCATATCGGTCAGGCACATTTATGGTCAGCTACTGAATGGGCCCTCCCTGCACAACGGGCTTCTGCAGGCCAGCTACGGGGTCCTTCTCGGCGGCGTGGCCAGAGTGAATGTGATAGAATGAGTGTGTTAGGAACGTTGGCTGTCTCAGTCAAGTAGGAGGCAGGAAGGGCTGCATCATCACAATAATCTGTTTCTTTTTGATGGGAGAGAGGGGAGGTGTGGGCAGCAGATACCAAACAGGTCACGTCAACATAGTCCTGATTGGCTCCCGGCCACGTCAACATAGTCCTGATTGGCTCCCGGCCTATCTTCATTCTCAAACACACAGCGATCTCACGGCGCCCGATGTAACAGAAATACACATTCACCAATAAATACCTACACAAACAACCGCAACATGCCTTGACCTCCCCAGTCCAATATCTCACTGCCTTGACCTCCCCAGTCCAATATCTCACTGCAAAACCATACTTTCACCACAACATCTGTCCCAATAGTTCTAATAAGGGAAGGAACAAGGATTATTATTATTATTATTTCTATTCTCTGTGTATATGTATGTATGTATGTATGTATGTATGTATGCTTGTATGTTCTGTCCTTCAATTTTACTGTTAAGCACCTTGTATTGCAATTTAGTATGAAAGGCACGATATAAATAAAGCTTGATTGATTGATTGAAGGACCCGTGGAAGCTTTCGGTTTGAGACTATAAACACAAAGTGTCTTCCTATGAATCCGAAGCTATAAACTCATTAAACTATCCACTCACTGGGAAGCTATGGACTCTGGCCTCAGTGGAGAGTGCTTGTGGGCAGGCAGCCCTGGCTCGGCAGAATGACCCCATGAGTCATTTACCATTGCACACTGGGAGTGGCTGCTGGGCAGTGTTGCCTGTAGATGGTTAACCGCATGGATGGGCCTCGCTGGCTGTTCAAACACCAGGGCGTATACTGTAGCAATCTGCATTTTCCAGGCCTGGATAGTAGCAGCAGCAAAAGAAGAAGACCCAGAGTCAGTCGGCGTGCTTCTGCTTCAGCCCCTCGGCGTGAAGGCGGAAGAGGAGTTGGCGAAATAAACCAAAACAGGCTGAAATGGAGGCCAGCAGTTCCTCACCGCTGCTGACCAGCGTGGTTGTTGCGGTCTACCGAGGTTAATGGAGGCTGCTGACAAACAGTTTCAGAGGAGGGATGGAACAGTCAAATCTGCCGTGCGTTCCCCAAACACACTGCATCATCCAATCAAGTCACTCCACCCCTAAATCCACCAATAGGATGTGGTGCTTTGCTGCTGCCACTTAAAGGGGATGGGAGTAACGGTAATCCTATAATCCCATTACTGTCACCCTCGGTGTGTGAAGACTGTGTGTGTGTGTGTGTGTGTGTGTGTGTGTGTGTGTGTGTCAAATCAAAGGGATGAATGGGAAGAGAGAGACAGAGGCAGATGTTAAATATAGGCTGTTGTTAGCATACTGGTTAGCATACTGATTTAGCATAAGAAGAAGACTCTTTATTTGGCCAGGCAATCAATTCTCATCAATTGGAGGAATTTGACACGTGCACACACCCCCCGAAACAACACACACCACAACCTCCCGATTGCTGGCCGGCCTGTCTAACCTCTAGGCCACCTGCCGCCCCCAACTGGTGTTTTAGATCTGTGAGTGGGAGCATCCCGGTGTTTTAGATCTGTGAGTGGGAGCATCCCGGTGTTTTAGATCTGTGAGTGGGAGCATCAGTGGGGATGAATGTGACTACAAGGATATGAGAGGAGGATGAGGAGACAGGTAGATAGCTCCACTGTGTGTGTGTGTGTGTGTGTGTGTGTGTGTGTGTGTGTGTGTGTGTGTGTGTGTGTGTGTGTGAGAGACTCAATTCGAACTTGAAAGAATGATAGTGTAATCTAAGAGTACATTTAGAGTAAATTAAGAGTGAGTAGGTTCATGCACGCTTGAATGTGTGTGTGTGTGTGTGTGTGTGTGTGTGTGTGTGTGTGTGTGTGTGTGTGTGTGCGTGCTCACTTTGGTCTGCGTAGTTCTTGATCTTGAGCTCCAGCTGGCGGGAGTGGGACTCCATTCTGTCCACATGGTGCTGCAGGTCCTTCTTCTCCTGCTCCTGCGTGTCCTCAAACTCCATGAACTTCTGCTCAGAGAGACAAGAGAAACAGAGAGGTCAGGAACATACAGTTCACACACACACACACACACACACACATGCCGTCACCCTCTCTCAGACACACACACACAGTGTCAAGCGCACCAGACACACACACGAACTAACACCCTAACAGAGCGAGCGACAGACTGCATAGAAAGTGTGTGTGAGCTGTGTGACACACATTAAGCGGACATTGGCCTAGTTTCAACTGTTATGTTTTCTCAAGGTTGTGGAATTCTCTCCCATGATAACATTGGGTTGAACAGCTTCACCGGCAGACACCAGCAGCTGGTCAGACAAAGAGGCTGAGTTCTGCTCATTATATGGTGCCTCTTGTTATGTCATTCCTTCAAGAGTCTTATCTCTTGGGGTGAGGGGGTGGGGTGGTGGGGTGGGGAGGGGCGGGGGGGGTTCATGGGAGTACGTTAGGAGAAGCCGAGACTCTCATTGTTTGCGCATTCAGCTGATGCATCTTGGGATTAAACAATTGTAACTTCACTCAGGGTTTTTGGACTCTTTATTTCGTAAAATGTGAACTTTTATCTTCTAAGAATCCTAGTTTTGTCACATTAAAGCACAGAGGTTTGTCCTTCGCCCCGACCCAGTCCCTTACAGTTCACCACCAGCGGAAATGAAAACATGAGGACATGAGGAAAGGTGGAGATTTTTTTTTTAGTTTTTTTTAAATATGCTTTTAGGGCATTTCTGCTTTATTGGGCTAGAGGCGGTAGAGATTGACAGGAAGGATGGGAGAGGGAGAGGGAGGAGGGTGGATTAATCGAACTTGAAGGAATGATAGTGTAATAATCTCAGAGTACATTTAGAGTAAATTAAGAGTGATTTATGGCCAAATAGAGGAGTGCAGACATGTGTGATGGCACACACACACACACACACACAGACACACACGGACTGTACACAGACTTAACCTGCATCACTACCAGAACGTTTGAACGTTTGAACGTCTGTCGTGAGAAGCTGGGCGTCCGTATTCCACTCCCACAGGACCGAGAGAGAGACAGGATCTTGGGAGAGCTTTGTTCACCCGGAAATTCCAGACTCCTCCCACATCCTCTTGGTGTGTCAGAGGAGGAGTGTGTGTCCTGGACGGAACTCTGGGCAGGAGTGTGTGAGCTGCCACATCCTGCCCAGCTGAACGGGCTAATCCTGTCCTCTGGTCCTCTCCTCTCTCCTGGATGAAATAACTAGTGTGTGTGTGTGTGTGTGTGTGTGTAAGTGCTTTCACTGTCTGCAGTGTATCGATGTATAGATGCATGTGTGTGTATGTGTGTGTGCGTGCGTGCGTGTGTGTAAGTGCTTTCACTGTCTGCAGTGTATCGATGTATAGATGCATGTGTGTGTATGTGTGTGTGCGTGCGTGTGTGTAAGTGCTTTCACTGTCTGCAGTGTATAGATGCGTGTGCGTGTGCATGCGTGTGTGTGTGTGCGCTCGCGCTTTCACTGTCTGCAGTGTATTCATGTATAGATGCATTGTCATACTCATTCTATACAGTAGGCCTACATTTCTAAATGTAACATTCTGAGTGTTCCACACTCTCTGGGAGCGACCCCAACTAATCCTCTGGCCTGATCCTCTACTCCAGAGAGGCCCGCAAACTAGAACACTGCAACTGTCCGCTGCGTATTCACATATTGATCTGACAAAAATGAGGATGACTTACTGCAGCTCCAGAGAGGTGTGATGTGACGATGATTGAATGATAATAATATTGATCCAGTAGCAACGGCCACAGGGCCAGAGCGTGAGACACACTTCAGTGATGTACAACTGGGGCAAAACCTAACCTACTTACTGATTAAATTCCTAGAACAACACACTCACATTTCGTAGATCATTTTCGACGATATATGCAATAAGAACAGAGAACGGTTTAAAATAGGCCTACGCAGAATAACTGTATAATAGTCACTTTTGCTGTATTACAGTCAAGTAATTAGTTTAATTTCTCCTTCACTAATGCGTAGAATTAGAACTCGAGTGTCAGCTCAGTTGAATGAAGGAGCAATCTATGGGCGAATGCCAACGGAATCGATACACGTGGGGCGTTCAGCGGCGTAGCACACTAAGGCACGTACCATATCATCGCACGGTCCCTGGTTCGATTCCGGCCATCGACATATCCTGCATGTCATCCCTCCTCTCTCTCTCACCCATCCTTCCTGTCAATCTCTACTGTCTCTATCCCAATAAAGCAGAAATGCCCTAAAAACATATTTTTAAAACATGAATCGATACACGTGGCAGCTTGACCCAAGACGCTTGGGGGACAAGATGCTGTTTTCACCTCCTCGTGAATGAAAAGGGACGGGATAGCCTCGACAGACGATCTCCCCTCCATTCTGGGTGGGGAGATGGGGGAAGGTTTACGGCGTGACACCGGATCCAAGAGCATGACAGAGCAAAGCAGCCTCTCGGCTGGCCCTGGCTGTCACAACAAAGGATCACATGACCTGGAATTAATACCTCGCCCAGCCTAGGATGTGAATGACGCGAGGGTCGGTCTGTAGCCACTTCCTTGTATTTCTGGGGGGAAACACAAGGGGTTTCCCGGGGAGTAGAGACTCAGGGGGAACTGTGTGTGTGTGTGTGTGTGTGTGTTGCTGTCTCAGCGTCTTAGTGTCAGTGCTTGGACGGAGGGGACTAAAACGCCACCACACGCTGAGTCGGCTCCAACGCCCAGAGCACGGGACGACAGAGAGACAGACGGTCCAAGTCACATCCAATTCCCCTGCGCTGAGACTCTGGGCCAAGAAACAACACACACACACACACACACACACACACACACACAAATACACAAAGTGTATGTACACACACACACAAATACACAAAGTGTATGTACACACACACACACACACACACAAAGAGAAATACACACACACACACACAGAAATACACAAAGTGTATGTATACACACACACACACACACACACACACACAAATAGGTCAAATCATGACTAAGCAGCACTGAGAGTGAAGCAGGCCAGCATTTCAAACGATGTAGCCTGTAAGCTCTGATCTCAGGTCAGTTCTGTTGGACGAGCGGTACACCGATCCTGGATCTGCTCTTTGGGGAATACCTGGACCTCGAGGTGGACCACTGGAATAGAACTACTTTATTTTCCACTTAATGTGGACATTTGCTAGGAGACCGTCTGACCCCTAACAGGAACCCCTAGAGCCCAGAGCTGTGCAGTGCATGTGTGTGGTCTGGGAGGTGTGTGTGTGTGTGTGTGTGTGTGTGTGTATGTGTATGTGTATGTGTGTGTGTGTGTGGGGGGGGCCTTTATACAAGGGTAGGTGCACTGACTGCCACTCCAGTATCACACGTGTATCCACCCAAACCATGCAGCAAAACCCACACGGCCACTCACACTTCTGTACACCAGTCAATGTCTGGCCCGCCCGCCCGCCCGCCCGTCCTCTCCTCCGTCCTCCAGCCCTCTCCTCCTCTCCCCTGTCCTCCAGCCCTCTCCTCCTCTCCCCTGTCCTCCTCTCCCCTGTCCTCCAGCCCTCTCCTCCTCTCCCCTGTCCTCCAGCCCTCTCCTCCTCTCCCCTGTCCTCTCCTCCTCTCCCCTGTCCTCCAGCCCTCTCCTCCTCTCCCCTGTCCTCTCCTCCTCTCCCCTGTCCTCCAGTGAGCAGGGCACTCAGAAAGTGCTGAGTCACTTCACCTGCTGCAGGTCTGAGGCAGGCTTCCTCAGACACTGGAGCCAACCGCCGCTGAGAGACGTGTACCCGTCTCCTGTCGACGTGAGTGAGTGAGTGAGTGAGTGGTGTAGGCTTGCAAATTCTCATTCATGAGTGCGTTCAGGGCGCAAGCCTTGACTACAATGAGCAACTTGCACTGTGCTGTAACTATAACTAACTAAAATGATAACCAAACTATAGAAGGCACTACGTCTCTCTGTCTCTCTCTCTCTCTGTCTCTCTCTCTATCTGTAGGGGACGCCATGGGTGAGTGGGGCTGTTTATGAGGTGAGTGACAGGTGTAAAATTGTAGTTAGCCTGCACGTGTCGCGACGGACAGTGAGACAGGCGAGGGTCTCAACCCTTACCTTGTCAAATACACTACTGTACACAATGTGTTCACCTCATTGACCATTTGTACCACTGATGATCAAGCATTGCACTAATAATCCCGCAGTGTCTTGGATGTATATGATTGATGTCATCAAGGTTACTAATCCATCAAAACTGTAGTCTAACAGACACCAGGATATTCTGTGTGTTAGTGACTGACAGTGACTATCCCCAGTATCCCCCTATGAAGAAAGGTTAGCTCATTAACTGCACTATAAACATATCTAAGGAGACATCCAAGGAGAAACATTTATTTATATATGTTTAACCTTTATTTTCGCAGGGAGTCCCATTGAGACCAGGGTCTCTTTTACCTGGGAGCCCTGCATCCACGAGTGTTCAATGTGTTGTTGTTTCTGCACAGTAAATAAAGTAGCCGATATAGCCACTGGGAATCCACAGCTCCACCTCGAGTCATGACATGAAGATACCTCGACTTTCATATGGCCTGGCCTAGCGGGCATTGTTTATTGTTGACGCCTTTTGGACGGGTAATGTTACACCACGTTGCATGTTTACGGTACAGGTTCGCCGGGGACGGCCTCGCTGGCCTTGGCTTGCACCGAGACGCAGCATTTCTACCGCTGTCAGTGTCCTCCATCTCTCTCTCTCTCTCTGTCTCTCTGCCTAAACTCACCTCCTCGGCTTGTTTCCTCAACGCTTTCTCTCGTTCGTACTGGGTGATGAGCTGCTCGTTGTCCTCTTTCAACAGTTCCAGCTCCACTTCATGCTCCTGGTTTTCCGCGAACACCGAATCCAGGTTCTCCAGCACCGCCACGACCAGAGGCATCAGTTCTTTGACCACGTCCTCGTCGTATTTCCCGATCAGCCTCTCGAACTCGCGGTAGATGGAGTTGGCCAGGCCCGATACCCGCTCCGACATCATAGCCGACGTCCCCGGGTCGTCCTGGTACACTACTCCATCCTCCAACTCCATTTTCTCTCCCCTTCCTTTCTCAAATAACCCTCTGTGAATTATTTCCACTTACCCCGCCAGAATGGAAATGCGTTATTATCTCAACGAATGGAACGTGTATTCCCTCTGAGGAAAAAAAACCGCTTCAATTGAAATAAGAAAATCCGTGCGATGTGTGTCCCTCCCTGGATCGGGCGGCGGGGTACGTGGATCGGCTTCTTCCCGTTCAGTCTTTTCCCACAACAGCTGAGTTGTTGACCAGACAATCACGTGATGACGTCATCGCAGAGTGGAGAATGTAGTCTTTTTGTTGGAAATGTTCAGTTGTTGTAGTCTAACCGGGGTTTTATTCCTGCCACAGATTAACCTTAGATCAGTATCAAATCATGTACCTGTCACATCCAGTATGATCATATGTGTTCTTATACATGCTTATTACTCATATTTTTAAAAATGCTTATTGATTTTAATTTGTCTTACCTAAACAGAATACAAATTGAATTCAATGGGGATGATAATGTTTTTTTTATTTCGTCTATTTTTCACGGAGACAAAAAGCATTAATACAACAGAATGCCGGTTGTGGCACTTAATTTGGGCAGATTTATACCTTCATAACAGTACATTGGATATACCTTGAGAATCAAAGGATCATGAAAATGTTCAAACATGGAAATGGCCTGTTTCTAAACTAAAGTAAAGACACAAACCCTTTGAAATCATGTTTTTCTAACTTCTAATGATTGCATATTTTAAAGCTCTGCATTATCACGATACGGATACATTAAATTGATTTTTCTGAATAACATTGCACCTCTAAACCAAATGCTTTGGGCAATGTTAAATCATATCATGCCCGGCAGGACGAGTGCCAGGTTGAGTTTGGTCCTACTGAGCATGGGCGTGTTGGTGTCCTGTAGCTGGGTGTGGTTCCGTCAGAAGCCTGTAAACCCCCCTGATAATCTGTTCACAGGACCTGAAAAACACAGAGAGATAGTAGCCCAGAGGGATCAGCACAGCCATAGCACCAGATAGAGGAATGTCTTCTGAGAAGTCATCGGCAAAATCCAGGATTTGTCTCAGTGCTCTCAGAAGCAGAACGTCCACGTCGTTGTTCAGCTCGGTCTCCTCGTGGTAGTTTTTGACAGGCAGGACGCAGTTCATGGGGACGCCCAGTGCGGTACTGCACTCCTCCATCTTTAGTTGGTGACATTAGGATATAAAATGAGATGAAGTGTTTAGAAAACCTGTGGTTCAGTTTCAATACAGAATCTTCCGCCGTAGATTGAAGACCCACCACTTCAGGCTACATCTTAACGGTCCTACCCCCCTGTACAAGTTTCTCTCCTGTTAATAAAAATAAATAAATAAATAAATCCTTCTTCTAGCATTGTGACTGCCTATGGCCTCAGGTCTGAGCATTGATTACTTTATCTGATGATGACTGATGGATCGATGATTCACTTACTTAAACCAATGTATTTGTTGTAAGTCTCTTTGGATAAAGGTGTCTGCTAAATGCAATACCATTTCCCATATATTCCAGTCTGTCAACAAACAGCAAGGAACCCTATTTTATATATATGCCATTTAGCTGACGCTTTTATCCAAAGCGACTTACATTGAGTGAATGCATACATTTCAGTATACATGGTCCCAGCAGGAATCAAACCCACAACCTCAGCGTTGTTAGCACCATGCTCTACCAACTGAGCCACAGAGGACCACAGAGGACCACTACCTGTGCTGCTATTTTGTAACAGCAATTGTTCAAAATCTGTTGCATTTTGGTTTAAACTCTTCTGGTCAAGACAGATAAATGTAAATGTCACAGCAGTTTGAATTCACTGATTGAAAACAGTGAAGGTAGAAACTGATGGCATGGAATATGGAGAGAGCTGGACGTCAGACCGCTTTTGTGGCTTCTCAAGAGAGCATGCCTCACCTTCTCCTTGACATACATGCTTGCGTAGACTTTCCTCAGATTTTTATTGACGATTGGGCAAGCCAGATCCAGCCTGGTGAGGATGACCACTTGGGGGATCTCTACAAAAGAGTTAACGTTGGTATAATGTGTAAGACAACTTGACATGGCTGGACCCCATATTCACAGAGCATTAGGCTTGGCAGTTGAACAATGTGAAGACAAGCAACACAATCAGTGAGATCACTACTGAAGTCCCTCTTATATCAAAATGTTGGCCCGTACCCCAGAATTTTAATTTCAACACCAACAGTGGGTGCCTACATATAGACACTTACCCAGGTCACTGGCCACTAATCTGATGTTCCTCATCTTCTTGATGACATCATCATCCATGAGAGAAAGCTTGTCTGCTGGAATCAGACTGACGAGGCAATGGACTCTGTCACTTGAACTGGGCAACTTGTTATAGCCCATGTCCTCCTCTGTCAGTGGTGATACAGGATTAAACTAGAATAATGGAAAAAACAAGAATGTTGAAACTTAACTAAGTTACAGATAGACTAATAAGAGTTGTCTTTTTTTCCAGTGTTATGTTTTATTTTAACTTTGTTTACAGATTGATGGTGTTTGAGCCCAGACCTCTCTTTAAAGCCATTCTGAGCAATGTGCAGCATTTTTAAATGCTCTTAAATACCTTTATGAGAGTAGAACTGTCATGCCCCCTTAGATTTATCCTGTTTTGAATTCTGTAATGTTAAATTAATTAACGACTATACTTAATGTTAATTAACGACTATAGTTCATGTTTATGTCCACATAAACAATGGTAACCGGTAATCACAGCTGTATGTCGCCAACCATCGCAGCTGGGAACTGTGTTTGAAACTAATAATATTCCACACTACTTCGGAAAAATCGAAATATTTGTCACACAGAAAGTGAGTGCGGTTGTATGTATAATTCTATTGAAATAGTACCTTGTGACCATCTTTGACATGTCCCTTTAGTGCATTGATGATGTCGTCTTCATGTACTCCTTTGTCACTTCCTTTCTCCAAACCCATGACATCACTGAAGATAAATGGATAATTTGATCCAGATTGTCGATTTCCAATTGTGTGGGTTTTGTACTATAAAACAACAATGACAAGTGGTCATTCAAACAGCACATGCTTATGTTCTCCCCATGCTCGTGTGTGTCTGCCCAAACCACCTTAAAGTTACTTCAAACTGAGTAGTTGATTTAAGCCTCTTAAACCAGGCTGAGATTTCAGCCGCAAACCAAGTTCTATCGACCAAGTTTACATATCGGCTGTAACCGCGGTGAACTTCAACGGCGACGCCTTTTACGTGCATAGTGTGAGTTGATCAACGACATGAAGAGAAGACACGATCACGTCCGTTTTGAATTTCTGTATTTCTTGGTCGCGACACCTCTCTACTAGTGTCGGGTGTGAGAGGCGCCCCTGGGTGACAGAGGAGCCTCAACTAATGAGAATCCAGGATGTTGTAAACCATGGCAACGCACAAGTTGCTTTTGGGACCAAACTATAGAATACCTTTAGAGAGAAAAGCCTATAATAAACGACTGGTCATAGATATCTGCACCATTTGTTTTTTCACATACAGACAATATTGTAGCGAACGGCGGGGCAGAGCAGCTTGCCTTAAGCGGGTATCGAACTCGCAACCTTCCGCTTACAAACCGGCCGCGCTAGCCACAACACCAAGAGAGTTAACTCACTTGGCGGAGCTGCTAACGGGCCTTACACAGGGTCGTTACACTATCCCCTCCGTTCGGGAGAGCGTGCCCTCACGCTTCACTATACAAGTCTCTCACGTGGACACGCCTCTCCGATGGCCTCACGGGCGCCATCCCACTACTGACACCAATGTAGCGAACGGCGGGGTAGAGTAGCTTGCCTTAAGCGGGTATCGAACGCTATCGAGCGCTAGCCACAACACCAAGAGAGTTAACGCTCTTGGTGTTGTGGCTAGCGCGGCCGGTTTGTAAGCGGAAGGTTGCGAGTTCGATAGAGTTCGATACCCGCTTAAGGCAAGCTGCTCTGCCCCGCCGTTCGCTACAATATGTTGAATAGGAATATTGGAGTATCTCTGAATATGTACAGTACCAGTCAAAAGTTTGGACACACCTTGCCAAGAGTGTGCAAAGCTGTCATCAAAGCAAAAGGTGGCTACTTTGAAGAATCTAAAATATAAAACATATTCTGGTTTGTTTAACACTTTTCTGTTTACCACATAATTCCATATGTGTTCCTTCATAGTTTTGATGTCTTCAATATTAATCTACAATGTCGAAAATAATAAAAAATAAAATAAAGAAAAACCATTGAATGAGAAGGTGTGTCCAAACTTTTGACTGGTACTGTATATATAGATATATATACATAGCATTTTGTTAATTTTTGTTCTCTTTTATTGTATATAATGTGTAACCTTTGCATGTGAACTCAACATGTGAAGATTAAATGCATTTTATCTCTTGATTTAATATGGAACAGATGTCCTCTTTAATTTAAGACCACAATCAAGAGTATGGAATGCATATTATTATAATTACAAGTTGTCATGTAGTATGAGACACTATCACTGTTCTGTTTGAATTGGTAGAATTGTTTGATATTCAACTTCATGAATACTGTAAGTTAAAAAGCATGGAGAGATTGCAGTCCATATATTTTTTGATTTGGCCATACCTAACCAGTTTCAAACTCAGTTCTAAATAATACAAAAATCAACCCTGAACCTTAGTTACTACCATTTATATCAAGGGTGCTATTAATGGTGTGTTATGTACAAAATTACTTACTTTTGTTGTGAAGCTTTTATCTGCCAAAGCAGAATCAACCATAGCAACCGTTGTGATTTTGTTCTGAAAGACGCTGTTGATTGAGTTCACAAAGCTTGATTTACCCGCTCCGATTGGTCCATGGAGGAGAATTCTAACATGTTTAACCCCAGGGTTACATGGAACAAAATGCTTCAGTTGGTGTAGCATCTCATCCCTCTCACTGTTGGACAAAAGTAAATTCAGCATGCAATATCTTCCTATAATGTAGCACATTGCAGCTTAGAAAGCTGAACATTATAATCAAAATCAGATCAAATTCTCTTATAAAAGATTGCATTTCGGGTCTTAGATTTTTCAGTGTCAATCAAATAAATGTCAAGTAAATGCAGAACCTACTCCCAGGTGATGGTCCTCCATGGATCCCCAAAAGCTGTGAGAACATAATGTGCATGTTGATGTTATTATCACTTAGTTTGCATGTTTGGAATTACTGCAGGATGCATCACATGCATCCGTTATATGCAGTTTTCTTTTGATCCACATGCGTCATGACCATGTCTTTGTAAAAAACATGGTTCAGTCAGGACACTTATGGCGTTAATACGATAATAATTGAATGAAAATGGTAATACATTAGGTTTGGCATAAATGGATGGCTCAATTCATTTATTGATATAGCTCCCCACCTGACATTAAACAAACATTAGACTGGGGTGGAGGCTGGGGCGGAGGCTGGGGCGGAGGCTGGGGCGGTGGGTGGGGCGGAGACTAGGGCGGAGTCTGGGGTGGAGGCTGGGGCGGTGGGTGGGGCGGAGGCTGGGGTGGAAGCTGAGGCGGTGGGTGGGGCAGTGGGTGGGGTGGAGTCTGGGGTGGAGGCTGGGGCGGTGGGTGGGGCTGTGGGTGGGGTGGAGGCTGGGGTGGAAGCTGAGGCGGTGGGTGGGGCAGTGGGTGGAAGCCCAAAACGTACCCGTATAATCAGTGGCGAACAACTGCTCAACTATGTTGGAGTTCTGCAAACTCAGACATGTTTTGCATAGCGTGAGATCAGCCAGCTGCCGTCCTCCTTAAAGTGCCTGCCTGAACCTACATGAATTTCAGTTTTGATATACATTTGGTTCTGGAATACAACAAGTGCCATCCTGTGCCAATTTAAAACATGATGGTTATTTTGTGCAATATGCAGGTTTTATAAGAGGGAGGAAAATATCAGTTATTCATCAGAAACAGAGGGATCAGCAAATCCATAGTACCATCTAATGGGACCTCTGTCAAGAAGTCATCTGCAAATTCCACAATCTGTCTCAGTGCTCTCAAAATCAGGACGTCCATGTCATTGTTCAAGTCGGTTTCTTGATGGTAGTTCCTCACTGGCAAGATGCAGTACATTGGGAGGCCCAGTTTTGCACTGCACTCCTCCATCTGAAACAGAGGTATAGAATGATATACAGTACAGTTATATCGTACATCTCTGCAGATAGGTAACACTTTCATGCCTTGCTGCCGTCGGGTAAATGTGACCCCATGGCAGGGTAGTGCTGGTCACACCAAGCACTAAGTTCATGAGCAATCTTCTAACAAGAAACTGTGCAGTTAGTTTGGCTGTGAGCCGCCAAAAATAGATTATTCTTTTCTTAAAAAGAAGCCAGCTGGATCCATACATTAAATAGTGTCTCCTTAAGGGGAATAAATGACCTTTTGGACCGTGCATGTTTCTTGTGATTTGTATATGCATGTTCCTTACTATATAGTATATAGTGCCCTGCGCAAGTAATGGGACAGTGAAGAATCTTTTCTTCTTTTGGCTCTACACTCCAAAAGTTTGGATTTGAAATCAAACTATTATTATGAGGTTAAAGTGGAGATCATCAGCTTTTATTTGAGGGTATTTGTGTACATATTGGTTTTACCATTTAGAAATGACAACACTTTTTATACATAGTCCCCCTATTTCAGGGCACCAAAAGTCATGGGGCAGATTCATATAATGTCCAAATTAAGCACTTGTATAGTATTTGGCCGACAATCCTTTGCATGCAATAACTGCCTGAAGTCTGCGACCCATTGATGCTGGGTGTCTTCTCTGGTGATGCTCTGCCAGGCCTGGACTGCAGCCATCTTCAGTTGTTTGTTTGTTTTGAGGTCTTTTTGCCTAAAATGTTATCATCAGGAAATGAAATGCATGTTCAATTGGATTTAAATCTGAAGATTGACTTGGCCAGTCAAGATCTTCCACTTTTTGGTCCTGAAAAACTCCCTACAGTAGTTGCTATGACAGTACATTTGGGTCATTGTCAAGTCTTCCTTGGCCTACCTGCTTGTTTGCAATTACCGAGCTTTTTTTATTTTTAATGATGTTCCAAACTGTTGAAGGTAAATGAAAATCCTAGAATCAATACTAGACATTGACAGCTCTTTTATGCCTGCACAAATGATGTGACGGAGCACACCTGACTTACCGGAAACACCTGTCAAGCCAGTTGTTACTTTTGATGCCCTGAAATAGGGGGACCCTCCCTGTGTAAAATGTGCTGTCATTTCTAAACGATGAAGCCAATATGTACACCAATACCCTCAAGTAAAAGATGAGCATTTCTACTTTAACCTCACAGTAATTGTTTGATTTCAAATCCAACATTTTGGAGTATAGAGCCAAAAGAAGAACAAATGAAATATCTTATATATTCTGTTATGGTTTTGGGACAGATAGTCATGGAAGTACCTCACCATCTTATGAATGTACTTGCTCTTGTACACCTCTCTGAGGTCTTTCACCACCAGTTCACAAGCCTTATCCACTTTGGTCAGGATGACCACTTGGGGGATCCCTGCCAAAATAGTCCTTAGTTGATTTATAAGAGGTTTTAAATCAGAACAAGGTTAAGCAATGTAGACTACAGTGGCTAACAGGAGGTAAAGGCAGCTGCCTCCTCGTCTCAGGTTCGAAGAACAGCTGTTTTAATGATCTAAGGCGAAGGGGCAAGAATGAGCTTGAAGCAAGGAAACAGGAGGGCATCAGGCAGGGAGCCCATCTTATTGATGGTGTATAATAACTGGATCCAGTGAACTATGGACCACTGGATTCCTCTGAGAGATACAATTGTTGCAGTGAAGCCAGGAAATGCTGTAATTTTGAATCGTCATGAATCATCATCAACATTTGATTGGTGGCAACAGATTCTCAAAACGGGTGAAAGCCATGACGAAAACCCACAATCAGCCTTTTAAATGATAAATCTTGTCAGCTGTAAGACTTGTATCTGGAGATAACACCAAGTACAAAATCATTCAATATTAAATATTAAATCAATTGCAAACAATGAACTAATACATGGGCAGGTTAGCCTATATCATGCATAGTAACAGTAGGCCTAGGCTCAGTTAACAACAGGGTTCCAGGCAGCATAAGAATCTAGTTACCACAGGATGGTCCTCTGTGGCTCAGTTGGTAGAGCATGGTGCTAACAACGCTTAGGTTGTGGGTTTGATTCCGGGACCAGACATACTGAAAAATGTATGCACTCACTGCACTGTAAGTCGCTTTGGATAAAAGCATCAGCTAAATGGCATATGTAAGATGACAGCCTGATCAGACAACCACTTGAAACGTGAAGTGCAAGTTGCAAAGTAAAGGGGTTTCCACTTACCCAGGTCACTGGCCACTAATCTGATGTTCCTCATCTTTGTGATGACATCATCAGTCATGATAGAGATCTTGTCTGCTGGAATCAGACTGACCAGGCAGTGGGCTTTGTCACTTGAACTGGGATAGCGATTGTACCCCTTCTCACCCTCTGACAACGGAAGACCCTCAGTGAACTAGCCAGAGACAGAAACAAAAAATAGCTGATTGTTTCACAGTGAAATGTGAGTGCGACAGTATAATCTATATAAGGTCCTCTGTGGTCCTCTGTGGCTCAGTTGGTAGAGCACAGCGCTAACAACGCTTAGGTTGTGGGTTTGATTCCCACTGAGACCATATATACTGAAATGTATGCACTCATTGCTTTGGATAAAAGTGCCAGCTAAATGGCATATATTAATGTACAGTGTTACTGAAATAATGTATTGCACCTTGTGACCATCTTTGACATGACCCTTCAGTGCGCTGATGATGTCGTCTTCATGTACTCCTTCGCCACTTCCAACCTCCAAACCCATGACATCATTGAAGACAAAGGGATACTTTCCAGATGGTCCATTTTCAATTGTGTGGGTTTTGTACTGTAATACAGTTTGAGTTTTATGTAAGCAACCTTATGTGGTCCTCTATGTATCAGTTGGTAGAGCATGGCGGTAACAATGCTTAGGTTATGGGTTCGATACCCAGCGGGACAATATATACTGAAAAATGTTTGCACTCCCTGTAATGTAAGTTGCTGTCAATGTAAGTTGGATAAGAGCGTCAGCTAAATGGCCTATCTAATCAGTGGATTTCAAATCCAATCTGACTTTAAAGATACTATGTAACTTTCAATCCCTGGGGAAGCTCCTGAACTAGATGGGTCCCCTAAATAGAACACAGAAATATTGTCAAGAAACGACCGCTTCGAAAAACATTGGTCCACCTCCCCACACCCATGAGCAAAATGCTTATTTAAAAAAGAAAAACTAAGGACTGTGTGGTCTAATGAGATTTATGTTTTTGGCTTTGATCAATAAAATATCAACCTATAAGCTAGCGTTAGTTCAGACAGGACACTTTAAGTCGAATGTCCTACATGCAATGCATTGGGTTTTTCTGGGACATTTCAGTATTGATCAATCTACTTTTTTTTTGTTGCCCATGTTTGTTTTCAAACAAAGTTTTGAGAGCTACTTTTGCCATTGTAACCCAATTTTGTGCGCCTACAAAACAGCACTATTCACCTGCAAACTAACAAGTGTCTCCTGCTTTGCTAGTGTTCAAACTTCTAAATGAATAGACTCCAACCTTGAGGTCTATTCAAGAGGTACTTACTGTTGTCGTGAAACTTCTACCTGTGTCAGAATCAACCAAGGCTTTTGTTGTAATCTTATTCTGAAAGATGTTGTTGACTGAGTTGATGAAGCTGGATTTGCCCGCTCCAACTGGCCCGTGAAGGAGAATCCTCACATGTTTTATCTCAGGTTCGCGTGGGACATATTTCATCAAGTACTCCAACATGTTATCTCTCTCACTGTGAGAGAAAAGGGTCAGGGCCACAAGTAAGAATATTTTGTTATACCAGCTCCAGTGGAGCAGAATTGTGATCAAATGTAACTAAATGCGTTAAAACCTTAAAACAAATCCAGCTCTTTATCATGTTAAAATGTTTATTGATATTATGTTTTTAAAGCGTTTGCAAATGTTTTACTGCACTTACTCCCAAGTGGTGTCCCTCCATTCCTTTTCAAACCCTGTAAAACACATGGAATATGTATCTTGTCTGCTCAACAATCTGTCACACACCCACACAGAACAAAACATTACAGTGAAATTAGCAGTGTTCAATAAACGCCTGTCCAATAATACCTGGGCCACTAATGGCAATAGCCGGCTTTCCACAGCAGGTCGAATGCTGGGCCTGCCTTTGTGTGCCGAGGCCAATTGCTTTTCCATAGTCACTTCCGGGCTTCAGCGGTTCTTACTCCATGTCTATTCAGTGCTTACAACTCTGGCTTTTAGCCTCCTCTGTCTTATAAGGCCAAAGGGGGCTTGGGGGCACGGTTTAGAGCAAGGAAGGCGGGATATTCTTATAAACCAAGTGCTTTAAGGTTTGGGCTATGTCTCTATATTTGTTTCTGATTTCTCTGCCTCATAACGGCTTGCTTGACTTTCATTGACACCTCTTTGGTCCTCATGTTGACAGGCACCAACAGCAGACGCCAAAAGCAAAGCCTAGAATCAAGACTGACCAATCAGAAACACCTGTCAAGCCAATTGTCCAAATCCTTTTGGTGCCCTGAAATAGGGGGACTGTGTATAAATGGTGCTGTTGTTTCTAAATGGTTAAACCAATATGTGTACCCTAAAAAAAGACCTAAAATAAAAGCTGACAATCTGTACTTTAACCTTCTATAAATTGTTTGATCTTACAGAGGGCACTGTACTTACTTGGTGGAGGTACTGGGTTAGGCCTTACTGCAAATACAGCACAAAATGCAATGTAAATACTAAATGCAAAATGTATACTTCGAACAAAATACTCGGAACATTTTCAAAATCCTTAGAGAATACTTGCACTGAAATAGTGACAGTTTAAATGCTTTTCATGTAAACCTGGTGGTGGAGGTGGAGGTGGACGTGGACGTGGACGTGGAGGTGGACGATTTCCCATTTCTGCAAATACAGCACAAAATGCAAAATGTAAATACTAAATGCAGAATGTATATGTCAAACAAAATGCTCTGAATTTGCTTATGGCTTACTTGCAGGATACTCAGAGAATACTTGCGCTGAAATAGAGACAGTTTAAATGCTTTTCATGTAAACCTGGTCTGATGGGTTGTTCATCTATAGAATAGCCACTATTTTCAAAAATGGTCAATTGACTTGACATGTCATTTTTTGTGTCCAAAGACAATATTTAAATATCAAAATAATTTATAAAAGTATTTTGTTTACATCACATTTCTACATGCATTCCTCTTGTTGGTACCACTTCAATTAATCACAAAGCATGATACATCTTTGCAGTTTTGATCTATCAATCGGTGAAAATAAATATCATACTGGGTAACCATCCGAGCATGATTTTAAACAACATAAATGCTCTGAAATTGATTTAGTTCACACACTAATTGATTCATGTCGGCATAAATATATATGGGTATGCTACCTTATAATAGTGAATTATGAAGATATGATTTCATTCAAAATACTTGTGTCCGCAAATCTGAAAAAAAATACTCATCGCACCGGGTTACCAACTTATGAAGGCCATTCTTGACTGTATAACTAAAATTTACTCCATGTGTGACATCAAAGACATGAAATGCTTATCAAAAATAAAAAAATAAAAATCTCCCACAAATACTCACATTTTTAACATATTTGTCCTGTGTCATTAAAGGGGAACATTTCCAATGGCAAACGGGGTAATCGTTACAATTACTGTCACAGGGCACTTTATGTCAAATTTGCCTCTTTCAATGAATCACCAACCTCCACTGATGATATCATCATGTGATTTGCAAACCCAGGTCAACAGAAATTGGGCAAGCTAATGTGCAGTGGCAGACATACTGAGGGGCAGTTTTAAGATAACGTAGCCTCTTGCTTTGATGTTAGTATTATTTCATTATTGATTACTTTATCTCCGTGTCATATGTAATATATTATTCTAAACTATGATCTGAGCATAGCCACACAAACCTTCTCCACCCTTCTTCTGAACCATGGGATTGGTCTAAACAGGCTTTTACACCAAAAAATATCTAAATCATGGAAATAGGACTCATATGCAATGTAAAATAAATGTGTAGTAAGAGGCCTAATCCCCCCCCCCAAAAAAAGAAAAAAAAAGAAAACATCGCTAAAACAATGGTTCCTCGCGCAGCATACGCTTTCTAAACTTGTGGTTAACAGAGGGATATGCATGCGTTGAGAATTGCGTCATGAATTCACTAGATTTCATAGCCAGCATGTCCATACGACGTATTATACATTTCCAAAGGCTTCCAATTACAGCAATACTTGTTTTTCGTTTTTTTTTTAACCATGTTGCAAAAGTCCTATTTCTATTTATCTGAGTTATCATTTTAAAAGGAATTTCCTCATGGATAGTTCCTAAAACGTCAAGTAAAGAACACAGCATGTGTTCTTCTAACCCTAACCCTAAGCCTAACCCCTAACCCCTAACCCTAACCCTAACCCTAACCCTAACCCTAACCCTTACATTATGCCATTAATATATTAATGCATATGCATCTGAAATAGTCTAAGAATGACCAAATACAAATATATTTTGTGAGACGTTTACTGAGCATCATCGGACTTAACAGAGGAATCATGTTTAAAGCATGGATTAAATGCAATCAATTTAAACCAACTTAATACAAGTAGTTTGCAGCAACTATTTATCAAAAACGAATCTGGTCCATTTAGAGTTTATTGTGGTCAACAATGGTACAAAATGAAACTATTTCATGTATTCCTTATTCTGTGTAATCAACAAAGTGACAAACAATGACCATACCTCAAATCTTCAGGTTATATGAGTCAAGAATTCGATGAGGTCCCAAAAAGTGACTGTGATATTTGGTATTTGATCTGAAGGTCTCAAGATTACTTTCTCTTTTAAGGTAGGTTTTTATTGTCGTTTTATTGTGTTATGGTCGTTTTATGCCCTCCGTTCGTACAATATGTCACACGCTTTATGTCAGACATCACTGGGGCAATTTTTACGAAACTTAGGTGAATGACAGGTCTTGCCATAGAGATTGTTAGGAGTTTCGAGGTGACACCGATTCATCTCGTGATGGTGCGGCTAAAGTCACGCGGCTAAAGTCCCAAGTTGTTATCATGAGAAACGTTATAATTGGGTGCAAAGAGCAGAGCGCACCTCAGAGCTCACCTCAGAGCGCACACCTCAGAGCGCACCTCAGAGCGCACACCTCAGAGCTCACCTCAGAGCGCACCTCAGAGCGCACCTCAGAGCGTACCTTTTGGGCAATTGATTGTTTTCAAATAATACCCTTGGAGCCCTGAGATAGGGGGAGTATATTTCAAAAGTGTTGTACTTTCTAAATAGTGAACCAATCTGAAAAACAACAATTGAATTAAAGCTGAGAATCTCTACTTTGAGCCCATAGTAGTTGTTTGATTACTGTCCAAACTGTTGGAGTATAGAGCTGAAAGAAGACCAAATGCTTCCTCTTTCCAATACTTATGGCGGGTACTGTAATGTGACCAGATTTATCAAACAAGTTTTGTATTTTCTTCTAGAAAGTCTAACATTGGATGTGCAAGTTGTTTGTTCTCTTTCCTCCTCTAAAGCCTGTCATAAAGGAATATAGAACCAAAGGGAAGCCCAGGGTTTAAAAAGCTTCAGAGCCAGTGAAGGGAAGCCCAGGGTTTAAAAAGCTTCAGAGCCAGTGAAGGGAAGCCCAGGGTTTAAAAAGCTTCAGAGCCAGTGAAGGTGACAGACTTGCATATTAGATGCCCACTGCTACAGTTAACATTCATTCTGTATCCTTGGACAGGCAACATTTTTGTACAGCACTTTATTTATTTATTTATTTAATGTTACTCTTTTTTCCCCCTATATGTTATTTCACTTTTGTGTCTTCATTTTGTTGTGTCTAATGTTTATTTTCTATTGCAGGGGATGCAGGTGGTGGGAGGGTAGGGGGGAGGTGAGGGAGGGAGGGAGGGAGGGAGGGAGGGAGGGAGGGAGGGAGGGTATTGCTGTTGTTATTGTTGTTTTTGTCTTTGTCTGTTTACAACTTTGAAAACTATCAAAAATCAAACTGGATCCTTCACTGCAGTCTTCTGAACGGCAGATAGGGGGCCCTCTCGTCTAAAGAACTGTGGAGTTAACCTACATTTGAGACTTGATTGACTCATGAACAAAAGCCAATCATTCCAATGGAATAATCACCATCGATACTTCTGCTGTATTTGTAAATGCAACAGATCTGTCTTAATTGAATCTGCTGATCATTCATGTTTTTAAAGGCTTTTATATTGATGAGGTTGAATGTAGACAAATCTATTATAGATTTTTTTTTTTTTTCGAACAATGATATTTGCACTAGACCTTGATCTTTTCAAAGTTAACACTCTGCCTCATTTGGCAGCGAACATTTATTTGTATTAATGCATGTATGAGTTATATTGAAATGCAAAACAATGCATTGAAGTTAAAAAATGTTTTTTTTTTTTTTTTCAAAAGTCCAGTGTGCATTGCAGATGTTATATGCAATGAATGTGCCATGATTTTTAGTGGTCCAATAGCATTTTGAATAGACCCTTTAAGTGCCTGTAATGTTTGAGGTGATTTGTTTGTAGCAACCCCATTCAAATATTACTGGTACAACACCTTTTCTCTGAAGATAAAATGGCATATATACAAGATGTCAATTTCTGATTAAATGTTGCAATTCAAGAGCTTTAACAAGCAGCTTTGCAGCACTGTGGTTACTGAACTATTGATCATCTTTATCTCAGTATTGTGTATCTGTAAATCATTTTGTAACCAATTGTGATTGTTGGTATCAAATCATTGACTTAATCCTAGAATTGCTAATATAATCAAAACCGATGATGCACTTGTACACAGATAGATTGGTACAGTATGACACTGTTCCCACCATCACACAGATAGATTGGTACAGTATGATACAGTTCCCACCATCACACAGGAGTGAAGTGAACGCCAAAGAGTGGTTTCTCATAAAAATCTTTATTGGAGGTGAGGTGGTATCATGCAACAACTTCAAACAAAACATCTCTACAAAATAAAGAACCTACAGGAATGACTCAGCTATGAGGGTATAGTTTCTTTGTATAAAAAGGGTAATGGGTAAAATCTCAACATTTGACTCAAATGCATCCATACAAGAAGTCTCACATACCTTCCTCATAGTGTCTAGAAGAATAAGCACTACAACCACATGTACAATTAATTTAAATAAAAAGTACAATCCATTAAAAAGTTCCCATCTCAGTGACATACGTATGTGTCTTTAATTAACATCACCACAGAAACCTGCCGATGGTTGTTAGTGTTATAATCCTCATCCCAGTATGGCTATGCATCACTCCCACACTGCATTTGTTTTACATGTACAAAGTGGAAGAAATGTCAAATGCTACTTTGGCAACACAATCAATTATTTTCGGGGGTCAATTTCACAACATAAATTAGAAGCGAAAATGTACTTTGTCATCATATCAAAACAACAACTGAAGCACAGGAAAATAAAAGCAACTGAACAGCAGAAAAAAGAGGAAGTAGGCCTTAGGCCCTAACCCTAACCCTAAGGCTTAGGGGGAAGTCTAGTTGAGGAGTGCCAACTGGGATATCCTGAGAAAACAATACCCACAAAACTGAAATGCAAATGACCTTTTAAACGATGAATGGGACAGGGGGGCAACAGTCATGGAACAACTACTGAATGAAACAACAATGGAATAATTTTCAATATCATTCAATAAGACAAAAGTACATTGTGCATTTCATCACCCAGGTCAGCGTGGTGCTTGGCATTGCGAGTCTATTCATTACGATGCATGTGTAATTGTAAAGCGTACACCTCACACAGAACAACAATGTTTATTCTTTTTTTTTTTAATAGCTATGAGAAAAGGTAAGGCAAGATTGCTTAACACAGAAGTCAGGCGCCTGTGACCTGGGATGACCTCTGTTCAGTCCTTTGGGGCTTGTTGATGTTCACCAGTTCACCGACACTCATGAAGACAAGGTAGTGTTTATTTCCCCCCTCCATTCGTTGGCTGTCTCAGGCGTCTTCTGTGGGCTCTGAGTCTGCTGGGAGACGCGGGTCTCGGTCTGGGTCTCTTACGCCGGGAGACTCAGCTTCTTTCCTTTCAGTACTGAGGGTCAGACGTTACAGGTTGTGGTCAAGGTACTTCAGCATTTAGAAAAAGTCAGGTACAAAATACGTGGGTCTCGACAAACGTTTTACACAGTGTGGTCCCCCCCTTCATAGATTATGTAGAATTTACTTGAATGACAGAAGCCATTTTTTTATTATTATTAACAAGAGAGAACTTGTACAGGGGGGAAGTGGGGGTGAAGAGGTCTCAAGGGTTGGGGTTAGGGTTAGTACAGGGGGGGTAGTGGGGGTGAAGAGGTCTCTAGGGTTGGGATTAGTAGAGGGAGAGTAGTGGGGGTGAAGAGGTCTCAAGGGTTGGGGTTAGGGTTAGTAGAGGGAGAGTAGTGGGGGTGAAGAGGTCTCAAGGGTTGGGGTTAGGGTTAGTAGAGGGAGAGTAGTGGGGGTGAAGAGGTCTCTAGGGTTGGGGTTAGGGTTAGTAGAGGGAGAGTAGTGGGGGTGAAGAGGTCTCAAGGGTTGGGGTTAGGGTTAGTAGAGGGAGAGTAGTGGGGGTGAAGAGGTCTCAAGGGTTGGGGTTAGGGTTAGTAGAGGGAGAGTAGTGGGGGTGAAGAGGTCTCAAGGGTTGGGGTTAGTACAGGGAGGGTAGTGGAGGTGAAGAGGTCTCAAGGGTTGGGGTTAGGGTTAGTAGAGGGAGAGTAGTGGAGGTGAAGAGGTCTCAAGGGTTGGGGTTAGGGTTAGTAGAGGGAGAGTAGTGGGGGTGAAGAGGTCTTTAGGAGGGACTGTAAAGATGTAGCCTGAAGAGACGGGTTTTCAACCCACTCACCTTTGGTGACATAAAGGTAGAAGAAGTCGCAGTACAGGACGGTCTGGACCACACCGGCCACGACGGCGATCATGTCGAAGAATCCCTCGAAGTAGAACCTCCAGATCCAGTTGATGAGGTAGAGGGCGCGGTACAGCCCCAGGAAGAACAGGTAGTGGGTGGTGATGGTCTCCGCCTCACCTGTCTTGCTGATCATGAAGAGCTGGGGCAGGATGGCCACCGACTCCAGGTAGATGGAGAAGGTCCACAGGACCTAATGGAGAGGAGGTTAAGAGGGAGGGATGGAGGGAGAGAGAGAGAGAGAGAGAGGGAGAGAAGAGAGAGAGGGAGAGAAGAGAGAGAGGGAGAGAGAATGAAATGAAAAGGGGCTCTTTGGTCTAACTTTACTGCCATGTGTACCATACAGAATGCTAAGGAGATTAAGTGAGCATTCTGACTGAGCAGATAACTGAAGCAGATTCCTTTCTAAACAACGACAACCCATTTGAGAATTACAAAAAAACAACAACAAAACAAAAAAACATTTTAATAAATCGCACTTTGACTCATAAAACTAAGTATGTGGTATTTGTTTTGACGCCTCTCTACCTCTATAGGAGAGAAGTCATGGTTGACCAGGAAAGCCAGGCCCCCTACTGGAACCACCAGGAACTCCATGCGGAAGGCGTCATGGTTGCCATCGTAGGTGGCTTTGAACTTCATGTAGATCAGGTAGACCGTGGCGTAGGCACACGCAATGTAGATCACCTGCAGGACAGAGGAGAGAGAGAGATAGAGAGATAGAGAGATAGAGAGATAGAGAGAGAGATAGAGATAGAGATAGAGATAGAGATAGAGATAGAGATAGAGATAGATAGATAGATAGATAGATAGATAGATAGAGAGATAGAGAGAGAGAGAGAGATAGATAGATAGATAGATAGATAGATAGATAGATAGATAGATAGATAGATAGATAGATAGAGAGAGTGGGGAGAGTATACATGTTAACCATTTAGTCCCCTATGAGCCTCAGCACAGCCTAAGATCCTCAGGCAGGGCCCGAAGTTTCAATGTTACAAAGTGCTTTCCAAATACAAAAAACATGTAAATATATATATATATATATATATATATGTAGAAACAGTAGAAAGTAGAAACCCAAAAAAACACATTAAAAATAATAATAATACACCTCAATTAAAGGCTAGCCTATAAAAAATTGTCTTAAGAAGAGATTTAAAAGAGAATACTGGTCCTCTGTGGTCCTCTGTGGCTCAGTTGGTAGAGCATGGCGCTAACAACGCTTAGGTTGGGGGTTTGATTCCCGCTGGGACCATATATACTGAAATGTATGCACTCACTGCAATGTGAGTCGCTTTGGATAAAAGCGTCAGATAAATGGCATAGTATGTATGTATGTATGTATGTATGTATGTAGGTATGCATCTTGTTGTTGTGTATGAAAAGGTGACAAAGGAAGGCAGGTAAAGAGCACGGAGGCTCCTCCCGTCTCACCTTCATGCAGCTGTTATAGAAGGAGAAGAAGGAGATGAGGAGGTCCAGGTAGCGCGTGGTGAAGACCAAGGCAAACAGGATCTGACTCTTCCCCGAGATGCCTAAAAAGATTTGGAAGAGACTAGTTTTACAAATGCGGTGGGGGGGGGGGGGGGGGGGGGAGTACATCTGAGGAGAGGGACAGAAGAGATCATAATATGGCCTTCAGTCTTAGAGAAAGGGCCAATGGAAAAAACATTTCCTTTACTGACAGTGACATTAGCTGGAAAGGTGCATAAGTCACACCACTTCTTGAGTGTTCAGAGGGTAAATAAACTACATCCTTGTTTGACAGGATGCCTTCAAGACTTCCAGGCTGCAACAGCAAGCCAACATGTCTCCTGTCCTGTATGAGTCCTGAATGCACACAGCAAGATAAAGACCAAAGCAGGATATATTATTCCTTTTTTATATTACATGAAGCAGTGACAGTGAAACGTATGTGACTGGTTGCGTGGCTTTGTACTAAAATGTGATATCTGCATCATTAATATTGCAAAATACAACACATCAACGGTCAGGGGTAAACCCCTATCAGCACTCTATTGCCTCCAAGTGGCACCACACCCAACAGACACCGTAGGAGGGGTCACTGAGGAAGGGAATGAGCATCAATGTAGGAAGCATTTCAGCTCATTTGGGGGCAGAAATGTTAACTTTGTGTTAAGTGTGTGTGTGTGAATGAACATTCTCGATATGCATTAAGTCCCCTTGACTTCTTTCTAGAACGCCACGTCAGAAACCAGACCAAATAATCAAACGCCTAACCTTGTTCCGCTGCCCGGCACTGATGGGTTAGACTCGGGTCACTGAATGACCCGAGTGTGAAACATGGCACGACATTAACCCATCAGTGCCAGGCAGCGGTACAAGACCGTCAGATCAGAGAGACGGGCAGACAGCAAGCTACTGTCCACTTGGCTAACGTTAGCCGCTGTAGCGACATGGCAAGAACATCTACTATTGCTAGTGCTTGCGGTCACTATTCGACTGCTTTATCCATCAAAAACACTTTATTTGGTTGCCAGAGGTTTGGCAAGCCAGGTACTACCCCCTGTAAGCGTACTACCGGACTGATCCTGGACCAGGCAGTGCTAGCCTAAAGTGCTTACTTGTTGCGCCGTATAGTAGCATAGCTATCTGTCTTTAGCTGGCTAGTGTAACTAGTTGGCTGTTTAAACAGGGCTCAAACAAGTAGCTAGCTAAGCATTACGAACTACAAACCCACAGCAGCCTACACGTACACTGGAAGACAGAGCTGGCAGGCTATGTGAATGTTTGATCAGCGGAGATGTAGGTAGGTTTGTTTAGCTACTCACCAGCACACGACCTGGATTTCCATATTTTGAGCAGCAGAATGATGATAGCAGCCAAGTGAGAGAGGTCCCCCGTTAATCTGAAGATGTTCATTGCAAATGCTTGAGTTAGTGCCTTTAATACTCTAGAGAGAATGACCTGACACGGCCGTCGGAGGTGCTTTATTGTGTGTTATGTGCCCGGCGTCCCTCGTCTCCGCCGCTGGTCAGACAGATGAAATATGGCGAGCAGGTCGACGTGGAAGGGGGCGGGAGGAAGAGTCAAATCACAAAGAAAGCTGGGCTCGGATTGGACAGGAGTATGAGTGACAGCTCCGACTGACACACGTTCCAACTGAAACATGCTCTAGTCTAGACCCTGTCTAGACCCTTTATAGACCCTTTATAGACCCTTTATAGACCCTTTATAGCACAGGTGTCAAACTCATTCCATGGAGGGCCGAGTGTCTACAAGTTTTTGCTCTTTTAATTAAGGTCACT